>NW_025999577.1:0-475498 GCF_019419815.1 Pyrus x bretschneideri | reverse complement strand
CATTTGGATCCTTCAACAACTGAGACACAAGCATAGTGAGATTAGCTAATTGAGATTGAATTTCAGAAATTGCACTTACCTCATTCACTTGTTGTCGTGGGGTGTCTCTTTTTCCAACGCCTTCATGTTGTTGTGCATTCAATGCTCGGTTTGCAATTAAGACCTTGGCAGCCACCGGTGTTTTGTCAACCAAAGCACCTCCCGCTGAAGCATCTATCATTTGTCTCTCAATTGGAAGGAGTCCCTTGTAGAAGTATTGAATTAAGAGCTCTTCCTTCATTTGATGTTGAGGACATGATGCAATTAGAGTCTTGAAATGCTCATAATACGTTGGAAAAGACTCCCCTTCATTTTGTTGAATTCCGCTAATCTTCTTCCTCAAAAGAATCACTCTTGAAGTTGGGAAGAATTTCTCCAAGAATGCTCTCTTCATGCTTTCCCAAGAAGTAACAGTCCCGGGTGCCAATTCATAGAGGCAATCCTTAGCCTTTTCCAAAAGAGAGAATGGAAAGGCTTTCATCTTCAAAATATTCCCATCGACAGTGATGGGTGTCATGCTCGAACAAACCACTTCAAACTCCTTAAGGTGCTTGTTTGGATCTTCCATGGACAGCCCATAGTATTTGGGAATGTGATGCAACAAGCTTGACTTCAATTCAAACTTATTGGTCTTGCCTTGAGCCACCCTAGGATATTGAATGCATAATGGCACGACATTGTCCAACCCCAAGGCAGAAAGCTCCTTGATTGTTCGATTATCCGCCGCCATGACTTGTTCTTCTTCTTCCACTTCTTCTTCTTCAGATTCGGCCTCTGAACTTGAACTAGGTGGATTAGGTTCTGGTTGCTTCCTCTTTCTTCTCAAAGTTCGCTCAAAATCGTCGTCAAACTCTAATATATTCTCACGAACTGGATGAGAACTACGAGTCATACACTTGTACCTAGAACAAGGAAACAAAACAAATCAGCAACCCTCTTAGAGGGCACAGCAAACACACAAAAACTATGAAATAAGGCACGGTAAACACTAAAATAAAGAACAAATAAACACACGACACTCTTGACCTTAAGACACACTTTGACACGACACAAACACAAGGGATTAGCAAGTTTGCTAATCCTCGGCAACGGCGCCAAAAATTTGATGTGAAAATTAACTTAACACACAAATTAACCCTCTTTTGACAATTGTAGCATATAAGTAAGTAGGGATCGTTCTTAAACCAGGGATTAGGAGGCAACCCATGCAATCAACAAAGGAAGAAGTTAGGAATCGCTCCAAACTCAGATTTGCATCCCTAAAACTTTTCCTTTGTTGCTTACTTTATGTTATGTGTGATGTGTTTATTTGTGTGTTCCTTTGCTGTTAGTTTAGTCTAAAACATTGAGGACAATGTTTAGTTTAAGTGTGTGATAGGAGCATATTTATGCGACTTAGTTATGTTATTTCCTTACATTTAGTGAGCTAATTACTACTTATTATAGTGTTTTGAGCTATTTTCGTTTGTTTGTAGGTCCTAATGACAAACTTGGCAAGAAAAGGCAATTTTGAGTCTTTTAGAGCAGTTTTGGGCTTATTTTGGACAGCTTGTATATGGAGCAACATGGATGGACGAATTTAGAGTCAAAAGAGGTTAGAAACATGCTACAAATCAGAAAAGGAAAGTTCATGACAAAGAAGATAAGGAAAGTGCAAGAAAAGAGGAAACATTATCCAAAACTTTATCCAACCTTATCTTATCCAAACCTTATCCTATCTTATCCTAACCTAATCTTGTTCCACCTTAATCCTAGCTGCAAGTGGACCTAAAAACCTAATTTCTAGAAGCCCTATCTGACCCTAAAAGGGTGCCACACCTTCCCCCCCCCCCCCCTTTTATGCCTTCTAGAACACCCAAAATCAGCCATAAGACACTTAGTTTCTAGAAGGCCCAATTTTGGATTTGGATTGTATAAGTCCATATCTGAGATTGATTGGGCTAGGATTTAATTCCCAAACCCTTGCCGCAACCTAGGGGCCCTAAACACTTATATTGGCTAGGTTTAACCCTAAATCTGATTGCTAGGGTTTTGCCATGCTATATATATAAAACTTAAAGTTGCCGCACCTTTTTAGAGAGACCCTAGGCAGCCATTCAACATTCAATTCATTCATCCATTCACATCAGCCACCTTTCATTCAGAAAACACATCTTGTGCCGCAAGTCCTAGGGAGAAGAAGGAGCACCGCGGCTTCCATAGGAGAAAGACCATCTTGTGCCGCAAGAAATCTACATCCATTGGAGACTTTCAGAGTTCTTTCTTCCCTTGTTTCATTTCCATGTTTATTTTAATTTTCTTTTCAATTTGTATGAACATGTGTAACTAAGTTTTTCTTAGTTAGGGGTGAATTCGAAACCATGGGCATATGTTTTCTATGAATTGATTTCCTCCAGATTTTGTTTCTTGAATTGTGTATGTGATTTACTTAATCGATTTATTGAGAACTTGTTCTTGTGTGTTGATTAAGGATGCATACTTAGTTTTCATACATGAATTTGATGCTAGGATATAAGGAAATTTCACCTAATCGTTATGACCTTATATTCATAAGTAGTGGAAATCACTAGTCATGATTGTATTAAGTAAATTCTAGGCAAGAGTATCATGCAATTCATAGTTACGAATACCTAGTCAATGCTTAGGGTTTTCAAAAAGCTTAATGATCTTTGATTTGATTGTCGATGCGTATTCCATCCAATTCAATGAAACTAGGAAAATCTGAGAGTTAATTTGTGCTTTTCACAATTAATTTGGGGCATTGTCATTCATGGTTTAAAAGGAATAAAATCGGAAATCAATTTATATTACATATGTGCATGTGTGGAGAAGAACCCCCTAACTAGCCTTTTTCCCATTCAATTCACCTAGTTTAGTGCCTAATCTATTTAAATTGCAATCTGTCCATTTTAATTAATTTCGTCCAAATCAATTCCCCATTTTATCAAGTGTGTTAGATTAGTTAGAAAAGTGTTTGAATCTGTCCAAATTAGTGTTTTGAGTCTAAGTTAGTTAAATTTCATCCAAATCACCCTTTAGAGTCTATTTGAGTGTTTTGGGCTGTTTTGAGTCTTTTTAAGTTGTTTTGAGTCATATAGGTCTAGGTAAGTGTTTTAAAGTTTAATTTTGTGTTTTTAAGTCAGTTTAGAGTAGATTAGCATCCCTAGTTAATCCCCGGTTAGAACGATCCCTACTTGCATTTATACTACAATTGTCACAAATAGCGTTTAATTTGTGTGTCAATGATGCGAGAATTATACGCACACAATTTAAACCCTCTTTTTGTCAATTGTAGTGAAGAATGTAAGTAGGGATCGTTTCTTACCCGGGGCTTAGAGGGAGATTGCAAAATCACTTGGAAACTGACTCAAAACGTAAAATAAGTTTGAAACACTAAACTAGACTCAAAGAATGCAAAACTAACAATAAAAACACTCAAACAAATCAAAAGACTCAAACAGCCCCAAAAACACTTTGGTAACTTTGGACGAAATGAGTAATAGAATGAATCAAAATGCTTAAAAACAACAACTAAGATACTTTCTAACTAAATGACTTAACAAGAAAAGGGGGATGGTTTTGGATGAAATTGAAAACAAAACAAATACTTGGGAACAAAATAGATTGCAAGAACTCTTTACTAGAGAAATAAAACTAATCAATGTAGGCAGATTTGTTGTTGTAACTTAAAAGCATAAGGAAATGAAGTAAACACAAATAAATGAATCAACAACTAATAAAATGAGATAGTATCAATGGAGATGAAGCTAGGGATTCGATTTCACCATTGCTAAACCAAGTCCATGTTTGTTAAGTCAAAACGTATTCAACTCTCCAATCTGCAACTAGGGTTCGTTTTACTTATTTATGATCATCCATTTGATGTGTGGTTGTGATCAAGTACTCCTAATATGCAACCTAGTTGTGATGTTCAACTTAGATTAGCAAGTAAGAATCCATTAAGAACAAGAAAACTTCAAAGAATCAAAGAAATCACATGGCAGGATGTATGCATAGCAGTTTCTTCATTCATTCACATGTCTACCAAGATTAAGCATGATGTGTACTATAACCTTGATCAAATAATTCATAAGCAGCCCTAATGGTGATCAAACATTAAGATTAACAAACAAATTAAACTATGAAATCAGTGAATGAAACAAGAACACAGATTGGTGAATCAAATACTTTAACTTAATAACATGGAATAGTTTTGCAAAGGCTACATCGAATCCACCCTAGCCAAAGGGGGGATTTAGTTTCTTTATAACATTGAAATCAAAGAAACACCTAAACATTCCAACAACTCAAACGTGAATTGTATGAACGTTTTAAGCAACTCTTTCTTCCTCTCGTTGTAGCATAAGGTCTAGGGATAGTTGGTTGGGGGGATTTAGTGTGAGTGAGTGGTATTGGGGGAGTGATGGAAATGGAAGATGGTTTTATGTCTACATTCTGAAATGGAAAAAGTTGTGACTGAAATGTGTATGAAATGAGAGTGAATGAGAATGAATGCAATGGATGCTTATTTATAGTAAATGGGGGGGACATGACAGCTAGGAGGAGGAATATATGCATGTGCAAAGCTAGAAATGCAAGCAGAAAATGGAAGGGAATGCATGTGAATTATTTATGAAGGGAATGCATGTGCTTTGACAGAAATGAAAGGAGAATGTGCACGGCATGGGAGAATTTCTGGAATGTTGAATGTGCATGTGAATTAAAGCTAGAGTGATGATGATGAATGCATGTGGAATGGCTGAAATGAATGATTATGGATGCATGTGCAATGTTTTAAAGGATGGAATGCATGTGAGTGACAACTAGATATGTTGATGAATGCATGTGGAGTGGTGAGTGAATGTGCACGGCAATGAGTGGAGAAATGTGTGAATGATGGCAGATTTGTGTGGATGATATGTTTAGGGTCTTGTAAGGGTGGAAATGCATGTGGAGTGCATGATTGTTTATGATGATATGGATGGTTCTTTGCATGGCTTTTGAAGTGATTGTGGGCTTTGGAATTGGAAGGAAATGCATGGCCTTGGGGTTGGTTTAAGAGAGAATGGGCTAGGCCCTTTGTTTTATGTCCAAAATGAATACAAGGCCTTCAATTCGTCCAACACTTTGGCTTCAATCATATGCTATCCATTCCAAGCCCAATTTTGCTCCAAAATGCTCCAAAATGCATCTTTTTGCTTCCTTAGCCATATGAACCTAAAAACACACGAAAATGGCTTAAACTACTAAAACAACTATGAATTAACAACATAGATGCCGACACAACAAGCTAAGTAAGTCGCCTAAATATGCTCCTATCAGTCAACATAATTTTCACACCAAATTTTGGCGCCGTTGCCGGGGATTAGCAAACTTGCTAATCCCTTGTGTTTGTGTCGTGTCAAAGTGTGTCTTAAGGTCAAGAGTGTAGTGTGTTTATTTTTTCTTTCTTTTTATTTTTGTGT
Source organism: Pyrus x bretschneideri (assembly GCF_019419815.1). Lineage (NCBI taxonomy): Eukaryota > Viridiplantae > Streptophyta > Magnoliopsida > Rosales > Rosaceae > Pyrus > Pyrus x bretschneideri. The sequence continues at coordinate 469,994 of NW_025999577.1, read as the reverse complement.
TTGCCGTGCTTCTAAGAGAGTTGCTGAATTCTTTTGCTTCATTGTTCTAGGTACAAGTGTATGACTCGTAGTTCTCATCCCGTTCATGAGAATATCTTGGAGTTTGACGATGATTTTGAATGAACTTTGAGAAGAAAGAGGAAGCAACCAGAACCTAATCCACCTAGTTCTAGTTCTGAGGCCGAATCTGAAGAAGAAGAAGTGGAGGAAGAAGAACGAGTCATGGCGATGGATAATCAAACAATCAAGGAGCTTTCTGCCTCGGGATTAGATAATGCCATGCCATTATGCATTCAATATCCTAGGGCGGCCCAAGGCAAGACCGATAAGTTCGAATTGAAGTCAAGCTTGCTGCATCATATTCCCAAGTACCATGGGCTGTCCATGGAAGATCCAAACAAGCATTTGAAGGAGTTTGAAGTTGTATGCTCAAGCATGACACCCATTAAACGTTGATGGGAATATTTTGAAGATGAAAGCTTTTCCATTCTCTCTTGTGGAAAAGGCTAAGGATTGGCTTTATGAATTGGCACCCGGGACCGTTACTTCTTGGGAAAGCATAAAGAGAGCGTTCTTCGAGAAGTTCTTCCCTACTTCAAGAGTCATTCTGTTGAGGAAGAAAATTAGCGGAATCCAACAAAGTCAAGGAGACTCTTTTCCGGCATACTATGAGCGTTAAAGCCCTTGTTGCCTCATGTCCTCAACATCAAATGAAGGAGGAGCTTCTACTTCAATACTTCTATGAGGGCCTTCTTCCCATTGAAAGGCAAATGCTCGATGCTTCGGCGGGAGGTGCATTGGTGGACAAAACTCCTATGGCAGCCAAGACCCTAATTGTAAATCGTGCTCTAAATGCACAACAATATGAAGGACTTGGGCAAAGGGACCCCCCACGGCAACAATTGCATGAGGTAAGTTCTCAATCCGATATTCAATCTCAATTAGCTAATCTTACTTCTATTGTGTCTCAGATGGCCAAAGGAATGAAGATACAAGGACCAATTGTATGTGGTGTATGTTCTATCCAAGGACACCATTCGGAAAGGTGCCCTCAATTGATTGAGAATGGGGGATGGGAGAGTGCAAATGCCATTGGATTTCGAAGCCACAATTAGCCAAGGAATGATCCATATTCCAACACATACAATCCGGGCTGGAGAGACCATCCAAACTTCAAGTGGAGGGAGCCTTAACAACAAGGAGGCTTTAGACAACAACCCCCGGGGTTCTACACCAAGCCATTCGGCCCCAATCCAAACCAAGCACAACCTGCCCAAAACAATCAAGGTATGTCGTTGGACAATGAAACACTTCTTAAGTTACTTACCAATTTGTCTCAGGGGCAAGAGAATCAAAACAAAGCCATGCAAAACCAAGACAAAAGGGTGGATCACTTGGAGAAGCAAATTGGGCAGATTGTGGAGTTCGTAGGACAATTCCAAGACCAAGCAAGCTCCCTTGCCGCAACCATCTACCACCCCAAAACCGTCCAACACCCCTAAGGTAAGTCCAAATTCGACTTTGTCAAGTTCTATTCCACTAAACGTGCCCTTTCCTAGCAGGTTTAGGCAATCAAAGAAGGAGGAGAGTGAAAAGGACATTTTGGAAACCTTTAGGAAAGTTCAAGTCAACATTCCGCTCCTTGATGCAATCAAGCAAGTTCCTAAGTATGCCAAGTTCTTAAAAGATCTTTGCACAACGAGGAAGAGGATTTCAAACAAGGAGGTGGTCCAGGTAAGTGAGAATGTGTCTGCAGTGCTACAAAGAAAACTACCACCTAAATGCAAAGATTCGGGTAGTTTTACAATTCCTTCTGTTATTGGAAATACTAGGTTTGAACATGCTATGTTAGACTTAGGAGCTTCAATTAATGTCATGCCTTACTCAATTTATGCATCTATGAACTTAGGAGAGCTTAAAAATGATGGTGTGATTATTCAATTAGCCGATCGTTCTAATGCATATCCAAAAGGAGTTTTGGAAGATGTTTTGGTGCAGGTTAACCATTTGATTTTCCCAGCGGACTTTTATGTGCTTGACATGGAAGATTCGGCCCATTCTACCCCATTGCCGATCCTCCTTGGGAGACCTTTCATGAAAACGGCCCGCACCAAGATAGACATGTTCAAGGGGACATTAACAATGGAATTTGATGGGGAAGTTATTGATTTCAATCTTTCTGAAACTATAAAATATCCTAAAGATGATCATTCTTGTTTTTCTATTGACATATTTGATTCATTGGCGCAAGATTATCTTGACTCCTTGGAGAGGGACCCCCTTGAAACGACCATTACTAAAGGAATGGGACATAAAAAACGAAGGGGTAGGAGAGGATAAAACCCACGGCATGCATGTGGAATTCCATGCCGTGCCTACATGTGAAGATGAGGCCGAGATGGTTGCTACCCTTGAGTCGTTGCCACAACACTTTGGTAAGCCTCCAAACCCAATTCCAATTCCTGTTTCGACTAACAAGTTGTTACCTTCAGTGATTCAGGCACCCATTCTTGAACTTAAACCATTGCCGGATCATTTGAAATATGTCTATTTGGGAGAAAATGAGACGTTGCCCGTCATAGTTTCCTCATCCCTCACGTCAATGGAGGAGGAGAAATTGATTCGGGTGTTGAAAGAGCACAAAACGGCCATAGGATGGACCTTGGCTGACGTCAAGGGTATTAGTCCTACAACTTTCATGCATCGCATACTTCTAGAGGAGGGGGCTAAACCAACTAGAGAGGCTCAACGCCGGCTCAACCCTCCAATGATGGAAGTTGTGAAAAGGAGATTATCAAGCTTCTTGATTGTGGGGTGATCTATCCTATCTCGGATAGCCGTTGGGTTTCATCGGTTTGATAGGAGCATATTCATGCGACTTAATTAGCTTGTTCTCGTGCATTTATGTTGTGTTTCCTTCGTTATTTTAGTGTTTAAAGTCACTTTTGGGTATTTTCAGATTATAAAGCCAAAGTGTGCAAGAAGATGCAAATTGGAGTCTTTTGGAGCAAAAGAGGAATGAATGAGTTGAAGACTTGAAGAACGATGGATTCCTACTTCAACAAGGATTCCTACTTGAAGTAGGAAAGTTAACCCTAGGTTTCCCCGTTTTGGTAACCTTTCCTAATCTTAAACATCCGTATTTTCTAGCCACTTTGAAGGCCTTGTAGGCACTTTAGGACACGAAACAAAGGTCCTAGGGCCCTTAAACCCCTTTGCCGTGGCCTCTCCCTTTCTTTCCTTCCCTTGCCGTGCAAGGGGGGGGTAGTTTTGTCCTAGGTTCGGCAATTAAACACATGCTCCTCTCCTAATTTAAAACCCTAGCCACACCTTGCAGCCATTCCCTCTTTAATTTCTGATTTTATTTCCTAATTCTAAAAGCCTTTGATTTAATTTTCAGTAACCAAAATAAGCTAGGGTTTTGTTTTCTGAAACCATATATATTTTAAACCCTAGCCGCACCCTATTCTCTCTTCTTTCATTCATTTTTCATTCTTTTCATATTCAGCCACATTCTCTCCCTTTGCTGCAGCCACCATCACCTAAAACCCTTCAATCCGCAGCCTTCTCCCACCATTCCAACCACCTCCCATCTCTGCCGCAGCCATCCCCACCCTTCCAGCCACCATCCACACCTCCATACATCATCCCACCACCTTGCCGCACCACCATATCCCCATAAACCCATCCCTAAACCAGAAAATCATCCAAACTCACCATAAACCTTCTCTGCCGCAGCAAGAAGAAAGGAGAAAGAGGAGCTTGAAACGTGCAGAAATTCAAAGTGGATTCGTTGGGCGTTTTAGGTGTAATCAATCTTTTGTTCTTTATGTTTAATTTCAATTTTGTTTCTCTTTCTGTGAACATGAGAGGCTAAGTCCCTAGTTAGCTAGGGGGTGATTCGAAACCATGTTTATGCTTGCAATATAAATTGATTACCTTTGGTTGGAATTTCATGAGTTGTGGATTCAATTCGTTTAACTGTTTGATTGAGAACTTATTTGTGTATGTTTATTGAGAGTGCACGCTTAATTTTCATGCATGAATATGATGCTAGAATATAAGTGAGTTTCACCTAATAGTTACAATCTTATATTCACAAGTAGTGGAGGTTGCTTATAAACAATCGCGTTAAATGAATTCTTGGCACTAGTTTCATGCACATCATAGTAACGAATGCCTCGTCAACACTTATAGTTTTCATGTTGCTTAATGATCTTTGATTGTATCTTTATTGTGCTTTTCACGTAAAGGACTTTTGGAGAATGTTTTGAATTGTGTATGCGCTGTCCCATCCAATTCATTAACTTAAGGAGAACTTGAAGGTTAATTTAAGCGAACCTAATTAACCTGGGGTGTTGAGTTTCATGATTCATCGAAAGACCAATTGAAAATCATCTTGTATGCAAGTGTGACATGTGTGGAGAAGAACCTTCTAGCTAGCATTCCATCCATATTTTCATCAAATTCATCTTTACAATCTGTGCACTTTATTAAATTTCGTCAAAAACTAAATCCCCCTTTACTTTAGTGTTCAATTTAGTTAGAAAGTGTCTTAGTTTGTGTTTCTAAGTGTTTTGATTCAATTTATTACCCAAATTCGTCCAAATTAGTGTAACTGCTCAAAACTGCCCAGATTATGTTTTTAAGGCAGTTTTGAGTGTTTTGGTGCTGTTTTGAGTCTTTTGGTTTGTTTTAGTGTTTTAAGTGTTTAGTTTTGCATTCTTTGAGTCTAGTTTAGTGTTTTAACCTTTGTTTTACGTTTTTGAGTCAGTTTTCAAGTGATTTAGCAATCCCTCCTAATCCCCGGTTTAGAACGATCCCTACTTATTCATATACTACAATTGTCAAAAGAGGGTTTTAATTTGTGTGCTTATACATTTCGCATCAAATTTTTGGCGCCGTTGCCGGGGATTAGCAACTTTGCTAATCCCTTGGATTGTTATTTTCTGTTTATTTTAGTTTGTTTAAGTTTCTGACCTTGTTTTTGTTTTTCTTGTTTTAGGTACTAGTGTATGACTCGGAGTTCTCAATCGATTCGTGAGCACATCTTAGACTTTGACAGCGATTTTGAGAGGACTTTGAGACGAAAGAGGAAGCAACACGAATCAAATCCACCAAGCCCGGAACCTGACCTTGAAGAACAACCGGACACTCAAGGAGCTTTCTGCTTCGGGATTGGATAATGCCGCACCTTTGTGTATCCAATTGAAGGAATATTTGTGAAAAACAAGTTCATTTGAGCAACATCAACAACATGCAATTAACAATTAAAAGGCGGAATCATGTTTATATGCACTCAAAAACAAAACTTAACCCATGAACTTCAAAGCCTAGTAGATAGGTGAACCAAGACTCAACTCAAAACAAAGTGAGTTGAGAAATCAATACCTTTGTAGATTCCTCTTTGCATAAGCAAAGGCTAATCACCCAAAGAGAGGGCCTTCATTCCTTGCATCTTAGATCCATGGATTTGGATGGATGAAAAGGTTTCTCCAAGTTCCCAAAATTGAGAACCTCTAATGATTCATCACCAAGGCATAATGAAGAAGAAATGAGTGACCTTGGAGGAGTTTGATTGCTAGATGATCCCTCCAAGGTGGCCTAAATTTTAGAGAGAAAGGAGAGCTTGTGTTCTCATCCTTTCCCCAAAAATTACCTCTTGTAAATTTTAGGCTATAAAGTCCTTTATATAGTCCCTTCAAATAAGTGACCTAATGGACAAAAAGCCCTATTCTACTATCATGGCCGGCCTATAGGGTTCATTGGGCTTTCAAGCCCTTTGTTTATTCAAGTTGTCATACAACTTGAGTTAATGGGCTTGACATTCAAATCCCATTGGGCCTTGCGGCCCAAAACTAACCCAAGGTCTTTAACGAACTTATTCGTTTGATTAATTAACATATTAATTAATCCTAGCCTTAGATAAATAATTAAACCATTTAATTATTCTTACTCATCTCCGTTGTTTCTTCAAACTCTACCTTACTCGGTGAACGATCCATTAGGTTCCTTTTAGCGAGGCAGTGGGCGATTAAAACTCTTTCTAATCGATTGTGAATTGAAACTTACTTTCAATTCTCCCGTTAGTGATTATACACGTTTAGGGCTTCCACAAACCATGGTTGACGCCTAGCAGCATGTCATGGTTACCCAAGCTAATCAGAAGAGGTGGAGAACCTATTCAGTTTTAGGATTACAAATGCAATACGGTCTTTCTCTAATACAATACTCTTGACCACATTGTTTGGTTTGATAGTTTATCATGTCTACTATCCAATGTGAATCTTGTACTTATATGATTACCTTGAATGTGATCTGGAACGCATTCCAACATCTCATTCATACTCTGGCCAGAGATTCTAAATCATATCATAGAGTATTCTCCCTCAAACAGTTTGAAGGTTAGAGATCCCTTGTTGCGCATTCACTTGCCTCCATGGCTAAGTGGCTTAACCCCAACGATGCCATGGACACCCTCCTGATGGAGTGACTTTGACATAATCAAAGATTAAGGACCTAACCACAAGACAACTGTGATGCCTCAGGTCAAAAGACTAATTTGCATTATCCCAACCATGAGTTCTGATGTGACATGAATATGAGAACTCTTCGTTGATCGTGTTCAGTGAACTCATTCTCTATTGAGCACCTACGTACTTGTCTTGATGTCACACATACCAATGACTCGAGACTAGTCACTCTCCCTGAGAGAAGACATAGCACGTACTGATCTTAACGGACTGTCAATGCCCAATTGATAATCCTATGATCAGGAACGTTTAGGATGTGTCAACGAAAGAATGGTCTCATGAATCTAACTTCTTTAGATCGCATTCTTCCAATCACATATTCCTTGGACTTATCGTTTAAGCATATAACATTTATATGAGACGGCTCAAACAATAATCTTTGCCCTTTTCATTTAAACTACATTAGTTTGAAATGTCCGTAAAGTATCATCATATGATTGGTTTTAGGGCACATTTCCAACAATCTCCCACTTGCACTAGAGCCAATCAGCTTGTTCATCAGTGATGATACCTCTTCTGTAATTCATTTCATAAATGGCTGAGTAGTAGGCCTAAACAATGGATATCTATATGTTATCCATAGAAGCAATCTTGAGAATAACGACGTCACCATTATACATGATTCTCAATCATGTGGTTCAGTCTCTCATTTGAGTTCGGACCTTGATGAGACCTTGATTCCCTGGCTTGAGCTATCGCCCCATTAGTGTCATACACTTTTTGGTTGGAACCGAATGGAGAGTTCATAAATGAACTTTCCCATCCAAACAACAATGTTGTAAGCTTCTATATGGCAATATATTTTGCATACATGATGGAACACATTAAAGTCATTACTTTTAACGTTTCCACCCAAATATCTCTTTAGTCATAATAAAGAGATATCTCATTATCACTTCATTCATAATGAAGAGATATTCTATGATGGATTAGATTCATAATCTAATACATTTACGCTTCCATTACGTTACTCTAATTCTTCCTCATTCTTGAGGAATCCATCCTTAGTATTTCTTAAATACCTAAGGATTCACTTGACTGTTGCCATGGTTCTGATCCTGGGCTTGCACTGATATCATCTTGTACCGTTCTAGGTACAACTTATATAAATGTTTTCATACAATATGTAATACATAAATCACCTTTCTGCGTATGCATAAAGGATTCTATTTACGCATTATTTCTTTGGGAGTCAAAGGGTACATTCCCTTTGAGAAGAACAACTTCCTAGTCTCACTAGAATTGTCATTCTAATTGAAGTTTATCATCATATGAGAAACTTCCTAGCATCTCATTGTCTATTTTAGGGATTGATATAATCCAATTATATCTTGAAATCTATCATTATAGATGAAGGAAGATGATCAACTCCCACTAATCTTTTGTAAACCTAGTAAACAAAAGATTCATTTACATCTTTATGAGAAATCAAACAATTGATCTTTTCTCATAAGACGCTTATAGCTCCCACTAGCATGCTAAGATCCATGATGGATGGATCTCTACAACTAACCTGTCTTGTGATTTATAGTTTTAGACATATATTATCAAGACTATCTTAATAATGGTTTCGGAAACCCATATTATGTCCAAACCATTCAACTGAGACGGTTTATAAATCCTTCTGGACTACCTTGGAGCTTGTGGTATAGGAACTAGGTTGTCTTAGAAGTATATATCATATATATATGGGTAATTGATAATGTCCAACGAACTAAATCTTATTCATGTTCATTCTTCTCCTAATGGAGAAATTCATTATCTTACGATGCTACTTTCCTTGATATTTTTCAAGGAAATTAATCTAAAGTGTTACTTTTACCTTGGATCAAATCTAAGGAGGTAAATACTTTAGACGTCTTACTCATCTACTTACATTTCTTGAATTCTTTGAAACCTTTTGCAAAGTATTCGGACTTGTGTTTATTCAAAATAAACTATAGTCCAACCGAGAGTGATCTTCGGTGAATGTCATACAACATGAGTAGTATTATGTTGTGGACAAGTGCCACTAACATCTAAGTGAATTAACCTCAACAACTTTGTGATTCCTTCTTCTTTCCAAAAGAATAAAGATTCGAACATTTCGCCTCTATACAATTTTAACAAGAAGGTATTGGATCCGGATCTAACGATCCAAAGCATCCATCTATGACCAACTTGTAACTTATGTTTTAGAGGTATCACAACTCAGTTGGGATTAGTCACTACCTTGCAACCTTTTGGGTTTTAAGCATCATCGTATTCTAAACAGTTAAACTACCACATCATCTCTACTATAGAGACAACCAATTAAATTACAATAATCTAATTATTGATTAATAAAGAACAATGTTTTGTCAAACAAAACATTTATCCATCTCTACTATAGTGACGGATTTATGTTCCTTAAATTTGGAATGTAAAGACAATCTTTAGTATTTTCCAATTTCTTTGGTAGTTCATATGAGGAAGTAAGTACAATCCGCTTTCGCAGAGATCTATATTTTATTCACTTTCCGAATGTGAAGTACTTTCTCTTCTCTCATTAATCTTCTACTTTTTATTAGCACACTTTTACAACAATTGTAAAACATAGTTACTAATACGGAATCAAGCATTCAAGTAGAAGAACCAACTGTTTTGAACTATTTCAAGAACATATTACAACACCTTCGAAAGGTGTGTTCTTGACACTTGCAAGACATTTCTTGCAAATACCCCTTCCAATGTCCATCCTTTCATAAAGAAAGTTTGTTCCCTTGGAGTTATTTTGCCTTCTTCATTTGACTTCCCTTTTGATTACAATAGTCATGGTCCCTAAACTCCCACTATCTCTCTTGAAACTTATTTCAAATGTGTTATACACATCAAAAGATTTGGAGAGCGTGCGGTTATTGTTCACTATATAGTTTACAATAAACTTAGTGAACCATTAGGATAGGGACACAAAGGTGAAGTCCTTGCCTAGTTTCCGTCTCGTTAAGTGGTTTAACACTTCAACACTCAATGATTCAAAATCATCATAAGTCCATATAAATGGACTATTTTTGTCAACCAACCATTATGTTCTAAACATAATAACAAACTTTCAAGAGTTGTTCAAGGCAACTCTCATTTCTTCATACAACATTTTGTAAGTGAAGAATCATGGCACATAAAGTGTCCATTGATAGGAGCATATTCATGCGACTTAAATGGCTTGTTCTCGTGCATTTACGTTATGTTTCTTTAGTTATTTTAGTACTTTAAGCTATTTTCGTGTGTTTGTAGGTCCAAAGGGCTAAAGGAGCAAAAAGATGCATTTTGGAGACTTTTGGAGCACTTTTGGGCTAAGGATGGATAGCTTATGCTTGGAGCCAAAGTGTTGGACGAAATTGAAGACCAAAGTGTTGGAACCTTGTTCCCTTTAGTTTTAGGACATTTAAACCTTTCCTATATCCTTAGCCGTGCATAACATTCCAACATTCCACTCCTTCATTTCAGCCACACTCCCACATATCATTACTTATCATAACCATTCACTTATCACTTATCAAACCATTCACTTATCACTTATCAAACCATTCACTTATCACTTATCAAACCATTCACTTATCACTTATCATCAACATTCACTTATCACTTATCATAACCATAACCATACCTTCCTCCTTGCAATTCCACATGCATTCATCACCAACACAATCATCAACAAATCCACCCATCCCATTCATCATTGCCGTGCATAACCCACCATCATTTCCACCCCCACATGTCCCTTTAATCATTCAAACATGCACTCCCTTTAATCACATGCATAAATCAGCCACATGCATCTCCCATCATCATTCCACTTTAACCCACATGCATTTCCAACCTAGCTGTCATGTTTCCCCTTTCATCATTCCCTCACATTCTTTAATTCAGCCAACACATGCTTACACATGCATTTCCAACCCACATGCATCATTTAATCATTCAAACATGCAGCCACATTCCCTCCTAGCTGTCATGTTCCCCCCATTTTGCCTATAAATAAGCATCCATCACACCTAAATTCTCATTCATTCTTCCATACACATTTCAGTCACAAACACCAACCATTCCCTTGTGCCTTGCTCTCTCCCTAATAATCCAAACACCACACCAGAAATCATCCCATTGCCGTGGCCTCCTCCTTCCATTTTCACCACTCCCCAAACCATTCACACCATCAAACTATCCTTAGACCTTGTGCTACAACGAAGAGGAAGATAAGAGGGCCTAAACGTTCATACAATTCAAGTTTGAGTTGTTGGAATGTTTAGGTGTTTTTTATTTCAATGTTTAATGTCAATACTCTTTGTTTTGTACGAATGAGGAATGGAAGAGAAGAGGGCCTAAACGTTCATACAATTCAAGTTTGAGTTGTTGGAATGTTTAGGTGTTTCTTTGATTCTCTTTGTTTTGTATCATGAGGAACTAAACCCCCCCTTGGCTAGGGGGGGATTCGAAATATATGTTTATGCTTGCATTTTGATTTGATTACTTCTAATTGCGTTTCATAAGTTGTGGATTCAATTCGTTTAACCGTTTGATTGATAACTTATTTATGTATGTTTATTGAGAGTGCACACTTAATTTTCATGCATGAATATGACGCTAGAATATAAGTGAGTTTCACCTAATAGTTACGAACTTATATTGACAAGTAGTGGAGGTTGCTTATAAACAATCGCGTTAAACGAATTCTTGGCATAAGTTTCATGCAATCATAGTAACGAATGCCTCGTCAACACTTATAATTTTCATAGAGCGTAATGATTCTTGCTTGTATCTCTATTATGCAATCATGTAGGGGACTTGTGGGGAATGTTTTGGGTTGTCGTATGCAATCATCCAATTCAATAACGTTAGGAAGATTTGAAGGTTAATTTAAGCGGACCTAATTAACCCGGGGTGATGAGTTTCATAATTTATTGAACTGCAATTGGAAATCCTTTTATTATGCAAGTGTAACATGTATGGAGATGAACCCCTTAGCTAGCCATCCCATCCATTCCATTTCATCAAATTCGTTTTACAATTCTGCCTAGTTTATTAATTTGTTTTGTTATTTCAATTATCGTCAAATCAAAACCCCCCTTTACTTTCTTGTTCTTTAGTGCTTAGAATCAGTTTAGTTTATGTTTTAAAATGTTTTGAATCAAGCCATAATCTTAAATTCGTCCAAAATTAGGTTTAAGGTCAGAAACTGCCTAGTTAGTGTTTTTAGGCAGTTTTGAGTCTTTTGAACTTGTTTTGAGTCCTTTGAGTCTTTGTGAACGTTTTTAACCTTGTTTTTATGTTTTTGAGTCTTAGTTTGTGTTTATAAGTGTTTTGATTCAATTTGTTGCACAAATTCGTCCAAATTCACCAAAGTGCTCAAAACTGCCTAGAAAGTGTTTTTAAGGCAGTTTTGAGTGTTTTGGGTGATGTTTGAGTCTTTTGGTTTGTTTTAGTGTTTTAAGCATTTAGTTTCGCATTCTTTGAGTCTAAGTTAGTGTTTTAAACTTTATTTTACGTTTTTAAGTCAATTTCCAAGAGATTTGCAATCCCTCCTAATCCCCGGTTAAGAACGATCCCTACTTATATCTATACTACAATTGTCAAAAAGAGGGTTTAATTTGTGCGCGTATAATTCTCGCATCAAATTTTGGCGCCGTTGCCGGGGATTAGCAACTTTGCTAATCCCTTGGATTGTTTTATTTTCGTTTGTTTTTATTTTTCCAGATTCTTAATTTTGTTTTGTTTCTTGTTTTAGGTACTAGTTCATGACTCGGAGTTCTCATCCGATTCGTGAACATATCCTGGTGTGATTGGGTTCTTCGTCCGGCTGCAAGACGTAAAAGAAAGCGCTACTTGGGAGGCAACCCAATGCATTGAATAAAACAAAGCATGTTCATTTATTTTCGAAAAAAAAAAAAAAAAAAGATACTAAACATGGAGAAAGATGGAGCCTTCACAAAGGATGTTTACGTGAAGCCCCACTACGAGGCGTCGGAGCAGAAGGCATCGGAGCGGAAGGCATCGGAGCAGGAGCATTCCAGGCCTCAATACTGGGTGGAACGCTAGATGACCCAGGAAAAAGGTGCCTCTGGAAGAAAGACGCAAGCCTTTGACGGTCACTTTGAACGCGACCTTGAGATTCTTGCAGCTCATCAAGCTTCCTCTTCATGCCCGACGAATAGTTATTTGCAAGCACATGCAAACTTCTATTCTCGTACTTTAAGCTGTTTGATCTCCTGCTTAAGATTTTCTACCTCTGCCATCAACGATTCCACTTGACGGGACCGAGCAAGCAGGCGTTGGCCCATGTTGGACACAGAGCTCGCACACTGAACACTAAGTGCGAGGGACTCTTGAACGGCCAACTCATCGGACCGTCCTGAAAGCAGCTGACTATCTTTGGGAGTGAGGAGGTTCCTAGCTACTATTGTAGCTGTTGTGGCATCCTGCATCACGGAGTCTTCATCTGTAAGAGGACCGTTAGAAGATAAGAAAGAAGGGCGCCATACGTTACCTTGACGCGGCGCACCCGTATCACTGCTGAGACTCAATTCTAAGCTAAGGTTCGATGGGTTTGCCATTTTTCAAAGGTGTTCAAGAGAAGGGGTGGATGGAGTTAAATTTCAAAGGGCCGGAGACAATTTTCAAAAATGGGCAGTCTTCAGAGTGTGTATGTTTGAGGTGATCGGTAGCTCTATAAAAAGCCAAGGCGACGCGTCCACCAATTCAAAAAGCCGGAATTTCCTGCGCAAAGTTCGGCGACGATCTCTCGGCTTTTCAGAAAACGCGTTCACTTTGTCAAAAGATCTCTGACAAAGTGAAAACACATGGAGGTCATCATCGCAACTACACATCTTTAGCCGACAAGCGCAAAGTTCGGCGACGCTTTCTCTACTTTTCAGAAAACGCATGCAGCTTTGTCAAAAGAGCCGCATCCGCACTACTACGTGTCGTTCAGAAAGCGAAGGGGTGTCGCTCAGAAATCGAAGGGGCGCCTGCTCAGAAATCGAAGAGGCGTCGTTCAGAAATCGAAGAGGCGTCACTATTTCAAAAAGCCGGATTTGCGGGATCAAAACGTTTGTCGACAAGGGTAAAAGAACAAATGGCCAAGCCGAGGTGTCTAACCGAGAAATCAAACAAATTTTGGAGAAGACCGTTGGACCAACAAGGAGGGATTGGAGCTTACGTTTAGATGATGCACTGTGGGCATATCGTACGGCGTACAAAACACCCATTGGGATGTCACCTTTTCGGCTCGTCTATGGTAAGCCATATCATTTGCCCGTAAAGTTAGAGCACAAGGCACATTGGGCCGTGAAGACTTTCAACATGGACATAGATGCAGCGGGAGTTCATAGGAAGCTCCAATTGAATGAACTTGAGGAGATTCGGAATGAAGCCTATGAGAATGCCCGGATGTACAAAGCCAAGACCAAAGCATTCCATGATAAAATGATTCGAGCCAAGACCTTCACAGTTGGGCAGAAAGTGTTACTTTTCAACTCTCGCCTACGTTTGTTTCCTGGTAAGTTGCGTTCTAAATGGATTGGCCCGTTTGTTGTTACTAACGTTTTACCTTATGGTGCAGTCCACATAAAAAGATTAAGGAATGGCATAGAATTCAAGGTGAACGGGCATCGGTTGAAGCCATATTACGAGCATGGTGTGGGGTAAGTGGTGGAAGACATTCCTTTCCATTCCGTGGGCTCAAATGAAGATTGAAGAGAGTACTCGTCCAGCTGCAAGACGTAAAAGCAAGCGCTTCGTGGGAGGCAACCCATGCATCCGAATAGAGAAGAACTTGGAAACCCCTTTAAGAGACTTATTTTTATTCCTTTCCTTTTCTTTACTGCCTTTACTTTGCTTTCTTTATCGTATTTGTTTATTTGCTTGCTCTTTTGTGACTTTATGCTTAAAACATTGAGGACAATGTTTGATTTAAGTGTGGGGGGGGGTAAACAATTTGTTTTTGCATGAATTTCGTGGGATTTATTCACCTATCACTTAGAATGTTGTTTCTTGCTGTTTTAAGCGTTTTTAGAGTGTTTTAGTGTGTTTTATAGTGTCTTGGCATAAAACTCCGAAAATTTGATAAAAATTTGAAAAAAATTCTTTTGAAAAACCCAAAAAGATGTGTTTTTAGAGTCATTTGAGTCATTTTGGTGTTTGTTTGTGTCTTAGGGTACCTTCCAACACAATGATGAGGATTCGGTCCTTAATTGCATGACTGTTAAGGAATGTTACAAACATGGATGAAAGTTTTTGCATGACTGTTAAGGAATGTTACAAACATGGATGAAAGTTTGATATACTCTTTGGTTTATGCTTGGTTTTAGTTATAATTCATGAATCCACATGTAATTACAAAGGATAAAATCAGTTTTTGTAACATGCTTGAAGGAAGGAACTCAAACTAACGCTACAACCCTGAGAGACTTGAACCTAAAACGTTCTTTGGAGTGTATGAATCTGTGCATTATTGTTTTCTAAAGTCGTTGCATGATCTCATCATTCCTTGCCCGGTTGCTACTTAGAAGGCGTTTCATCATTTAGTTCCAAATGCTAGAACTCATATCCATTTCATTCAAAGCATGATATTGATTGCATAACACATATACAAGATGAAGTTTGTAGCAAACCAACAGCCAAATAGCCATCCCCCGTGCAATTGTGTGTAAGTTTAAACCCCATTGAGCCTTGTTAGCCTATGTTCTTTGTTAACCCATATCAACCTGACCTAGCCTAGTATAGGACCGTCCATACCCTTGTTCTTGAAGCATGGTAAGCATGACATAGCATGAATTCTTTCTTGGCAGCAAAACAAGTGTGGGGGAATTTGTTAGTGTGTGTGTGTGTGCCAAGAAACAAGGGGCACGGGTTGGGAAAAGAAAAGATAGAAATTTGTGAGAAAAAGAAAAAGAAGAAAAAAAAAAAAGTTGTGAAAAGAAAGAAAAAGAGGTTCAAAATAAGTGAGAATGAACTCACAAGAGTTGTTTGTTGAAGGAAGGGTCCAAAACGTTCAATTTGGCCCTAAAAGTGTGGTGTAATTCATTCCCCAATGTGTTTGAGTCAATCTTTGCCATGAAAGTGATTCTAGTGTCTTATTTCTTCACTTTGCTTACTATTGCCTAAAGAACGTTTGTTTTCCATATCCTTTCTTTGTTAGCCAATCACCCTAGCCCCGATATAACCCTTTGACTTCTATCTTGGGTGTTATGTATTTCAATTTGTGGAGGTTGGGATTGATATGAGCATATGGTATCATTGGTTCTCGCATCTAAGTAGTGGCATTCCATTCATGAGATCATATTCATATACACTTCAAATTCCAGAAAAGTGCCTTCGTTGTTATAAACATATGTGAGTGTTCGTTTTCATGTTTACATCAATCTTCTCACATATACCTAGTATAGGGTGTGTAGTTAGAGAATCTGAGTGAAAATAAGAGTGAAACTTGCAAGGAATTGAGTGAATTCTCTAAGGCATGTTACTATCTTCGAATCATGTTTTAATTGATTGCATGTGAGCTAAGGAATGGTGACTTTGATTAAGTATATGCTCGAGTGTAGGAATGACTAAAGTTTATGATTGTAGTGATCTTTAATATGTCATGTTGCATTAAGAATCTCTGAGGTAATGTTGGAGGGTCTAGATTGTGTTTTTGAGTTATTTTGTTTTGTTTTGCTCGAGGACTAGCAAAAGCTAAGTGTGGGGGAATTTGATACGAGCATATTTATGCGACTTAGTATGCTTGTTTTCGTGCATTTACATTGTTAGTTCTTAGTTATTTTAGCTCTTTAAACTACTTTTGTGTGTTTTCAGGTTTTAAGGGCCTAATATGCATTAAGGTGCATTTTGGAGCGTTTTGGAGCAAGTTGGGCCTATGTTGGTTTGGACATGCTTGGAGCTAAACAAGAGGATGAATTCGAAGTGCATTTGAGCCAAGAAGTGAATGGTGATGTGAAGATTGGAAATTCAAGACGGATGAAGAAATGAAAGTGAAGAACAAAGAATTCGGAATTGGAGATCAAAGTTTCTTAAGTTAGAAGTTTCCATTCTTGGAAATTTCCATTTTCTAAACTTTCTATTCTCGGCTTTGGGCTCTTAGATGGGCCATTCCTTTTCCCCTAACCCTTGCCGTGGCACCTAGGGTCCATTGACTTGATTTCCTTGCCTTGCAAGGTATTTTAGGAAGCCCATTCACTCACCCTAGCCCTTGCCGCACCTTAGGCCTTGTTCCACTTAAAAACCCAATTGTTTTAACCTAATTTCTGATGGATTTGGGTTTTTAAAGGCCCTAATCTGATTGCCCTAGGGTTTTGGATGCCTATATATACATAATTTAACCCCCTTGGCCGGAGGACATACCCTAGAACTCATTCTACATTCGAGAAAATAAAAACAGCACTGCAGAAAACCCTTAGCCCTTGCCGCAGCCTTCCTCCCTCCTTGCTGAGCCTTCCACCTTCTTCCAACCCTCAAACACTCATCCATACTCACCCTACTACCCTTGTCGTGCTTCTACACCTTCCCCATTCCATTCTACATCATCAAAACAGCCCAGAAACTACACCTACACAACCTGCCGCAAGCAAGGGAAAGGGGACAGATTCTGTGCAATTGTTTGGCTCTTCAATTGGAGTTGTTGGAACGTTCTAGGTGTTTTCTACTTTGTTATTCTATGTCTAAATTTGTTTGTATCTGTTTTATTGCAAATATGAGGAACTAAACCCTTTTTGGCTAGGGGTGATTTCAATACCATGATTATTTATGTGATATGAATTGATGAATTTCGGTTATGAACTCTTGATTCGTGAATGCAATTGGCTTAACTATTTGATGATTAACTTATTTGTGTTTGTTGATTGAGGGTCGACACTTAATTAGCATGCATGAATATGTGGCTAAAGTTTAAGAAGGTTTCACATAATCGTTACTAACTTATACTTGAAAGTAGTGAAGGTCGCTTGTCACGATCGCGTTAAGTTTAATTCTTAGCATGAGTAACATGATGTCATAGTTGCAAATGCTTTGTCAATGCTTATGGTTTTCATTATTCTTAATGATCTTCGATTGTATCTCTATTATGATGACATGTAGGGAACTTTTGAGAATGTTTTGGGTTGTCGAATGATGCCATCCAATCCAATAATATAAGGAAAATCTGAGGGTTAACTAGTGATGTCACGGTTAATTTGGGGCATTGTCGTTCATAATTCAATGAAGGAATAACTGGAAATTAATTCATATGCATAAATATCATATGTGGAGAAAGAACCTCTAGCTAATTCACCAACCATCTTGTTTCACAACACTTGTTTACAATCTGTCCATTTTTGTATTTTGTTTGTTTATTTCAACTTCGTCAAAACTAAAACCCCCTTTTTTATTTCCTTGTTCCCAAGTGTCTTAAATCTGTTTTAATTTAGTTTTTATGTTTTTAAGTCAATTTAGAAGGTTTTAGCAAGCCCTCCTAATCCCCGGTCTAGAACGATCCCTCACTTATCCATTCTACTACAATTGTCAAACGAGGGTTTAATTTGAGTGTCAAGTAATTCTCACATCACCACACTCACTAGGCCTTGAATTTCATGGGTAAAGTTTTGTTTTTGAGTGCATACAAGTATCATTCTGCCTTTTAATTGTTAATTGCATGCATAGATGTTGCTCAAATGAACTAGTTTTCACAAATATTTCCTTCATTAAAATCAATCAATTTATATTCGTTATGTATTTATTTACCGACATATTTACAAGCGCTACCCAAAACTTGAAAAAGAAAAGCCAAAGGCTTTAGTTTCCAAACTTGGTACCACAATCCCATAGATTGTCTTCAATGGATTGTATATGTACCTAAGTAGTCTCATCCTTACAATCTTCCTATTGATAAAGTATCATTGAAAGAACATGTTAGATAATCATAAAGAGGACAACACTTTTAGTGTCATAATTCTTCCATTACAAATCATTGTATGAAGAAATAACAGTTGCTTTGAACAACTCTTAGCGAACGCAAACACTAGTGCTTGTTTCTTTGTTACATGAAAAAGGAACTTGAGAAGTAAGCACAAGGGCATGGACACTTTATGTGCCATGATTCTTCACTTACAAATTGTTGTATGAAGAAATGAGAGTTGCCTTGAACAATTCTTGAAAGTTTGTATTCATGTTTAGAACATAATGGTTGATTGACAAAAATAGTCCATCAAAATGGACTTATGATGATTTTGAATCATTGAGTGTTGAAGTGTTAAACCACTTCAGGAGACAGAAACTAGGCAAAGACTTCACCTTTGAATCCCTATCCAAATGGTTCACCAAGTTTATTGTAAACTATATAGTGAACAATAACCGCATGCCCTCTAAGTTGTTTGATGTATATAACACAATTGAAATAAGTTTCAAGAGAGAGTGGGAGTTTAGGGACCATAGTTATTGTAGTCAAAGGAGAAGTCAAATGAAGAAGGTGAAATAAGTCCAAGGGAACAAACTTTCTTTATGAAAAGATGGACATTGGAAGGGGTATTTGCAAGAAATGTCTTGCAAGTGTCAAGAACACACCTTTTGAAGGTGTTGTAAATTGTTCTTGAATAGTTCAAAATATTTGGTTCTTCTACTTGAATGCTTGATTCCGTATTAGTAACTATGTTTTACAATCGTTGCAAAAGTGTAGCTAATAAGAAGTAGAAGATTAATGAGAGAAGAGTAAGTACTTCACATTCGGAATGTGAATCAAATATAGATCTCTGCGAAAGCAGATATTACTTACTTCCTCATATGAACTACCAAAGAAAATGGAAAACAAAGATTGTCTTTACATTTCAATTTGAATTAAGGAACTTAATTCCATCATTATAAGAGATGGATGAATGTTTTGTTTCACAAAACATTGTTCTTGATAGGATTATTGTAATCTAATTGATTGTCTATATAGTAGAGATGATGTGGTAGTGTTAACTGTTTATAATATAATGATGCTTAAAACCCAAAAGGCTGCAAGGTAGTGACTAATCCCACTGAGTTGTGACACCTCTAAAACATAAATTACAAGTTGGTCATAGATGGATGCTTTGGATTGTTTGATCCAGATCCAATGCCTTTTTGTTAAAATTGTATAGGCGCGAAATGTTTGAATCTTTATTCTTTTTGAAAAGACGAAAGAATCAAAAAGTTGTTAAGGTTAATTCACTTAGATGTTAGTGACACTTGTCCACAACATAATACTACTCATGTTATATGACATTCACCGAAGATCGCTCTCGGTTGGACTATCTGATAGGAGCATATTCATGCGACTTAATTAGCTTGTTCTCGTGCATTTATGTTGTGTTTACTTATCTATTTTAGTGTTTAAGGCCACTTTTGTGTATTTTCAGATTAAAAGGCCAAAGTGTGCAAGAAGATGCGAATTGGAGTCTTTTGAAGCGAATGAGGAATGAATGAGTTGAAGACTTGAAGAAACAACGAATTCCTATGCCGTGCAAGGGGGGGTAGCTTTGTCTCATTTCATGCATTAAACCCTAAACCCTAATCACCATAATAACCCTATTTACCATATCAGCCACCATATCATTTTTTATTCATTCTAAGCATAACATTCCATTCTCTTGATAAATCCCATTATTGCCGTGCATTTTCCATGAACCCTAATATATAATCAGCCATTATATCCCATTATTCTTTCAAGCCGTGACCATTCCATATTCTATTCCATCCGTAGGATCCCATTCATTCATATTTTTTTATGCAGCCCATTATCCCATTTTTTTTCCCTAGCCGCCACCATCACCCACCACTCTAATTATTCACCCTTTTTCCCATTCCATTATTATTCAGCCATTTTTTTATTATTCCCTCAATTCCCCCCAAAACCGAGCACCATATTCCATATTTCCTATCAGCCGTGCATTACACTTTCACCCTAACAAAGCCGCTGCCACCATATATCATAATTGATTCCAGCCACATTTTGACAACCTAATACTATCCCATTTTCTCCCACCAGCCGCACCTTTTCCCTTCCACCACAAATACCTTAAACAAACATCCATTCACATCTCTACTCCTCCTATAAATACCCATTCATTCCATTCACCAAGGCATCTCATTTTTCCATTGCAATACACAAACACTTCCCCTTCCATTTCTGTGCAGTTTTTCTCCTCCGTTGCAGCCACTATCCAACCACTTCCCATCCCTCAAAAACACTTCATACCATCACACAACCTATCCTTAAACCTTGTGCTACAACAACGAGGAAGAGAAGAGTGCCTAAACGTTCATACAATTCAAGTTTGAGTTGTTGGAATGTTTAGGTGTTTCTTTGATTTCAAAGTTTCATTTTAATTCTCTTTGTTTTGTACGTATAAGGAATGGAAGAGAAGATTGCTTAAACGTTCATACAATTCAAGTTTTGAGTTGTTGGAATGTTTAGGTGTTTCTTTGATTTCAAAGTTATGAGGAACTAAACCCCCTTTAGCTAGGGGGTGATTCGAAACTATATTTATATTTGCAATATGAATTGATTAACTTTCGTTGGAATTTCATAAGTTGTGGATTCAATTTGTTTAACCGTTTGATTGATAACTTATTTATGAATGTTTATTAAGAATGCGCGCTTAATTTTCATGCATAAATATGACGCTAGAATATAAGTGAATTTCACCTAATCGTTATGAACTTATATTCACAAGTAGTGGAGGTTGCTTATAAACAATCGCGTTAAATGAATTCTTGGCACGAGTTTCATGCTCATCATAGTAATGAATGCCTCGTCAACACTTATAGTTTTCATAATGCTTAATGATCTTTGATTGTATCTTTATTGTGCTGTTCACGTAAAGGACTTTTGGAGAATGTTATGAATTGTGTTGCGCAAACCCATCCAATTCATTAACTTAAGGAAAACTTGACGGTTAATTTAAGCGGACCTAATTAATCCGGAGTGTTGAGTTTCATAATTTATCGAAAGACCAACTGAGAATCAATCTTGTATGCAAGTATAACATGTGTGGAGAAGAACCCCTTAGCTAGCCTTCATTCCATTCATTCCATCACAAATTCATATTTACATTCCGCTTAGTTTATTAACTTGTTTTGTTATTTCAATTTTCGTCAAATCAAAACTTTCCCCCCCCCCCTTTACTTTCTTGTTCTTTAGTGCTTAGAATCTGTTTAGTTTATGTTTTAAAGTATTTTGAATCAAGCCATAATCTTAAATTCGTCCAAAATTAGTTTTGAGTCTTTTGGTTTGTCTTAATGTTTTAAATTTTAGTTTTGCATTCTTTGAGTCTAGTTTAGTGTTTTATATTGTTTTTACGTTCTTAAGTCAATTTAGAAGGTTTTAGCAAGCCCTCCTAATCCCCGGTCTAGAACGATCCCTCACTTATCCATTCTACTACAATTGTCAAACGAGGGTTTAATTTGAGTGTCAAGTAATTCTCGCATCAAATTTTGGCGCCGTTGCCGGGGATTAGCAACTTTGCTAGTCCCTTGTCTTTATTTTTATTTTTTTGTTTTTCGTGCATTCTTATTTCAGATTCTTAGTTTGTTTGTTTTCTTGTTTTTCAGGTACTGTGTATGACTCGTAGCTCTCGACCTATTATAGAGAACATCTCTGACTTTGACGGTGATTTTGAACGCACTTTGAGGAGAACGAGGAGTCAACAAGAGCCACCACAACCTCCACCACAACCTGGGCTTGAAGAGGACGAAGTAGGTGTAGAAGAAAAGCCCACTGATCAGATTTTTGAAGAAGAACAAGCCATGGCAGCAGATAATAGAACCATCAAGGAGCTTTCGGCCTCGGGTTTGGATAATGCATTGCCTCTTTGTATCCAATACCCCACGGCTGCAGAGGGGACGACTGAGGTGTTTGAACTCAAATCCAGTTTGTTACACCATATTCCGAAGTTCCATGGCTTGTCTATGGAAGACCCCAACAAACACTTGAAGGAGTTCGAGGTGGTTTGTTTGAGCATGACCCCCGTCACTGTGGATGGGAGTATATTGAAGATGAAGGCCTTTCCATTTTCACTTATGGACAAGGCCAAAGATTGGCTCTACGAACTAGCCCCGGGAACTGTGACTTCGTGGGAGAGTATGAAGCGTGCTTTCTTGGAGAAATTCTTCCCTACTTCGAGAGTGATTCTCCTACGGAAGAAAATTAGTGGTATTCAACAGAATCATGGTAAGACATTCCCGGCTTATTATGAGCGCTTCAAGGGCCTTGTAGCTTCATGTCCTCAACATCAAATGAAGGAGGAACTTCTCCTTCAATATTTCTATGAGGGCCTCCTTCCTATTGAACGTCAAATGCTTGATGCCTCAGTGGGAGGAGCATTGGTGGACAAAACACCAAGGGATGCCAAGATTCTCATAGCCAACCGAGCGCTCAACGCTCAACAATATGAAAAAGTGGGCCAAAGGGAAGCCCCACGGCAACAAAGTGTAAATGAGGTGAGTGCTATTTCTGAAATTCAATCACAACTTGCTAATCTTACTTCTCTTGTTTCTCAGGTTGTGATTGGTCCAAAAGCACAAGAACACCAAGTTTGTGGCGTGTGCTCAATTCAAGGGCATCCATCCGACAAGTGCCCTCAACTAATCGAGAATGGTGGGTGGGAATCTGCCAATGCAATTGGTTTCCAAGGACAAAATCAAAACAACCCATACTCGAACACTTACAATGCCGGATGAAGGGACCATCCAAACTTCAAATGGAGGGAGCCACAACAAGCTGCCCAACAAGGAGGATTTAGGCCAAACCCCCCTGGTTTTTATTCCAAGCCGTATGCACCCCAACAAACCCAACAACCTTCGGCATCATCTCATTCAGGTACGTCCTTGGAAAGTAATCAAGCTATGCAATTACTAACCTCTATTTCGCAGGGGTTGCAAAATCAAAACAACCGGATAGAAAATAACGAGAAGGAGATGATGGATATGAAGAAACAAATAGGGCAGATTTCTGAGTTCCTTGGACAGATTAGAGAGCAAGGAAAGCTTCCTAGCTCAACCACAGTCAATCCAAAGGGAGAATTCGAATCCGCCAAGGCCATCACCCTAAGGGGTGGAAAAGAAGTTGGGACCGAGCCAAACAATCCCAAATCTGCCCAGAAAGTAGATGAAGAGACGACACAACCTGAGGAAGTGTCTAGCTCACCCACGGAAAGAGTGAAAAACCCAATGCCGCAGGCCCCCAATCACCCTAACTCGGCCAAATCAGGTAATTTAAGTTCAAATTCATGTACTTCACGTCCTAATCTGCCCAATGTACCTTTTCCTCGCAGGTTCATGCAAGAAAAAAAGGAAGAAAGCGAGAAGGACATTCTTGAAACGTTCCGGAAGGTGCAAGTGAACATACCGCTTCTCGATGCAATCAAACAAGTTCCAAAGTATGCTAAATTCCTCAAGGACCTATGCAATACAAAGAGAAGAAGGGCAAACAAAGAGGTAGTGAAGGTAAGCGAGAATGTGTCCGCTGTTTTGCAACGTAAACTACCTACCAAGTGCAAAGACCCCGGTCGTTTCACGATTCCTTGTGTGATTGGACATAATCGTTTTGAACATGCCATGCATGATTTAGGTGCATCCATAAATGTCATGCCTTATTCCATTTATGCATCAATGAACCTTGGTGAGTTAAAACAAGATGGCGTTATAATTCAATTGGCCGATCGTTCTAACGCTTATCCCAAGGGAATCCTTGAGGATGTTTTAGTGCAGGTCAATCACCTTATTTTCCCCGCAGATTTCTATGTTTTAGACATGGAGGATTCAAGCCATGCTCCATCATTGCCAATCTTGCTAGGCCGTCCCTTCATGAAAACAGCAAGAACAAAGATTGATGTGTATACGGGAACATTGACCATGGAGTTTGATGGGGACATTATTCATTTTAATCTTTCTGAAACCATTAAACATCCAATTGAGGACCATTCTTGTTTTGCTATTGATATTGTTGATTCTTTGGCACAGGTACATTTGGATCAAATGAACGAAGATGCACTTGAGGTAGCCTTAGTCCATGGCATAGGAACAAGAAATAAGTGTGAGGGAGTCTTAGCAACCCACGGCATGCAATCTGACCATATTGCCGTGCCCCTTTGTGATGAAGTACTTGAAATGGTCGCTGCCCTCGAGTCATTGCCCTCCCATTCTGGTAAGTCTCTAATCTCACTTTTAGATTCGGTTTTGACTAACAAGTTACTTCCATCAACTGTGCAGCCACCTACACTTGAGTTAAAGCCATTACCTAGTCACTTGAAGTATGTGTTCTTGGGCCAAGATCAAACGATACCCGTCATCATTTCAAACTTACTCACGGCTCAAAAAGAAGACAAGTTGATAAGGGTGTTAAAAGAGCACAAATCTGCCATTGGATGGACTTTGGCGGATATCAAAGGCATTAGTCCCACCACGTGCATGCATCGCATCCTTTTGGAGGAGGAAGCCAAGCCATCTCGTGAAGCTCAACGTCGCCTTAATCCACCCATGTTGGAAGTAGTGAAAAAGGAGGTTATAAAATTACTTGATTGTGGTGTTATATATCCTATTTCTGATAGTCGTTGGGTGTCACCTGTGCAGGTTGTTCCAAAGAAGTCTGGCGTCACAGTGGTGAAGAATGAAGAACAAGAGCTTGTCCCCACTCGTGTTGTGACTGGTTGGCGTGTTTGCATTGATTACAGGAAGTTAAATGCCATGACAAGGAAGGATCACTTTCCATTACCATTCCTCGACCAAATGTTGGAAAGGTTAGCCGGTTATGAATTTTATTGCTTTCTTGATGGATATTCCGGATATAACCAGATTGTGATCGCTCCGGAGGACCAAGAGAAGACAACATTTACGTGCCCGTTTGGCACTTTTGCATATAGACGCATGCCATTTGGCTTGTGCAATGCTCCGGCGACGTTTCAACGATGCATGGTGAGTATATTCTCTGATTATGTGGAGAAGATTATTGAGATATTCATGGATGATTTTAGCGTGTTTGGCAATTCATTTGATCATTGCTTGAATAATCTGACTTTAATCTTGAAACGTTGTGTTGAAACGAATCTTGTACTTAATTGGGAAAAATGCCACTTCATGGTTAAGCAAGGTATTGTTCTAGGCCATATCATTTCCGAAAAAGGCATTGAAGTAGATAAATCTAAGGTAGACCTTGTTCGCCACTTACCCTTTCCAACTTCGGTTAGAGAGGTACGTTCGTTTCTTGGCCATGCAGGGTTCTATAGGCGTTTTATCAAGGACTTCTCCAAGATGTCCAACCCTCTTTGCCGATTGCTTCAAAAAGATGTGCCATTCAAGTTTGATGAAGAGTGTAATTCGGCATTTAACCAACTCAAGGAGAAGCTAGTCTCGGCCCCCATTATTGTACCTCCAGATTGGAGCCTTCCGTTCGAGCTCATGTGCGATGCATCCGACTATGCATTAGGAGCTGTTCTAGGACAAAGAAGAGACAAGCGACCGCATGTCATATACTATGCCTCTCGAACTCTCAATGATGCCCAATTGAACTACTCCACGACTGAAAAAGAACTTCTAGCTGTGGTTTTTGCTTTAGATAAATTCCGTTCATATTTAATTGGTACTAAAGTAATCGTTTATTCTGATCATGCAGCTTTGAGGTACTTGCTCACGAAAAAGGAAGCAAAGCCGAGGCTTATCCGTTGGATTCTTCTTCTTCAAGAATTTGATATTGAAATCAGGGATAAGAAAGGAAGCGAGAATGTAGTGGCTGACCATTTAAGCCGAATGATCCACGAGGAGCATGAACATGCCGTACCTATCCCTGAAACTTTTCCCGATGAGCAGCTGCTATCCATTGAGGTAAGTGAACCATGGTATGCAGATTTAGTGAATTACTTGGTGGCTAAACAATTTCCAAATGAGCTCAATAGGCACCAACGTGACAAACTTAGGCATGATGCACGGTTTTATGTATGGGATGATCCGTACTTATGGAAATTTTGTCCCGATCAGATTATACGTCGTTGTGTGCATGATTCTGAATGTCATTCAATTTTGAGTTTTTGTCATACATATGCATGTGGAGGGCACTTTGGCACACAACGCACGGCCCTTAAAGTGTTACAATGTGGATTTTATTGGCCTAGTATTTTTAAGGATGCTAGAACGTTTTGCCTAACATGTGATAAATGCCAAAGAATGGGTGGTATTAGTGCAAGAGACCAAATGCCGCAGGTTTCTATCCTAAATGTTGAAATTTTTGATGTTTGGGGTATTGACTTTATGGGTCCCTTTCCATCATCTTATGGTTTCACTTATATCTTGCTAGCCGTTGATTATGTTTCTAAATGGGTGGAAGCAAAAGCCACCCGTACTAACGATTCTAAGGTGGTTGCAGATTTCGTGAAAACTAACATTTTTGCTAGGTTTGGAATGCCGAGAGTAATCATAAGTGATGGAGGGTCTCATTTTTGCAACCGGACCATTGAGGCATTATTGAGGAAATACAGTGTCAACCATAGGGTTTCTACACCTTACCATCCTCAAACAAATGGCCAAGCCGAGGTTTCCAACCGAGAGATCAAGCAAATCCTAGAAAAGACCGTTGGGCCAACAAGAAAGGATTGGAGTTTACGGTTAGATGATGCACTTTGGGCGTATCGTACGGCATACAAAACCCCCATTGGGATGTCCCCTTTTCGACTTGTCTATGGCAAGGCGTGCCATCTTCCCGTGGAGTTGGAGCATAAAGCTCTTTGGGCCGTCAAGAAGTTCAACATGCACTTAGATGAAGCAGGAAGCCATAGGAAATTCCAATTGAATGAGCTTGATGAAATACGGCATGATGCGTACGAGAATGCAATCATTTACAAGCAAAAGACCAAAGCTTTCCATGATAACATGATCCGTGGGAAATCTTTCTCCATTGGGCAGAAAGTGCTATTATTCAATTCCTGTTTACGTTTGTTTCCCGGTAAGTTACGTTCTAAGTGGATTGGACCGTTTGTTATTACTAATGTTTTTGTTCATGGTGCAGTCCAAATCCAGAGCTTGAAAACGGGACATGAATTTAAGGTGAACGGGCATCGTTTGAAGGCCTATTATGAGAACTTTGTGGAGCACACCGTGGATGACACCCCCTTGGGTACCGTGGGCTCCAATTTGGAGTAAATGGGTTCTTCGTCCGGCTGCAAGACGTAAAAGAAAGCGCTACTTGGGAGGCAACCTAATACAGTGAATAAAGCTTGTTTATTGATTTCCGAGTGATTACAAAAACAAAAAAAAAAAAAAAAAAAAAAAAAAAACATGGCAGAAAGATGGAGTCTTCACAAAGGTTGTGTACTTAAGGCCCCACTATGTGGCAACACTCTCGGAACAGGAGGCATCGGAACAGGAGGTATCGGAACAAGAGGCATCGGAGAGGAAGGCATCAGAACGGGAGGCACCGAAGATAGATCATTCAAGGCCCCAAACCTTGGTGGAACGCTGGATGACCCAGGAAAGAGGTGCCTCTGGAAGAAAGCTGCAAACCGTTGACGGTCATCAAGCTCATCAAGCTTCCTCTTCATGCCTGTCGAATAATTGTTGGCAAGCACGTGCAAACTTCGGTTCTCGTACTTAAGCTGTTTGATCTCCTGCTTAAGACTCTCCACCTCCGCCATCAAGGATTCAACCTGATGGGAGCGAGCAAGAAGGCGTTGGCCCATGTTGGACACAGAGCCAGCGCACTGAACACTCAGAGCCAGGGATTCTTGAACGGCCAACTCATCGGACCGTCCTGAAAGCAGCTGACTGTCTTTGGGAATGAGGAGATTCCGAGCCACAATCGTAGCCGTTGTGGGATCCGTCATCACAGAGTCCTCATCTGTAAGAGGGCCATGGGAAGATAAGAAAGACGGGCACCATAACTTACCCTGACGAGGCGCAACAGGATCACTGCTTAGACTCAAATCTAAGCAAAGGTTCGATGGGTTGGATGAGCTAGCCATTGTTCACGAAGTTAAAAGAGAAGGGGTGGACGGAGTAGATTTTCAAAGGGCCGGAGATGAGTTTCAAGAATGGGAAAGCTTCAGAGTGTGTAAGTTGGCGGTGATCGATAGCTCTATAAAAAGCCAAGGCAACGCGTCTACCGATTCAAAAAGCCGGAAGTTCAACACGTGGAGGCCATCATCGCAACTACACGTCTTTAGCCGACAAGCGCAAAGTTCGGCGACGCTTTATCTGCTTTTCAGAAAACGCGTGCAGCTTTATCGAAGAGCCGTTTTCAAAGATCGAAGAGTCGTCACTATTCCAAAAAGCCGGATTTGCGGGATCAAAATGTTTGTCGACAATGGTAAAAGAACAGTATCACCACTTGCTATTGAATTCCCTATATATGTCGACCTTCATCTTTTATGGCAAGACAGAACTGAAGAAAATGCCCAACTCTTTCTCACCTCTGAGGGCGCACTCCCAGCAAAGCCTTTCGAAATACTCCATTCTTTCTTCTTCCCCAAAGATGTTACCAGATGCCTGGAGTACAGATGACCCAGGAGGAAACAGCACCACAAATACATGTGCTGATTCATTCACCGCTTCTTCAAAAGCAAAGGTATCTCATATCATCAAGGGCAAAAGCAAAGGTATCTCATATCATGCTCTTTCCCTGTCTTTTCCTTTGTCCTTGATATTACTTGCATGGCAAAGTGAAAGAAGCAATCAGCCGGCACTTGGAGTCTATCTGGACTCTATTCCCTGGTTGCTTACCTAGCTTTGCTGAGCTGTCCTCTAACCCTCTTCAATACGAATTGGAGAGATTGAACAAAGAAACAGATAAGAGGAGGAAGCTCAGACCTTCGGGGGAGACCAAAGGAAGCCTGCGGCCCAGTTCAAGAGTAGCACAAAGGAAAATCAACGATGGGAGCAGCGCATTTCAAGAGTAAGCCTGTGGAATCACTCAAGATGAAGCCTCACTGCAATCACCAAGGAGAAGATGGAATTTACACTCCATAACCAGATTTGCATCTCTAAAACTCTTCTCTTTGTTAGATGCATTCTGCCATGTTTAGTATGTTTAGTTGCTGTTTTATATGTTTTCTTTTGTTTGGTGTGTTTTAAGCTTAAAACATTGAGGACAATGTTTGATTTAAGTGTGGGGGGGTAACTAAGTATGTTGTGCAAATTTGTTGGATTTTATCACCCATAACTTCAAGTGTTGTTCCTTGCTGTTTTAAAATGTTTTTAAACTGTTTTAGTGTGTTTTGACTTAAAAATTCGAAAATCCCATAAAAATTTGAAAAATTGTTTTGAAAAACCCAAAAAGAGTTGTTTTAAAGTTGTTTTTGTGTGTTTGTGTCGTAGGTCACCTTCCAACGCAATGATGAGGATTTGGTTTTTAATTGCATGATGGTTAAAGAAAGTTACAAACATGGATGGACGTTTGATATACTCTTTGGTTTATGTTTGGTTATCGTTATAGTTTACGAATTCACTTGTAATCACAAATGATAAAAATTAGTTTTTGTAACATGCTTGAAGGAAGGAACTTAAACAAACGCTACATCCCCGTGAGACTTGAGCCTAAACGTTATTTGGAGAGTTAAAATCTGTGCATTATTGTTTTCTAAAGTCGTTGCATGATCTCATTATTCTTTGCTTGGTTACTACTTAGAAGGCGTTTCATCACTTAGTTCCACATGCTAGAACTCATGCCCATTTCATTCAAAGCATGTTATTGATTTGCATAACACATTTTCAAGATAAAGTTGTGCAGTGACCACCACAAAAGCCAAATAGCCGTGCGCCCTTCACTCATTTTGTGTTTAAGTTTAACCCCCTTTGAGCCTTGTGTAGCCTACTTTCTTTGTTAACCCACATTATCTTCACCTAGCCTAGATTAGGACCATCTGTACCCTTGTTCTTGAAGCATAGTAAGCATGAATGATTTCCCTTTGATTAATGTGTGCAGAAAATAAGTGTGGGGGAAAGTGTATTCATGTGAGTTTTTGTGCCATAGGCACGGTTAAAAAAAAAAAAAAAAAAAAAAAAAAGAAAAGAAAAAAATGAAAAAGAGTTGAAAAGAAGTGAAAAAGAGTTCCAAAGTATTGGCTGTTGAAGTAAGGGCCCAAAACAATGAATTAGGCCCTAAGAGTTGTTTGAATTTGAATCTCCCCTATTTGTTTAAAAGTTGATTTCTGCATTCTAAGGGAATTCTAGGTCTTAATTTCATTACTTTACTTATTATTGCTTAAAGAACGTTTGTTTATCCTTACCTTCCCTTGTGAGCCAATACCCCAAGCCCCGTTACAACCCTTGACTTCTATCTTGAGTGTTGTGCATTTCAATTGTGGAGTTTGAATTTGGTATGAGCATATGGTGTCACTGGTTCTCGCATCTAAGTAGTAGCATTCCATTCATGAGATCATATCCAAACACGTTTAATTACTCTAGAAATTGCTTTCTTTGTTATAACATATGTGAGTACTAGTCTTTCATGTTACATCAATCTGCTCACATATAACTAGTGTAGGGTGTGTAGTCAGAAAATCTGAGTGAAAATTGAGTGCATAACTAGTGAGGAATTGAGGGAATTCTCTAAGGCATGTTACTACATTCAAAATGTGTTTTAATTGATTAAATGCGAACTAGTGAATGGTGACTATAATTAAGTATGTGCTCGAGGGGAAGGAGGACTAAAAGCTATGTGAGTAATGATCTTTGACATGTCATGTTTCTTTGGAAATCCCTGAGGCAAACGTTGGAAGGTTTAGGTTATGTTTTGTTTGTTTTGTTTCGTCTTGTTTACTTTAGTTGTTTTGTTTTGCTCGAGGACTAGCAAAAGTTAAGTGTGGGGGAATTTGATAGGAGCATATTCATGCGACTTAATTAGCTTGTTCTCGTGCATTTATGTTGTGTTTACTTATCTATTTTAGTGTTTAAGGCCACTTTTGTGTATTTTCAGATTAAAAGGCCAAAGTGTGCAAGAAGATGCGAATTGGAGTCTTTTGAAGCGAATGAGGAATGAATGAGTTGAAGACTTGAAGAAATAACGAATTCCTATGCCGTGCAAGGGGGGGTAGCTTTGTCTCATTTCATGCATTAAACCCTAAACCCTAATCACCATAATAACCCTATTTACCATATCAGCCACCATATCATTTTTTATTCATTCTAAGCATAACATTCCATTCTCTTGATAAATCCCATTATTGCCGTGCATTTTCCATGAACCCTAATATATAATCAGCCATTATATCCCATTATTCTTTCAAGCCGTGACCATTCCATATTCTATTCCATCCGTAGGATCCCATTCATTCATATTTTTTTATGCAGCCCATTATCCCATTTTTTTTCCCTAGCCGCCACCATCACCCACCACTCTAATTATTCACCCTTTTTCCCATTCCATTATTATTCAGCCATTTTTTTATTATTCCCTCAATTCCCCCCAAAACCGAGCACCATATTCCATATTTCCTATCAGCCGTGCATTACACTTTCACCCTAACAAAGCCGCTGCCACCATATATCATAATTGATTCCAGCCACATTTTGACAACCTAATACTATCCCATTTTCTCCCACCAGCCGCACCTTTTCCCTTCCACCACAAATACCTTAAACAAACATCCATTCACATCTCTACTCCTCCTATAAATACCCATTCATTCCATTCACCAAGGCATCTCATTTTTCCATTGCAATACACAAACACTTCCCCTTCCATTTCTGTGCAGTTTTTCTCCTCCGTTGCAGCCACTATCCAACCACTTCCCATCCCTCAAAAACACTTCATACCATCACACAACCTATCCTTAAACCTTGTGCTACAACAACGAGGAAGAGAAGAGTGCCTAAACGTTCATACAATTCAAGTTTGAGTTGTTGGAATGTTTAGGTGTTTCTTTGATTTCAAAGTTTCATTTTAATTCTCTTTGTTTTGTACGTATAAGGAATGGAAGAGAAGAGTGCTTAAACGTTCATACAATTCAAGTTTTGAGTTGTTGGAATGTTTAGGTGTTTCTTTGATTTCAAAGTTATGAGGAACTAAACCCCCTTTAGCTAGGGGGTGATTCGAAACTATGTTTATATTTGCAATATGAATTGATTAACTTTCGTTGGAATTTCATAAGTTGTGGATTCAATTTGTTTAACCGTTTGATTGATAACTTATTTATGAATGTTTATTAAGAATGCGTGCTTAATTTTCATGCATAAATATGACGCTAGAATATAAGTGAATTTCACCTAATCGTTATGAACTTATATTCACAAGTAGTGGAGGTTGCTTATAAACAATCGCGTTAAATGAATTCTTGGCACGAGTTTCATGCTCATCATAGTAATGAATGCCTCGTCAACACTTATAGTTTTCATAATGCTTAATGATCTTTGATTGTATCTTTATTGTGCTGTTCACGTAAAGGACTTTTGGAGAATGTTATGAATTGCGTTGCGCAAACCCATCCAATTCATTAACTTAAGGAAAACTTGACGGTTAATTTAAGCGGACCTAATTAATCCGGAGTGTTGAGTTTCATAATTTATCGAAAGACCAACTGAGAATCAATCTTGTATGCAAGTATAACATGTGTGGAGAAGAACCCCTTAGCTAGCCTTCATTCCATTCATTCCATCACAAATTCATATTTACATTCCGCTTAGTTTATTAACTTGTTTTGTTATTTCAATTTTCGTCAAATCAAAACTTTCCCCCCCCCCTTTACTTTCTTGTTCTTTAGTGCTTAGAATCTGTTTAGTTTATGTTTTAAAGTATTTTGAATCAAGCCATAATCTTAAATTCGTCCAAAATTAGTTTTGAGTCTTTTGGTTTGTCTTAATGTTTTAAATTTTAGTTTTGCATTCTTTGAGTCTAGTTTAGTGTTTTATATTGTTTTTACGTTCTTAAGTCAATTTAGAAGGTTTTAGCAAGCCCTCCTAATCCCCGGTCTAGAACGATCCCTCACTTATCCATTCTACTACAATTGTCAAACGAGGGTTTAATTTGAGTGTCAAGTAATTCTCGCATCACTATCGTTTATTTTGAATAAACACAAGTCGGAATACTTTGCAAAAGGTTTCAAAGAATTCAAGAATGTAAGTCGATGAGTAAGACGTCTAAAGTATTTACCTCCTTAAATTTAATCCAAGGAAAACTGATATTTTAGATGAGTTTCCTTGAAAGATATCATGGAAATTAGCATCATAAGATAATGGATTTCTCCATTGGGAGAAGAACAAACTCAAAAAAGATGTAGTTCGTTAGATGTTATCAATTACCCATATATAGGATATATACTTCTAAGACAATATGATTGTCAATTAGAAAATTTTCATGACCATAGGATGAAGTTGGAAAGAAAGACAAGTCTTAATCGTGTTAAGATTTGGGGTTGTGTGCTAATAAGCAATATTTGTTTGAGAACAATCTTGTGTGATATCCTTAAATTAACTTTTGGATATCACTTCTATAAACCAACTAACAAATGTTGTTTGTTGGGTAGTTCATTGTAAACCTACAATAGGATTTCCCTAACATAAAGCAAATGAATGAGAGATAGAATTCAAAGAATGGGTTCTTTGAAAGACAAGATGATAATCAACAAATATAACAAACTAATTCCTACACCACTAGCTCCAAGGTAGTCAAGAAGGATCTATAAACCGTCTCAGTTGAATGGTTTGAACTTTATGACTATGTCATAGAACCTCTTAATTCGAAAGAAATAAGAATGAAAATCCTTATGACTACGTTGAGTGTACATACGACATATACTCAAGGAAATGGTATAGTACCATTTGACCCAAAATAGTGAAACATTTATAGCTAATTAGTAGCTTAAGATGACTACAATCAAAGAGATTCGTTGACTTGAAAGAAACCATCTTTGACATAGTCTTGGTTTCTATTAATTCGAAGATTGCTAACTGCAACTAAAACGTGGTTAAATGTTTGGACATAATATGGGTTTCCGAAACCATTATCAAGATAGTCTTGATAATATATGTTTAAGACTAGGAATCACAAGACTTGTAAGTTGTAGAGATCCATCCATCATGAATCTTAGCAAGCTAGTGGGAGCTATAAGCATTTTATGAGAGAAAGATCAAATCGTTTGATTCCACATAAGATGTAAATGAATCTTTTGTTTACTAGGTTTACAAAAGATTAGTGGAGTTAATCATATTCCTAAAATTGAACATATATGATATATTAATTTTAGGAATTCTTCTTCGTTAAATTTATGACTTTAAACGTTCTATAACGATAGAATTTATATGGGAGACATAGTCTATATGCATGGCATGGAAATCTATAATGATAGATTTCAAGATATAATTGGATTATCTCAATCCCTATTGATAGATGATAGATGTAGGAAGTTTCTCGAATAATAAACTTCAAATGAAAGGATAATTCTAGTTAGACTAGGAAATTGCTCTTCTAAAAGGGAATGTACCATTTTGACTCCCAAAGAAGCATAATGCATAAATAGAATCCTTTATGCATACGTAGAAAGGTGATTTATGTATTTCATATTGTATGAAAAACGTTGATATGAGTTGTACCAAGATCGGTACAAGATGATATCAACGCAAGCCCAGGATCAGAACCATGGCAACTATCAAGTTGAGTCCTTAAGTATTTAAGAAATACTAAAGGATAGATTCCTCAAGAATTAGGAAGAATTAGAGTAACGTAATGGAAGCGTAAATGTATTAGATTATGAATCTAATATCGTATCCATCATTGGATGTCTTTTCATTAGGAATGAAGAGATAATTGGATATCTCTTTATTATGACTAAAGAGATATTTAGGTGGAAACATTATAAGTATTGACTTTAGTGTGTTAAATCATGCAAAATATATCACCATATAGAAGCTTGCAACAATGTTGTTTGGATGGGAAAGTTCATTTATAAACTCTCCATTCAGTTCCAACCAGAAAGTGTCTCTAGTATGCTGACACTACTGTTGGAAGTATGCCCACAAAGCCATTCATTTGATGTAATAGCTTTTTGGAATACTTATTGTGTTAAACTTTTATATGTTTAATAGAAGGGCAAAGCTTATTGTTAATCACTATTTATAGTATCTTGTGTTTAAGCAATAAGGGAATCCAAGGAATGTATTTGATCTAAGAGACAAGTGATTTAAGTTAGTTAAATTAACGAGACCTTTCTCTTATGTTCATTCCTAAAACGTTCCTAGCCATAGGATTGCCAATTGGGCATTGACAATCCGCTAAGGTTAGTATGTGTTATGTCGACTCAAGCGTGAGTATGAACTAGTCTCAAGTCATTTGGTGTTGGACACTAAGGCAAACACATAGGTGCTCGAAAGAGTAATCGAGTACACTGAACCACGATCAAACAAGAGTTCGAACATACATGTCATGTGAGAACTCAATAGTTGCAATATGCAAAGTAGTCCTTTGACCTGAGGCATCATTGATGTCTAATGGTTAGGTCCTTGATCTTTGATTATGTCAACGGCATTCCATTGGAGTGTCCACGGCATTGTTGGGGTCAAGCTATCTAGTCATGTAGGCATATGAATGTACAACAAAGGATCTCTAACCTTCCATGATGGAAGGAGAATACTCTAAGATATGATTCGAGAGTCTTTGGCCAAAGCATATGAATATGACTAAGGAAGATGTTCCAAATCTTATTCGATTGAATCATATAGAGAAGTATCACATTGGATAGTAGACATGAAACAAACTATCACTTAAACAATGTGATTAAGAGTATTGTATTAGAGAAGGACCGTATTGCATTGTAGTTGTAACTGGATAGGTTCTCCAACCACTTCTACTTAGCTTGGGTAACCATGACATGCTGCTAGGCGTCACCCATGGTTTGTGGAAGCCCTAAAGATTAGCAAACACTAATTTAAGGGAGAATTGAAATGTGGTTTCAATTCACAATCGATCGTTAAGAGTAACATCGCCCACTACCTCGCTAATTGGAACCTAATGGATCGTACACCGAGTAAAGATATAAGTGAAGAAATTATATGAAATGGATAAGCAATTAAATGGTTTAATTGAAGAATGGTCGAGATTAATTAAATAGTTAATTAATTATACGAAACGTTCGTATTGGGCGTTTAAGTTAGTTTTGGGCTTCGGGGCACAAAAACGTTTTGGCCCACAAGGCCCATTATGTTTAAGTTGTATGACAACTAAAACAAAATGGGCAATTAAGCCCAAATACATTAAATGGCCGGCCATAACCTTCAAGGGTAGTGAACTTGGCTTAATTGCAAGTTTGCCACTCCATTGTGAGGTGGTATAAATACATCTTTATAGCCATTTCACCCTAAGGGGTTTTCTAATTGAATTTGGGTGAAACCTATTCTCTCATTACCTTAGGTGAGGAACATCTAGCAATCTTTCTTACCTAAGTCATCCATTTCATCTTCACACAACATCTTTGGTGTGGAGACTTAGAGACACTAAATTTTTGGTGTTTTGGAGAACAAATCCTCAAATCCTCAAAGAAGAAAAGGAGCACTAAAAGGGAGGAAATCACAAGGAAGATTCAAGGAGCAAGGAGGTGACTTGAAGGCCCTCCACTTGGGTGAATCCCTTGTGTAATCAAGGATGAGCTTCAAGGGTAAAGAATCTCTAAATTCTTATTCTCTTTAATTTTGTTAAAGAGTCTTATGGTTCACCATATACTAGGCTTTGAAAGTCATGGGTTTTATGAATTGTTTTTGAATGCATGCCTACTTTAAAGAGTTATTAGTTTGCATATGTATTCAAATGTTCTTACATGTTCTTAGCTAGGACAAAATTTTTCCTTCAACTACGACACTAATGGGGCGATACTCAAGCGAGGGAATCAAGGTCTCATCAAGATCCGAACTCAAATGAGAGACTGAACCACATGATTGAGAATCATGTATAATGGTGATGCCGTTATTCTCAAGGTTGCTTCTATGGATAAAATGTAGATATCCATTGTCTAGGCCTACTACTCAGTCATTTTTGAAATGAATTCATAAAAGGTATCATCACTGATGACCAAGCTGATTGGCTCTGGTGCAAGTGGGAGATTGTTGGAAATGTTCCCTAAAGCCAATCATATGATGATACTTTCCGAACATTTCACATGTTAAACTAATCTAGTTTTATATAAAGGGCAAACATTATTGTTTGAAGCCGTCTCATATAAATGTTATATGTGAAGGAAGATTTGTGAAAAACATGTTCATTTAAGCAACATCAATAGCATGCAATTAACAATTAAAGGCGGAATCATGCTTGTATGCACTTAAAAACAAAACATTTACCCATGAAATTCAAAGCCTAGTAGATAGGTGAACCAAGACTCAACTCAAAACAAAGTGAGTTGAGAAATCAATACCTTTGTAGATTCCTCTTTGCATAAGCAAAGGCTAATCACCCAAAGAGAGGGCCTTCATTCCTTGCATCTTAGATCCATGGATTTGGATGGATGAAAAGGTTTCTCCAAAGTTCCCAAAATTGAGAACCTCTAATGATTCATCACCAAGGCATAATGAAGAAGAAATGAGTGACCTTGGAGGAGTTTGATTGCTAGATGATCCCTCCAAGGTTGGCCGAAATTTTAGAGAGAAAGGAGAGCTTGTGTTCTCATCCTTTCCCCAAAAATAACCCTTAGTAAATTTTAGGCTATAAAGTCCTTTATATAGTCCCTTCAAATAAGTGACCTAATGGACCAAAAGCCCTATTCTTTTACACATGGCCGGCCTATAGGTTTATTGGGCTTTCAAGCCCTTTGTTTATTCAAGTTGTCATACAACTTGAGTTAATGGGCTTGACATTCAAATCCCATTGGGCCTTGCGGCCCAAAACTAACCCGAGGTCTTTAACGAACTTATTCGTTTGATTAATTAACATATTAATTAATCCTAGCCTTAGATAAATAATTAAACCATTTAATTATTCTTACTCATCTCCGTTGTTTCTTCAAACTCTACCTTACTCGGTGAACGATCCATTAGGTTCCTTTTAGCGAGGCAGTGGGCGATTAAAACTCTTTCTAATCGATTGTGAATTGAAACTTACTTTCAATTCTCCCGTTAGTGATAATACACTTTTAGGGCTTCCACAAACCATGGTTGACGCCTAGCAGCATGTCATGGTTACCCAAGCTAATCAGAAGACGTGGAGAACCTATTCAGTTTTAGGATTACAAATGCAATACGGTCTTTCTCTAATACGATACTCTTGACCACATTGTTTGGTTTGATAGTTTATTCATGTCTACTATCCAATGTGAGTCTTGTGCTTATATGATTACCTTGAATGTGATTTGGAACACATTCCTAAATCTCATTCATACTTTGGCCAAAGATTCTTAATCATATCATAGAGTATTCTCCCTCAAACAGTTTGAAGGTTAAAGATCCCTTGTTGCGCATTCACTTGCCTCCATGGCTAAGTGGCTTAACCCCAACGATGCCATGGACACCCTCCTGATGGAGTGACTTTGACATAATCAAAGATTAAGGACCTAACCACAAGACAACTGTGATGCCTCAGGTCAAAAGACTAATTTGCATTATCCCAACCATGAGTTCTCATGTGACATGAATATGAGAACTCTTCGTTGATCGTGTTTAGTGAACTCATTCTCTATTGAGCACCTACGTACTTGTCTTGATGTCACACACACCAATGACTCGAGACTAGTCACTCTCCCTGAGAGAAGACATAGCACGTACTGATCTTAACGGACTGTCAATGCCCAATTGACAATCCTATGATCAGGAACGTTTAGGATGTGTCAACGAAAGAATGGTCTCATGAATCTAACTTCTTTAGATCGCATTCTTCCAATCACATATTCCTTGGACTTATCGTTTAAGCATATAACATTTATATGAGACGGCTCAAACAATAATGTTTGCCCTTAATATTAAACTATATTGCTGCTAACTAAGTAAGCACACAAATTAAAACCCTCTTGTGACAATTGTAGTAAAGATGCAAGTAGGGATCGTTCTAGACCGGGGATTAGGAGAGATTACTAAATCACTTGGAAACTGACTCAAAAATGTAAAACAAACGTTAAAAACACTAAACTAGACTCAAAGAATGTAAAACTAAACAATACAATACTAAAACAAATCAAAAGACTCAAAGAATACAAAACACTTATAAACACAAATTAAGACACTTTCTAACTAAATTAGACACTAAGATAAAGGGGGATTGAGGTTTTGACGAAAATAAATTAAATGCACGGATTGTAAATTTAAGGCAGAATTTAAATATGAATGTGATGAAATATGGAATGAATGCTAGCTAGAAGGTTCTTCTCCACACATGTTACACTTGCATACAAAATGATTTTCAGTTGGTCTTTCGATAAATTATGAAACTCAACACCCCAGGTTAATTAGGTCCGCTTAAATTAACCGTCAAGTTCTCCTTGAGTTAATGAATTGGATGGGTTAGCGCAACGCAATTCAAAACATTCTCCAAAAGTCCTTTACGTGAAAAGCACAATAAAGATACAATCAAAGATCATTAAGCATCATGAAAACTATAAGTGTTGACGAGGCATTCGTTACTATGATGAGCATGAAACTAGTGCCAAGAATTCATTTAACGCGATTGTTTATAAGCAACCTCCACTACTTGTGAAAATAAGTTCATAACTATTAGGTGAAATTCACTTATATTCTAGCGTCATATTCATGCATGAAAATTAAGCGTGCACTCTCAATCAACATACATAAATAAGTTATCGATCAAGCAATTAAACAAATTGAATCCACAACTTATGAAATTCCAACCAAATATAATCAATTCATATTGCAAGCATAAACATGGTTTCGAATCACCCCCTAGCTAACTAGGGGGATTTAGCCTCTCATGTTCACAACAAGAAAAATAAAATTGAATTTAAACATAAAGAACAAAGGATGGATTACACCTAGAACGCCCAATGAATCCACTTGAATTTCTGCGCGTCTAAGTCCTCTTTCCTCTTCTCCTTGCTGCGGTAGTGAGGTTAAATGGATGATTTGGATGTTATTTTGGGTTGGGGATGGATTTAGGGAGGATTGGTGTGCGGCAAGGTTGGATTATATGTGGAAAATGGTTAGAATGGCAGCTGGAATGGAAGGGGAAGATGGAGAGGTGTTGCGGCTGTTTGTAAAAAAAAATGTGGAAAAACAATTAGGGTGCGGCTGTTTAGTTTTTAGGTTATGGAATGCACCGCCCATCATGGGAAATTGGCTGCAATAATATATATGGGAAAGAATGGAGTTGCGGCTGTGATTGTGAATAAAATTAATGGGAAATGTGTTGGTGGCTGCGGACATAAAGAATATGGAATATGGTGGCTGCGCAGATTTTCTTTTTTTGGTTTATTAGGTTGAATGGTAGTGCACGGGTTAGGGTTTTGAATAATGGGAATATGTGTGCACGGGTGTTATTAAAAATGGGATATGGTGGCTGAATAAAATATGGCATGAATGGGATCATAGGCTTAGGTCAGAAAATAAATGGGATGAATGGCAGAATTGCGGCTAGGTTTGGAGAAAAAGGGTTTTAAATATGTTTGGTTCCTAGCTTATTTTTATAAACGAAAATAAATTCAAAGGCTTCTAGAATTAGGAAATAAAATCAGAAATTAAAGATGCGGCTAGGAAGGGAAATAGGGCTAGGGCCTTGGTTTTGTGTCCTAAAATGCATACGAGGCCTATAAAGTGGCTAGAAAATATGGACGTTTAGAATTAGGAAAGGTTACCAAAACGGGAAACTTAGGGTCAACTTTCCTAAAATAGGAAGCCTTGCTTGAGTAGGATTCTTCGTTTTGGTAAGAATTCATCGTTGGCGTAGGAATTCGTCGTTTCTTCAAGTCTTCAACTCATTCATTCCTCTTTCGCTCCAAAAGACTCCAATTTGCATCTTCTTGCACACTTTGGCCTTATAATCTGAAAATACACAAAAGTGGCCTTAAACACTAAAACAACTAAGTAAACACAACATAACTGCACGAGAACAAGCTAATTAAGTCGCATGAATATGCTCCTATCATATATTAGTTTAACATGTGAAATGTCCATAAAGTATCATCATATGATTGGTTTTAGGGCACATTTCCAACAATATGCTTAAACAATAAGTCCAAGGAATATTATATTGGGAGAATGTGATCTAAAAAAGTTAGACTCTTAAAACCATTCTCTTTCGTATACATATCCTAAACGTTCTTAATCATAGGATTGCTAATTGGGCATTGACAGTCCGTTAAGATCAGTACATGTTATTTCTTCTCTTAGGGAGAGTGACTGGTCTCGAGTCATTGGTGTGACTAACATCAAGACAAGCATGTAGGAGCTTAATAGAGAATGAGTCCACTGAACACGATCAGTAAGGAGTTCTCATACTCATGTCACATGAAAACTCATGGTTGGGATAATGCAAAGTAGTCCTTTGACCTGAGGCATCATAGTTGTCTTGTGGTTAGGTCCTTGATCTTTGACTATGTCAAAGTCACTTCGTCAGAGGGTGTGCACTCCATAGTTGGGGTGAAGCCACTTAGCCATGGAGGCAAGTGAATGCACAACAAGGGATCCCTAACCTTCAAACCGTTTGATGGAGAATACTCTATGATATGATTAAGAATCTCTAGCCAGATTATGAATGAGATTTAGGAAGTCGTTCCAAATCACATTCAAGGTAATCATATAAGTAAATGAATCATATTGGGTAGTAGACATGAATAAACTATCAAACCAAACAATGTAGTCAAGAGTATTGTATTACAGAAAGACCGTATTGCATTGTAATCCTAAACTGAATAGGTTCTCCACCTCTTCTGATTAGCTTGGGTAGCCATGATATACTACTAGATGTCACTCATGTTTTGTGGAAGGCCTAAAGGTGTATAATCACTAAAGGGAGAATTGAAAGTATGTTTCAATTCATAATCAATTTGAAGAGTTTTAATCGCCCACTGCCTCACTAAAAGGAACCAAATAGATCGTACACCGTGTAAGATAGAGATTGAAGAAACAATGGAGATAAGTAAGGATAATTAAATGGTTTAATAATTTATGGCTAGGATTAATTAATATATTAATTAATTAAACGAATAAGTTCGTTATAGACCTCAGTTTAGTTTTGGGCTGCAAGGCCTAATGGGATTTGAATGTCAAGCCCATTAACATAAGTTGTATGACAACTTATTGACTTAAGACCCAAAAAGGCCCTATAACCCATAGCTCTAAGGAGGCCAGCCATATAGAGAAAGAAAGGGGTTTTGGTTCTTTTAGTCACTTAATTGAAAGGGCTATATAAAGGACTTTATAACCATTTCATCATTAAGGTTTTCTTTGAGGAAATTGGAGAGAACACAAGTTCTCCTTTTCTCCCTAAGAGGCCGGCCCCTTGGAGGAGATTAGCTAGCAATCTTCCCTCCTCCAAGGTTACTCATCTCTTCTTCTAGTCTCTCCTTGGTGTGGAGGCTTAGAAGTTCTCTATTTTGGGAACTTGGAGAATCCATTCTACCATCCTCATCCAAGAAAACCATGGAGCTAAGAAAGGAATGATGGCCCTATCTCTTGGGTGATTAG
The DNA here is from genome assembly GCF_019419815.1 of Pyrus x bretschneideri. NCBI lineage: Eukaryota > Viridiplantae > Streptophyta > Magnoliopsida > Rosales > Rosaceae > Pyrus > Pyrus x bretschneideri. The sequence continues at coordinate 426,927 of NW_025999577.1, read as the reverse complement.
CCTTTGCTGATTCAAAGAGGAATCAACAAAGGTATAATATTTCTCAACTCACTTTGTTCTTGAGTTGAGTCTTGGTTCACCACACTCACTAGGCCTTGATTTTCATGGGTAAAGTTTTGTTTTTGAGTGCATACAAGCATGATTCCACCTTTTAGTTGTTAATTGCATGCATAGATGTTGCTCAAATGAACTTGGTTACAAATATTTCCTTCACCACTCTCTATTGATCTCTAGTGTGTCCTTAGACTCAAGGAAATTATTTGTAAAACTAGTTCATTTAAGCAACATCTATGCATGCAATTAATAATTAAAAGGCGGAATCATGATTGTATGCTGATGCGAACTAAGTAAGCACACAAATTAAAACCCTCTTGTGACAATTGTAGTAAAGATGCAAGTAGGGATCGTTCTAGACCGGGGATTAGGAGGGATTACTAAATCACTTGGAAACTGACTCAAAAACGTAAAACAAACGTTGAAAACACTAAACTAGACTCAAAGAATGCAAAGCTAAACAATAAAACACTAAAACAAATCAAAAGACTCAAAGAATACAAAACGCTTATAAACACAAACTAAGACACTTTCTAACTAAATTGGACACTAAAGTAAAGGGGGATTGAGGTTTTGACGAAATTAAACTAAATGCAACGATTGTAATTTAAAGGCAGAATGTAAATATGAATGTGATGAAATATGGAATGAATGCTAGCTAGAAGGTTCTTCTCCACACATGTCACACTTGCATACACTTTGATTTTCAGTTGGTCTTTCGATGAATTATGGAACTCGACACTCCAAGTTAATTAGGTCCGCTTAAATTAACCTTCAAATTTCCCTAGAATCATTGAATTGGATGAATATGCATCGCAAACAAATTATTCCTAACAAGTTCTCTATATGAACAGCATGATAAAGATACAAGTTAGAATCATTACGTTCTTTGGAAATTATAAGCATCGACAAGGCATTTGTAACTATGAAAAGCATGATACTCTTGCCAGGAATTCAATTAACGCGATTGTTTATAAGCAACCTCCGCTACTTGTGAATAAAAGTTCATAACTATTAGGTGAAACTCACTTATATTCTAGCGTCAAATTCATGCATGAACATTAAGCGTGCACTCTCAATAAACATACACAAACAAGTTATCAATCAAACAGTTAAATGAACTGAATCCAACATTCATGAAATTCCAACCAAAAGTAATCAATTCATATTGCAAGCATAAACATGGTTTCAAATCACCCCCTAGCTAACTAGGGGGATTTAGCCTCTCATATTCGCAAAAAGAGAAATACAATTGAATTTAAACATAAAGCACAAAGGATTGATTACGCCTAGAACGCCCAACGAATCCACTTGACTTGGTGCACGTCGAAGCTCCTCTTTCCTGTTCTCCTTGCTGCGGCAGATTGGGTTTTTTGATGATTTTGGATGAATTTCTGGGTTATAGATAGGTTTTATGGTGGTTTAATGGCTCGGCAATGGGTGTGGATGGTGTAGGAAGGCTTGTAAGGTAGCTGCAATGGGGGGAATGGCTGCGGCAATCTGGGAAAAGTGTGGAAGTGGCTGCGGCTGGATTAGAATTCTCGAAATGGTGCTGCGGCTGTTTGTGAAAAATGGGATAAAGCTGCGGCTGTTAGGAGAAATATGGAGGAATTAGGGTGTAAAATAGGTTATGGAATGCACGGCTGGTTGATGGGAATTATGCGGCTGGAAGCTTTTATGAGGTGTGGTGGCTGATTAGTGTATTAGGTTTAATATGGAGGAATTAGGGTTATATGGTTGCATGCGGCTTAGATTAGAATTATGGGATTATGCGGCTGGAAACTTTAGGGAATAAAATATGAGAAATGTCACGGCAAGGAAAGAATGGGAGAAATATGGGATGGTGGCGGCTAAGAAAAGAATTATATGGTGGCTGATTATATATGGAAGAATTAGGGTGTGAAATAATGGGAATGAATGGATACGGTTTATGGAATAATAATTAAAATGAGATGGTGGCTGCATGATGTGAGAAAAAGGATGGGGTTTTGCGGCTAGGGTTAGGAAAATGTATGATTTCAGAAAACTAACCCTAGCTTATTTAAAATTAAATCAAAGGCTTACGAAAATAGGAAATTAAAACATAAATATAAAGGTGCGGCTAGGAAGGGAAATAGGGCTAGGGCCTTGGTTTTGTGTCCTAAAGTGCCTATAAGGCCGTCAAAGTGGCTAGAAGATATGGACGTTTAAGTTTAGGAAAGGTTACCAAAACGGGAAACTTAGGGTTAACTTTCCTAAAATAGGAAACCTTGTTTGAGTAGGATTCCTCGTTTTGGTAAGAATTCATCGTTGGAGTAGGATTTCGTCGTTTCTTCAAGTCTTCAACTCATTCGTTCCTCTTTCGCTCCAAAAGACTCCAATTTGCATCTTCTTGCACACTTTGGCCTTATAATCTGAAAATACACAAAAGTGGCCTTAAACACTAAAACAACTAAATAAACACAACATAAATGCACGAGAACAAGCTAATTAAGTCGCATGAATATGCTCCTATCATATGCACTCAAAAATAAAACTTTACGCATGAAATTCAAGGCCTAGTATTTGTGGTGAACCAAGACTCAGCTCAATTCTTAAAGAAAAGAGTTGAGAAACTTTTATACCTTTGAAGCACCTCTTTGCTTAGCAAAGGATATTCACCCATGTGAAGGCTTTCTTTCCTTAGTCTCCTTTGTTCCTTGGCTCCATGAATGTGGATGGAGGAACTTTGCTTCTTGGCTCCATGACTTCTTAGATGGATGAAGGAATGGATTCTCCAAGTTCCCAAAATAGGGAACCTCTAAGTCTCCACACCAAGGAGAGCATTTTGAGGAAGATATGAGTGACATAGAGGAAGAAAGATTGCTAGCTATTTTCCTCTAGGGTGGCCGGCCTCCTAAGAGAAGAGAGAGCTTTGTGTTCTCATATTTTGTCTCTACAAAAACCTAGTGAACTTTTGGCTATAAAGTCCTTTATATAGCTACTTCACTTAAGTGACAAAAAGAACCAAAACCCATTCATTTACAATACGGCCAACCTTCTAAAGGTTTTGGGCTTTTTGGGCCCTTTTGAGTCTTTAGTCATTAAGTTGTCATACAACTTAAGTTAATGGGCTTGACGGTTCTAAGCCCATTGGGCCTTGAGGTTGAATAATGACTCAAAAGCTAAAAGAACTTATTTGTTTGATTAATTAACATATTAATTAATCCTAGCCATAAATAATTAAACCATTTAATTATCCTTACTCATCTTTGTTGTTTCTTCAATCTCTACCTTACATGGTGTACGATCCATTAGGTTCCTTGTAGCGAGGCAGTGGGCGATTAGAACTCTTCAAATTGATTGTGAATTGAAACATACTTTCAATTCTCCCTTTAGTGATTATACACCTTTAGGGCTTCCACAAACTATGAGTAACATCTAGCAATATATCATGGCTACTGATGTGAGTTTTATACGCACACAAATTAAACCCTCTTTTTGTCAATTGTAGTATAAGTATAAGTAGGGATCGTTCTGGACCGGGGATTAGGAGGGATTGTTAATCTCTTGGAAACTGACTCAAAAACGTGAAAACAAGATAAAACACTAAACTAGACTCAAAGAATGTGAAACTAAACGTTAAAACACTAAGACAAACCAAAAGACTCAAAATGCTTTAAAAACACAAACTAAATTGATTTCTAACTAAATTGAACAATAAAGTAAAGGGGGATTGGATTTGGACGACTTTAAACTAAAAATGGAAACTTGGAAACAAAACAAATTGTAAATATGGATTTGACGGAAATGAATGGATGGGAAGCTAGCTAAGGGGTTTATTTCCACATATGTTATACTTGCATACAAAACGATGTCTAATTGCTTTTCAATAAACCATGAATTCTCAACGCCCCGGGTTAATTAGGTCCGCTTAAATTAACCGTCAAGTTTTCCTTAAGTTAATGAATTGGATGATTGCATACGACAATCCAAAGCATTCCTCACAAGTTCCCTACATGAATTGCATAATAGAGATACAAGCAAGAATCATTAAGCATCATGAAAACTATAAGTGTTGACGAGGCATTCGTTACTATGATTGCATGAAACTTATGCCAAGAATATGTTTAACACGATTGTTTATAAGCAACCTCCACTACTTGTGAATATAAGTTCATAACTATTACGTGAAACTCACTTATATTCTAGCGTCAAATTCATGCATGAAAATTAAGCGTTCATTCTTAATAAACATACATAAATAGGTTATCAATCAAACAGTTAAACAAATTGAATTCACAACTTATGAAACGTAATTAAAAGTAATCAAATCATATTACAAACATAAACATAGTTTCGAATCACCCCCTAGCTAAAGGGGGTTTATTTCCTCATACGTACAAAACAAAGAGAATTGAAATTAAACATTGAAATCAAAGAAACGCCTAAACATTCCAACAACTCAATCTTGAATTGTATGAACGTTTAGGCCCTCTTATCTTCCTCTTTATTGTAGCATAAGGTCTAGGGATAGTTGGTTGGGGGGATGGAAGTGTTGGGTAATTATGGAAATGGATGAGGAGTGGTGGAAATGGAAGATGGTTTTTGGATTCTAAGGGAGAGAAACTCACGGCTAGGGAAGTGTTTGTGGTGTGTTGTGTTGTGAATGAGATGAGATGATGAATGAATGAATGAATGCAAGGGTATTTATAGGAGTAATGGACGGAACATGACAGCTAGGAGGTGGGTGGAAATGTGGCTGCATGTTTGGTGAATGATTATGAGTGAATGCATGTGACTTGTGGCTGATTTGGAAAGCTGAAATTATGTGGTGATTTGCACGGCAAAGGGTTGTTTTCTTGATGGTTTTGGAGTTGTGATGCATGTGAATGCATGTGAATGATAGCTAGGGTGTGTGATGATGAGTGTATGTTGAATAAAGAATGAATGGTGGCTGAATTTAAGGAGAGAAGTTGCTGAAAATCTAAGGGAAAGGCACGGCATTGAAGGTGTTTTTGTGTTGGAAATGAATGTGATTGCATGTGTTCAAGGATAGAATATGGCTTGGGTGATTAATTCATGGGATAGACAGCTAGGGGGGGAACATATGCATGTTGGTGCATGAATTATATAATGAAAACTGAATGATTAGTGCTCTAGTGTTAGGACAAAGGTGCAGCTGAAATGAAAGGGAATGTGCACGGCATGAATGTGTTTTGGGTGTGTGTGTGTGAATGTTTGGTGAAAATGCATGTGAGTGGTGGGAATGATAGGAGCATATTTAGGCGACTTACTTAGCTTGTTTTCGTGCATCTATGTTGGTAATTCATAGTTATTTTAGTCCTTTATGCTTCTTTTGTGTGTTTTCAGGTTCTAAGGGCTTAGGGAGCAAGAAAGTGCATTTTGAGGCTATTTGGGGCACTTTTGGGCATGGATTGGATGGCTTAATCATGGAGCAAAGAGGATGGACGAAATTGAAGCCTTGTATGCTCTTTGGGGACATCAAACAAAGGGCCTAGCCCAATCAAACAAATCCTTTGAGCCATGGAAAACCTCTAGCCCAATCAAACATATTATGCCATGCAAACCAACCTATTTTAGGCCCATTCTATGTACTTAAACCCTAGCCCTTTAAACTAGCCTTATTATCACTTATCACTTCCATTCACTTATCACTCACCACATATCATTCATTTATCACTTATCATACCATTCACTTATCAAAACATTCACTTATCACTTCCATTCACTTATCACTTATCACTACCATTCACTTATCACTCACCACATATCATTCATTTATCACTTAACATATCATTCATTCATCTCCTTATCATAACCATACACTCATCTACTTATCATAACCATACACCTATCACTTATCACTTATCACAACAACAATCTTCCACATGCACTCCCATCCTTTTTCCCTTAAACATTTCCAACCACATTCTTCCACTTCCCACTTCATCATTACACCACCTAATCCACATGCTTTCACCACCTAAGCCACATGCATTTACCTTGACATTATTCTTTCATCAACACACCATCTTTCCCTTTTCAAAACACCTTTGCCGTGCATTACTACCATCACTTTCCAACATTTCTCATTTCATTATTCATTCACTTTGCATTCATTCAATTCTTCCACATGCACTTATTCTTTCATCATTTCACCACCAATTCAACACATGCATTCACACATCAACAACATCACCCTTGTGCCATGTTTCCCCCTTTGTTCCCACCCATCACATGCATCAACACACCAACTACAATCAATGCCGTGCACTCCCACTTCATCATTCCAACTTTCCAATTTAGTTCACATGCATTCCATCCTTTAAATATCTAACTCACATGCACTTTAATCATTCAATTACCCCATTCACACACCTTTTCTTCAAGCCTAAACCGTGCATTCCCTTGCATTTCCACAATCTTAATCATTCAACACATGCATCATCATCAAACAAACAATCAATACCGTGCATTCCTTGAGCATTTCCAGTTTTTTTTCCTTTTCATTTCACATGCATCTCCACATTCCTACTTCATCATTTCAACCACCATTCATTCTTTAATCCACATGCATTCACACACACTTCACACAAACAACATCCACATGCAAACACATGCTTCCCCAACAAACAAATCAGCCAACACATGCACAAATCCATCCATGCCGTGGGTTCCCTTTGCTTCCCTTGTGCAATTCAGTTTTCACATGTGTCCTAGCTGTTTTTCCATCATTCCTCCACACCAATGCTTAAACAAACATCCATATGTTCCCTCCACTCCTCCTATAAATACCCTTGCATTCCCATTCATTCAAATCATCTCATTCACAACACAACACACCACAAACACTTCCTTAGCCGTGAGTTTCTCTCCCTTAGAATCCAAAAACCATCTTCCATTTCCACCACTCCTCATCCATTTCCATAATTTCCCAACACTTCCATCCCCCCAACCAACTATCCCTAGACCTTATGCTACAATAAAGAGGAAGATAAGAGGGCCTAAACGTTCATACAATTCAAGATTGAGTTGTTGGAATGTTTAGGCGTTTCTTTGATTTCAATGTTTAATTTCAATTCTCTTTGTTTTGTACGTATGAGGAAATAAACCCCCTTTAGCTAGGGGGTGATTCGAAACTATGTTTATGTTTGTAATATGATTTGATTACTTTTAATTACGTTTCATAAGTTGTGAATTCAATTTGTTTAACTGTTTGATTGATAACCTATTTATGTATGTTTATTAAGAATGAACGCTTAATTTTCATGCATGAATTTGACGCTAGAATATAAGTGAGTTTCACGTAATAGTTATGAACTTATATTCACAAGTAGTGGAGGTTGCTTATAAACAATCGTGTTAAACATATTCTTGGCATAAGTTTCATGCAATCATAGTAACGAATGCCTCGTCAACACTTATAGTTTTCATGATGCTTAATGATTCTTGCTTGTATCTCTATTATGCAATTCATGTAGGGAACTTGTGAGGAATGCTTTGGATTGTTGTATGCAATCATCCAATTCATTAACTTAAGGAAAACTTGACGGTTAATTTAAGCGGACCTAATTAACCCGGGGCGTTGAGAATTCATGGTTTATTGAAAAGCAATTAGACATCGTTTTGTATGCAAGTATAACATATGTGGAGATGAACTCCTTAGCTAGCTTCCCATCCATTCATTTCCGTCAAATCCATATTTACAATTTGTTTTATTTCCAAGTTTCCATTTTTAGTTTAAAGTCGTCCAAATCCAATCCCCCTTTACTTTATTGTTCAATTTAGTTAGAAATCAATTTAGTTTGTGTTTTTAAAGCATTTTGAGTCTTTTGGTTTGTCTTAGTGTTTTAACGTTTAGTTTCACATTCTTTGAGTCTAGTTTAGTGTTTTATCTTGTTTTTACGTTTTTGAGTCAGTTTCCAAGGTTTTAGCAATCCCTCCTAATCCCCGGTCCAGAACGATCCCTACTTATACTTATACTACAATTGACAAAAAGAGGGTTTAATTTGTGTGCGTATAAATCTCGCATCAGGGAACAAAGGGGGAAACAAAGAACAAGGGTGCTTGAGTGAATGATTGAATGTGCATGTGGATTTAAAGAATGAGTGGTGGTGTAATGATGAAGTATGCATGTGGAATTGCAAGGGCCACGGCAAAGGGAGAATGTGTATGAATGGAGTTGTGTTGTGTAGGGTTTTAATTGAATTAAAAGCCACGGCAAAGGGAGAATGGGAGAGTGTGGTTGAATGATGAAGGAATTAGTGGTGCGTGTGCATGTGTTTTAGGTTGTGAAAGCATGTGGATTAGGTGGAAAGAGGTGGGTGTGCATGTGAGTTGAAATGCATATGTTTAAATGGTTGAAATGTGGAGATGATTATGAGTATGATAAGTGATAATTGTATGATTATGATAAGTGATAAGTGAATGATTATGATAAGGAGATGAGTGTATGGTTATGATAAGGAGATGAATGAATGATATGTTAAATGATAAATGAATGATATGTGGTGATGATAAGTGATGATAGGTGGTTTTGATAAGTGATAAGTGAATGGAAGTGAATGATATGATAAGTGAATGATATGTTAAGTGAATGATATGATAAGTGAATGATATGTTAAGTGAATGATATGATAAGTGAATGCTTTAAGTGTTTAAAATAGGGAACAAAGCCCTTCCTTGCATGGCAAGGAAGGGAGACACAAGGAAACACACGACAATGTCCTAAGGTTGCAAGGAATGTTGTTTTTGTGTTCTAAAATGCGTAGGAGTCTTCAATGATGCTTAAACATGAGGTCTTTTAGGATTTAACTTTCCTACTTCAAGTCTTTAATTTCGTCCATCCTCTTGGCTCCAAGCATATGATATCCATTCCAATCTCTAATTTGCTCCAAAAGGCTCCAAAAGGCATCCTTTTGCATACCTTGCCCTTAGAACCTGAAAACACACAAAAGAAGCATAAAGGACTAAAATAACTAGAGAAACATAACGTAAATGCACGAGAACAAGCCATTTAAGTCGCATGAATATGCTCCTATCAAATACCCCCACACTTATCTTTTGCTAGTCCTCGAGCAAAACAGAATAAAAACAAATAAACAAAACGACACTAAACACGTAAAACACAACCTACACCTTCCAACAATAGTTTCAGGGATTTCCAATGCACATGACAAGTTAAAAATCATTATTCCAACAGAATTTAGCCATCTTTACCCTTAAGTACATTCTTAATCATAGTCACCACATCTAGTTCACAATTAAGCATTTAAAACCATGTTTTGAATGTAGTAACATGCCTTAGAGAATTTACTCAATTCCTTACAAGATATGCACTCGATTTTCACTCAGATTTTCTAACTACACACCCTAATCTAGTCATATGTGAGAAGATTGATGTAAACATGAAAACGAACACTCACATATATGTATCACAAAGAACACAATTTCTGGAGTTAATAAGCATGTTTAGATATGATCTCATGAATGGAATGCTACTACTTAGATGCGAGAACCAGTGACACCATATGCTCATACCAAGTTCAAACTCCACAAATTGAAACACATAACCCTCAAGATAGAAGTCAAAGGGTTGTAACGGGGCTAGGGTATTGGCTAACAATGAAAGGTGAAGGGTAAACAAACATTCTTAAAGCAATAGTGAGCAAAGTATTGAATCAGGCACTTAGAATTTCCTTAAGAACCCAGAAGTCAACTTTGAACACCCAAGGGAAAGTCACACAAAACTTTAGGGCCATATAAACGTAAGAACAAACTTTCACTCCCCCACACTCATTTTCTTGCATAATGTACTCAAAAGGAATTCACTTAAGTCATGCTCACTATACTTTAAGAACAAGGGTATAGAAAAGTCCTACTCTAGGCTAGGTAAGGGGTTCTGTGGGTTAACAAAGAATAAAGGCTAAACAAAACTCAACGGGGGTAAAACTTACAACATAAACGAAATATGGGAAGGGAGGCTATTTGGCTATGGTGGCAACTACACAACTTCATCTTGATATATGTTATGCAAATCAATAATATGCTTTGAATGAAATGGGCATGAGTTCTAGCATTTGGAACTATATGATGAAACGCCTTCTAAGTAGTAACCAAGCAAAGAATAATGAGATCATGCAACGACTTTTAGAAAACAATAATGCACAGATTATACTCTCCAAAGAACGTTATAGGCTCAAGTCTCTCAGGGTTGTAGCGTTTGTTTGAGTTCCTTCCTTCAAGCATGTTACATAACTAATTTTTTCTTTTATGATTGCATGTGAAGTCATACATTATAACCATAACCAAGCATATACCAAGAGTAAATCAAACTTTTCTCCATGTTTCTAACTCTTTTTAACAGTCATGCAATTAGAAAACCAAATCCTTATCATTGTGTTGGAAGGTGACCTACGACACAAAAACGACTCGAAACACTCTTTTTTAGGCTTTTCAAAACATGTTTTTCAAATTTTTATGTGATTTTCGAATTTTTAAGTCAAAACACACTAAACACACTTAAAAACAGCAAGAAACAACATTTGAAGTTATGGTGGATAAAACCCTACGAATTTGCATCAAAACACTTTAGTAACTCCCCCACACTTAAATCAAACATTGTCCTCAATGTTAAAAACCACACTAAACACAAGCAAACATATAAACAACAATTAAACATACTAAACATGGCAGAATGTATCTAACAAAGAGAAGAGTTTAGAGATGCAAATCTGGTTATGGAGTGTTCGTTCCATCTTCTCCTTGGTGATTGCAGTGAGGCTTGGATCTTTGTGATTCCACAGGCTTACTCTTGAACTGCGCTGCTCCCATCGTTGATTTTCCTTTGTGCTACTCTTGAACTGGGCAGCAGGCATCCTTTGGTCTCCCCCGAAGGTCTGAGCTTCCTCCTCTTATCTGTTTCTTTGTTCAATCTCTCCAATTCGTATTGAAGAGGGTTAGAGGATAGCTCATCAAAGCTAGGTAAGCAACCAGGGAATAGAGTCCAGATAGACTCCAAGTGCCGGCTGATTGCTTCTTTCACTTTGCCATGCAAGTAATATCAAGGACAAAGGAAAAGACAGGGAAAGAGCATGATATGAGATACCTTTGCTTTCGCCCTTGATGATATGAGATACCTTTGCTTTTGAAGAGGCAGCGAATGAATCCACATGCTTCGATCCATCGTTTCCTCTTGCCTCCATTGTACTCCAGGCATCTGGTATCATCTTTGGGGAAGAAGAAAGAATTGAGTGTTTCGAAAGGCTTTGCTGGGAGTGCGCCCTCAGAGGTGAGGAAGAGTTGGGCATTTTCTTCAGGTTTGCCTTGCCATAAAAGATGAAAGTTGACATATATAGGGATTTCCCAATAGCAAGTGGTGGTACTGTTCTTTTACCCTTGTCGACAAACGTTTTTATCCAGCAAATCCGGCTTTTTGGAATAGTGACGACTCTTCGATCTTTGAAGACGCCTCTTCGATAAAGCTGCACGCGTTTTCTGAAAAGCAGATAAAGCGTCGCCGAACTTTGCGCTTGTCGACTAAAGACGTGTAGTTGCGATGATGGCCTCCACGTGTTGAACGCGTTTTCTGAAAAGCCGAGGGAGCGTCGCCGAACTTTACGCATGAACTTCCGGCTTTTTGAATCGGTGGACGCGTTGCCTTGGCTTTTTATAGAGCTATCGATCACCGCCAACTTACACACTCTGAAGATTTCCCATTCTTGAAACTCGTCTCCGGCCCTTTGAAAATCTACTCCGTCCACCCCTTCTCTTTTAACTTCGTGAACAATGGCTAGCTCATCCAACCCATCGAACCTTTGCTTAGATTTGAGTCTAAGCAGTGATCCGGTCGCGTCTCGTCAGGGTAAGGTATGGTGCCCGTCTTTCTTATCTTCCCATGGCCCTCTTACAGATGAGGACTCTGTGATGACGGATCCCACAACGGCTACGATAGTGGCTCGGAACCTCCTCACTCCCAAAGACAGTCAGCTGCTTTCAGGACGGTCCGATGAGTTGGCCGTTCAAGAATCCCTGGCTCTGAGTGTTCAGTGCGCTGGCTCTGTGTCCAACATGGGCCAACGCCTTCTTGCTCGCTCCCGTCAGGTTGAATCCTTGATGGCGGAGGTGGAGAGTCTTAAGCAGGAGATCAAACAGCTTAAGTACGAGAACCGAAGTTTGCACGTGCTTGCCAACAATTATTCGTCAGGCATGAAGAGGAAGCTTGATGAGCTTGATGACCGTCAAAAGCTTGCGGCTTTCTTCCAGAGGCACCTCTTTCCTGGGTCATCCAGCGTTCCACCAAGGTTTGGGGCCTTGAATGATCTATCTTCGGCGCCTCCCGCTCCGATGCCTTCCGCTCCGATGCCTCTTGCTCCAATGCCTTCTGCTTCGAGACCTCCTGTTCCGATGCCTCCTTTTCCGATGCCTTCTGCTCCGAGAGTGTTGCCACGTAGTGGGGCCTCACGTACACAACCTTTGTGAAGACTCCATCTTTCTGCCATGTTTAGATACAATTGTAATTTATCGAAAAATCAATGAACAAGCTTTGTTTTATTTACTGTATTGGGTTGCCTCCCAAGTAGCGCTTTCTTTTACGTCTTGCAGCCGAACGAAGAACCCAATCACTCCAGGATATGTTCACGAATCGGATGAGAACTCCGAGTCATGAACTAGTACCTAAAACAAGAAACAAAACAAATTTAAGAAGCTGGAAAAATAAAAACAAACGAAAATAAAACAATCCAAGGGATTAGCAAAGTTGCTAATCCCCGGCAACGGCGCCAAAATTTGATGTGAGTTTTATACGCACACAAATTAAACCCTCTTTTTGTCAATTGTAGTATAAGTATAAGTAGGGATCGTTCTGGACCGGGGATTAGGAGGGATTGTTAATCTCTTGGAAACTGACTCAAAAACGTGAAAACAAGATAAAACACTAAACTAGACTCAAAGAATGTGAAACTAAACGTTAAATTACTAAGACAAACCAAAAGACTCAAAATGCTTTAAAAACACAAACTAAATTGATTTCTAACTAAATTGAACAATAAAGTAAAGGGGGATTGGATTTGGACGACTTTAAACTAAAAATGGAAACTTGGAAACAAAACAAATTGTAAATATGGATTTGACGGAAATGAATGGATAGGAAGCTAGCTAAGGGGTTTATTTCCACATATGTTATACTTGCATACAAAACGATGTCTAATTGCTTTTCAATAAACCATGAATTCTTAACACCCCGGGTTAATTAGGTCCGCTTAAATTAACCGTCAAGTTTTCCTTAAGTTAATGAATTGGATGATTGCATACGACAATCCAAAGCATTACTCACAAGTTCCCTACATGAATTGCATAATAGAGATACAAGCAAGAATCATTAAGCATCATGAAAACTATAAGTGTTGACGAGGCATTCGTTACTATGATTGCATGAAACTTATGCCAAGAATATGTTTAACACGATTGTTTATAAGCAACCTCCACTACTTGTGAATATAAGTTCATAACTATTACGTGAAACTCACTTATATTCGAGCGTCAAATTCATGCATGAAAATTAAGCGTTCATTCTTAATAAACATACATAAATAGGTTATCAATCAAACAGTTAAACAAATTGAATTCACAACTTATGAAACGTAATTAAAAGTAATCAAATCATATTACAAACATAAACATAGTTTCGAATCACCCCCTAGCTAAAGGGGGTTTATTTCCTCATACGTACAAAACAAAGAGAATTGAAATTAAACATTGAAATCAAAGAAACGCCTAAACATTCCAACAACTCAATCTTGAATTGTATGAACGTTTAGGCCCTCTTATCTTCCTCTTTATTGTAGCATAAGGTCTAGGGATAGTTGGTTGGGGGGATGGAAGTGTTGGGAAATTATGGAAATGGATGAGGAGTGGTGGAAATGGAAGATGGTTTTTGGATTCTAAGGGAGAGAAACTCACGGCTAGGGAAGTGTTTGTGGTGTGTTGTGTTGTGAATGAGATGAGATGATGAATGAATGAATGAATGCAAGGGTATTTATAGGAGTAATGGACGGAACATGACAGCTAGGAGGTGGGTGGAAATGTGGCTGCATGTTTGGTGAATGATTATGAGTGAATGCATGTGACTTGTGGCTGATTTGGAAAGCTGAAATTATGTGGTGATTTGCACGGCAAAGGGTTGTTTTCTTGATGGTTTTGGAGTTGTGATGCATGTGAATGCATGTGAATGATAGCTAGGGTGTGTGATGATGAGTGTATGTTGAATAAAGAATGAATGGTGGCTGAATTTAAGGAGAGAAGTTGCTGAAAATCTAAGGGAAAGGCACGGCATTGAAGGTGTTTTTGTGTTGGAAATGAATGTGATTGCATGTGTTCAAGGATAGAATATGGCTTGGGTGATTAATTCATGGGATAGACAGCTAGGGGGGGAACATATGCATGTTGGTGCATGAATTATATAATGAAAAGTGAATGATTAGTGCTCTAGTGTTAGGACAAAGGTGCAGCTGAAATGAAAGGGAATGTGCACGGCATGAATGTGTTTTGGGTGTGTGTGTGTGAATGTTTGGTGAAAATGCATGTGAGTGGTGGGAACAAAGGGGGAAACAAGGCACAAGGGTGCTTGAGTGAATGATTGAATGTGCATGTGGATTTAAAGAATGAGTGGTGGTGTAATGATGAAGTATGCATGTGGAATTGCAAGGGCCACGGCAAAGGGAGAATGTGTATGAATGGAGTTGTGTTGTGTAGGGTTTTAATTGAATTAAAAGCCACGGCAAAGGGAGAATGGGAGAGTATGGTTGAATGATGAAGGAATTAGTGGTGCATGTGCATGTGTTTTAGGTTGTGAAAGCATGTGGATTAGGTGGAAAGAGGTGGGTGTGCATGTGAGTTGAAATGCATATGTTTAAATGGTTGAAATGTGGAGATGTTATGAGTATGATAAGTGATAATTGTATGATTATGATAAGTGATAAGTGAATGATTATGATAAGGAGATGAGTGTATGGTTATGATAAGGAGATGAATGAATGATATGTTAAATGATAAATGAATGATATGTGGTGATGATAAGTGATGATAGGTGGTTTTGATAAGTGATAAGTGAATGGAAGTGAATGATATGATAAGTGAATGATATGTTAAGTGAATGATTGTAAGTGAATGATATGTTAAGTGAATGATATGATAAGTGAATGCTTTAAGTGTTTAAAATAGGGAACAAAGCCTTCCTTGCATGGCAAGGAAGGGAGACACAAGGAAACACACGACAATGTCCTAAGGTTGCAAGGAATGTTGTTTTTGTGTTCTAAAATGCGTAGGAGTCTTCAATGATGCTTAAACATGAGGTCTTTTAGGATTTAACTTTCCTACTTCAAGTCTTTAATTTCGTCCATCCTCTTGGCTCCAAGCATATGATATCCATTCCAATCTCTAATTTGCTCCAAAAGGCTCCAAAAGGCATCCTTTTGCATACCTTGCCCTTAGAACCTAAAAACACACAAAAGAAGCATAAAGGACTAAAATAACTAGAGAAACATAACGTAAATGCACGAGAACAAGCCATTTAAGTCGCATGAATATGCTCCTATCAGCTACCCAAGCTAATCAGAAGAGGTGGAGAACCTATTAAGTTTAGGATTACAATGCAATACGGTCTTTCTCTAATACAATACTCTTGACCACATTGTTTGGTTTGATAGTTTATTCATGTCTACTATCCAATGTGATTCTTTTACTTATACGATTACCTTGAATGTGATTTGAAACGACTTCCTAAATCTCATTTATGCTTTGGCCAGAGATTCTTAATCATATCATAGAGTATTCTCCCTCCAACGGTTTGAAGGTTAAAGATGCCTTATTGTGCATTCACTTGCCTCCATGGCTAAGTGGCTTAACCCCAACTATGACGTGGACACCCTTTGACGGAGTGACTTTGACATAGTCAAAGATAAAGGACCTAACCACAAGAAAACTATGATGCCTCAAGTCAAATGACTACTTTGCATTATCCCAACCATGAGTTCTCATGTGACAGTATGAGAACTCCCCGTTGATCACGTTCATTGGACTCATTCTCTATTAAGCACCTACATGCTTGTCTTGGTGTCAGTTACACCAATGACTCGAGACCAGTCATTCTCCCTAAGAGAAGACATAGCACATACTAATCTTAACGGACTGTCAATGCCTAATTGGCAATTCTATGATCAAGAATATTTAGGATATGTATACGAAAGAGAATGGTCTCATGAATCTAACTACTTTAGATCACATTCTCCCAATTACATATTCCTTGGACTTATCGTTTAAACATATAACATTTATATAAGACAGCTTAAACAATAATCTTTGCCCTTTATATATATTAAACTAGATTAGTTTAACATGTAAAATGTCTATAAAGTATCATCATATGATTGGCTTTTAGGGCACATTTCCAACATAGACCACTCATGGTCACCTTTTCTTGAAGATACCATAACTCATTGATGGTTAACCCCCTAGCCGTAGAACCTACTCAAGTTTGAGAACCCATCATCACAAGCACTTTGAGGAACATTGAACAGGAGCGCATCTCATGGAGCAGATAATCAATATTGTTTATTTTATTAATGTACCTGAATATATGTATATACTCGGCATAAACTTTCATGCACTCATGTGCAAATATTACGATTAATTTAAAACTTTATCATAAATTTTGTGTTTGTATATAATATGTCGCCATACGCAAAAACTCAAAGCCAAATTAGCCAATTGAAAATTATTTGCCCGAGGAATGCACTCAATCGAGCTGATCATCAAACTATCAAAGCTTATGGGCTAATGAGTGAAAAAACGTGCTTTGAAATAGTAATCAAAATGCACAATATAACCGAGAAACAAAATGTCTCTCAAATCCTCTCAAAGGCGAAGATCGAACGGAGGGGCAAATCAAGACACAGGTGGAAAGGTACCAACATTAAGGCACCAAAACTCAAGTGCCAATTCGGATTGCTATCTTTCGTTCTTAGTTTTGCTGCAGATGATACATGAGGAATCTAGTAATTTTACACTTATCACATTTTTCATACTACATTTGTACCACCTTCTTAATAGAGTATGGCCAACCAACGGATATGGGTTTGATCTGTATTAAATAATGGTATGAAAAATGTGATGAAAGTGGCATTTTTGTTCAACAACTAAGACTGCGATGACTGAATTGGTTGAGGCCAGTCTTTGCAGTGATCACAATTGAACGCAGTTCAGAGACTGTTCCCACCCATTCAAACAATCATCACGATATTTATACCATTTTCAACAGTATTAGATTGAATAATACACAAGAGATAAAGAGATGTTAATCTATAATGAAAGTTCAGAAATGGGGGGTGCATGGGAGGCTGCGTTAGGGTGTTTGTGGATGTGGGATTGACCTTTGAGGGTATTTTTGGAAGAAAAGTGGTGAAATTAGAAAATGTTTAAATTTGTAATTTTTAATTGAGTGTAGACAAAAATTGGGGTAAACTTAGATGAAAGGTGGTTATGTGATTGTATTTCTAATGAAAAAAAAAAAGTGGACTTTATTAATTAAAACTTGTGTATGAATATGGGAATTTTCCTTTCTTAATTAATTAAAATCATGTGATGTTATACTAGTACAAAAAACACTTTGCGCGACGCAGGTCTTTCGTCGCGCAAAGTCAAAAACCGTCGCGCAAAACTTAGCTCAACGCACCTTCGTCGCGCACTAACCGTCGCGGCAAGGCAGTGACAGAAGGGGTTTGCGCCACGAAGATTCCCCCTACGTGGCGCAAAGTGGCTTTGCGCGACGTAGAAGGATGCGTCGCGCAAAGTGGCTTAGCGCGACGTAGGGGGATGCGTCGCGCAGAGTGGCTTCGCGCGACGTAGTAATACGTCGCTCAAAGTGTCTTTGCGCGACGCATCCCCTACGTCGCGCAAACACTTTGTGCGACGAAGATTCTACATACGTCGCGCCAACCTCTTTGCGCGACGCACGCTTTTACGTTGCGCGAAGTGGCTTTGCGCGACGTATGGTCGTGCGTCGCGCAAAGCCACTTTGGGTGACGTAGAGTCTTGTGTCGCGCAAAGAGGTTGGCGCGACGAAGATTCTACCTACGTCGCGCAAACCTCTTTTTTTTGTTTTGGTCAAAAAAAATATTTTTTTAATTTTTAATAAATATCTTAATTAAACTCTAAACAATAATTAATTAACCAACGAAAAGTATTTAGTTATAAATATATGAAAATATACATACAAAATGTCCAAACAAAAAAATAAGAAAAAACTACAAGTAGTCTTTTAGGTTTGATACATCAAGCTACTAGGTATCGGTAGGGCAAAGTGGCTCAGAAGTCGAAGGTGTAGGAAGATCAGGTACTGGTAGTGAGATTTGGAGGCCGGACATCTGTATGGCTCGTACAAGGTCTCTCATGTGTCCGGCATAGGCCTTCACCTGCTCGCCCTGGGCCTTAATCTGCTCGCCCTGGGCCCTCATCTGCTTGTCCCGGGCCCTCATTTGCTCACTCTGGACCGCAAGTTGACCCTTTAGGGTTGTCACTTCCTCCTTCAATGCACTGACCTCTCCTGTGTTTGATCTGGAAGAAGAGGCACCCGTCTCACGAACTCGCGCTTTTCCCATACCCCGAACAACTTTGCCAGGACGACGACCGAAGTTTTGATCCATGACATTAGTCAGGATCTGAAAACCTGCATCCTCGGGTATCGTGGCGTCCTCGATCGAGGTCTCCGGGGGAAGTTGTGATGTTGCTTCTTGGAGAACAGTAGTGCGCTGTTCCACCATAGCATCCTGTAATAATAAAGGAAAAAACATATAATGTTTAATAACATAATATAAATAATATTTGAACGATTCATACATATAAGAATAATAACAATTACATATACTTACATGAAGCTGCTTAGCTATCTCATCACCAGGTCGAACGTAAACGTCCTCGAACATGTCGATCTCTGGGAACTTAGAACCCTCCTGAAGAAACAAACATTAAGAAAATTTTATTAATAAATAATAATAAATAAATTGTATAAAATTTCAAAATTAATATACTTTTACCTGACGTCGTGCCTCAAGCCTATATGAAAAGGGCTTCGAACCAGAATGGTGGAGAAGTGTCTTTGAGTCCCGAGCTATCTTGCCAGCAATAGATTTCTTCTGTTAAACACACAATATACATGTTAGTGCGATTATTTAAAATAAATTAATAAAGGAAGCTTAAAAAAATAACTAAAACAATAATAAATTATTATTAAAATATTATGTACATACCACAAATTTTGGGTCCGTAAAATGTTTGCAGAGCCACTCCCAATCCTTCGGCCGGTCCTGCAGCTCGGTTGGGCAACCATGTAGGCGAGCAAACTCCGGATCATCCCATCGCTTAAAATGCGTGTGAAGATAGTTCTTCCAATGTTTGTACCGATTTGCTAAGGTATCATCTAAGTAGGCCATGACCTCAGGGGATATGTCGTCAAGATCAAAATTGACCTACGAATATGAAAAATAATAAAATAATAGTAAGAAATTTAATAATATTAAGATAATATATTTTGGTTTTTAATATTT
Source organism: Pyrus x bretschneideri (assembly GCF_019419815.1). Classification (NCBI taxonomy): domain Eukaryota; kingdom Viridiplantae; phylum Streptophyta; class Magnoliopsida; order Rosales; family Rosaceae; genus Pyrus; species Pyrus x bretschneideri. Next base: position 407,293 of record NW_025999577.1, on the reverse strand, counting down.
GTAAACAAAATTAAAAAAATGATAAAGGCTAAAAATTAATATACTAACCGACAAGTTTTCTCGCACTAGTTTCTTCGTCTCCTCGGGAATTTCTGCCCAAGACTCCCACTGCATAGGACAATTTTGTTTAATAACAACACCACAACTACTAGCGACGCTGTTATGCTGCTGTGAGGTAGCCGCTCCACGATGTCGCGGGTCATACTCAATCTTGATCCTGGAGCCGGTCAAACGTACGCTCTGTGCCTCCTTCAACATTCGACTAGGCCCCCTGGTGTTTTTTTTAGCTGGCCAAAAATAATTAAATGGTGAAATCCCTAAGCTTAAATTTACAGAAAATTTGACATAACCTCCCCTAATAGTATAGCATTTCCCAAAACCTTAAAATAGTAATTCACAACCCCCATCACATTGTCACATTCCAGCAAATTTTCACCATCATAAAAATAATAATTTTAAAATGATAAAAGAAAAATACAACGTAGTGATCGAGAATTAGAAAAAACTACCTGGCTGGGAGGCCTCACCCTCGACTCTGGATGCCGAGGAAGTGTGATCAGAAGGCTCCGGCTCGCGGCGGCGTCAGTGAGGCCGTCGTGCACTAAGCGGCTGAACTGACAATGATGATGTCGATGAGACGGGCACCTGGGACGCCATAGGAGTAGCCTCAGTAAGGGGTGTAGGCTCCCCAATCAATGGAGCACTCACGCCTGGAGCAGTAGATGTTGATAATGCAGGAGGCTCATTGGTCACACTCCGACGACGATTGATCAACCGCGACATCTATACACTTTTTGAACCATAAAATTATAACATTAGACACTAATCCTTTCTTGCATTTGAAACTAATCAATTAGCAGCCAACATTCTTAATTTCAAAACATGAGGAAACTACTTATCCATTTTCATAGCCAACAAAAAAAAAGTGCATCAAGTGAAACAAAAAAAAAAGGGTAATATGACACTAGGATTACCAAACATTGTAATCAATCAAAGGTATCAAAACTTCATTAGACTAAATGATCAAAGTACCGTACAACAACAATTTACTTCATACAAGTCATTCAACTAGACACATGCCACAACAAATGAAAAGGTAATCTACTTACCCCTACTTGATTTCTGGAATTGGATCCTTTGGTTTTTCTTTGGTGATAACTCTGTCTCCTACTTCTATCAAATTTTGATTTATATGCAGCACTGCTTTGCTTTTTGGCTTGTGCTTCTCCAAATTTACTCTGTACGGAGGTGGGAATTTTTTTTACAAAAGGACAGGTACATAACTCAAAAGGAAATGTTCAGTTATTACGTAAATATATAGAGCTATATATATATATATATATATATATATATATATATATATATATATCGAGCATTACCAACAAACAGCAGTGGTGCATGAGCTCTTTTCTCCAAAGTTGCTTCCTTCAAAAAACCCAAAACATATCACATAAAGTATCAACGCTATTACTGCTTATTAAAGAAATTAGTCACAACAGGTATCATGTATATCAGTTCTAAATCTATAAGGCATCGGATTTGTAAGCTTTGGTTTCCTATACTTCTCCCACTGATAGTTCTTATTTATACTTTTACTGGATTTGCATCAGTTCTTTTACATTAATAAAATTAGAGGATTGCACATGCTTCTTTTTGGACACCAAAGACAACATTTTTTTTCAGTTATTCTAGTTCATTGTGGTTGAATGGGATTCTAAGCTTCAGAGTTTCGAAAACGGAGAGTTTCAAAAAACCTCAGAGCCAGTACCAATGAGCTTAAACATAGCAGATAAGAGCTAATGAGATAGAGCTAAGCTACTTCACCTCTTCCATAATTCCAAGTCTCTACCCAAGCCTAGACATCCAGACATTGCCCAGATAGGTGTCCCATCTTGACCTGCAAGATTTACACATAATTGCAAAATTGGAAGAGGTTTAAACATGAACAGATTGTAAAACACAAAACTTTATAGCACCAAATTGGGTTGCAAGCAAGCACCAACCAAAAACATTACACCCAGCAGCATCTTGTTGAAAAAATTCAGATCTTTAAATAACTGAAAATTCAGTTTTATTGAATAAGATGGGAAAAACAGAATTCTCCACGGATAATGCCCACTTTATTCTCTGCTGTTTGTTGAAATCTACAGAACAGAGAAAAATATTTAAAAAAAAAAACTGAGAGGATTTATACAGCTACCCTGAATTTAAGTGACTGCCCAGATCTCATTCAACTCTCAGAAAGAATCGAAAATAGTCCATGTTTAATTATGTTATGTGAACAAATGGGGACACCTAATGATGTTTTACCTAATGATGTTATGTGAACAAATGGGGACACTTTATTCTCTGCTGTTTTACCTAATGATGTTATGTGAACAAATGGGGACACCTTGAAAAGGTTAATTTTAAAAAAAAAAAAAAGCTTAATTTGTCCGGGAAAATTTTTTAAAAAAAAAGCTTAATTTTTACATTTGCACCGCCAGAAAATTTAGTAGTTTTGTTTCTGATCTTGTCTCTTCTATTTATTTTCCACACTTTGAGGACAAGCACGTGCAAAGATCTTGTCTCCAATTTGAAGTGATTGGGTTCTTCGTCCGGCTGCAAGACGTAAAAGAAAGCGCTACTTGGGAGGCAACCCAATACAGTGAATAAAGCTTGTTCATTGATTTCCGAGTGATTACAAAAAAAAAAAAAAAAAAACATGGCAGAAAGATGGAGCCTTCACAAGGGTTGTGTACGTGAGGCCCCACAACGTGGAGGCATCGGAGCAGGAGCCATCGGAGCAGGAGCCATCGGAGCGGGAGGCATATGAGCGGGAGGCACCGAAGATAGATCATTCAAGGCCCCAAACCTTGGTGGAACGCTGGATGACCCAGGAAAGAGGTGCCTCTGGAAGAAAGCTGCAAGCCTTTGACGGTCATCAAGCTCATCAAGCTTCCTCTTCATGCCTGTAGAATAATTGTTGGCAAGCACGTGCAAACTTCGGTTCTCGTACTTCAGCTGTTTGATCTCCTGTTTAAGACTCTCCACCTCCGCCATCAAGGATTCAACCTGACGGGAGCGAGCAAGAAGGCGTTGGCCCATGTTGGACACAGAGCCAGCGCACTGAACGCTAAGAGCCAAGGACTCTTGAACGGCCAACTCATCGGACCGTCCAGAAAGCAGCTGACTATCTTTGGGAGTGAGGAGGTTCCGAGCCACTATCGTAGCCGTTGTTGGATCCGTCATCACAGAGTCCTCATCTGTAAGAGGGCCATGAAAAGATAAGAAAGACGGGCACCATACCTTACCCTGATGAGGCGCAACCGGATCATTGCTCAGACTCAAATCTAAGCAAATGTTCGATGGGTTAGATGAGCTAGCCATTTTTCAAGAAGTTAAAAGAGAAGGGGTGGACGGAGTAGATTTTCAAAGGGCCGGAGACGAGTTTCAAGTATGGGAAATCTTCAGAGTGTGTAAGTTGGCGGTGATCGATAGCTCTATAAAAAGCCAAGGCAACGCGTCCACCGATTCAAAAAGCCGGAAGTTCATGCGTAAAGTTCGGCGACGCTCCCTCGGCTTTTCAGAAAACGCGTTCAACACGTGGAGGCCACCATCGCAACTACACGTCTTTAGCCGACAAGCGCAAAGTTCGGCGACGCTTTATCTGCTTTTCAGAAAACGCGTGCAGCTTTATCGAAGAGGCGTCTTCAAAGATCGAAGAGTCATCACTATTCCAAAAAGCCGGATTTGCGGGATCAAAACGTTTGTCGACAAGGGTAAAAGAACAGTACCACCACTTGCTATTGGGAAATCCCTATATATGTCAACTTTCATCTTTTATGGCAAGGCAAACTTGAAGAAAATGCCCAACTCTTCCTCACCTCTGAGGGCGCACTCCCAGCAAAGCCTTTCGAAACATTCAATTCTTTCTTCTTCCCCAAAGATGATACCAGATGCCTGGAGTACAGATGACCCAGGAGGAAGCAACACAACAAATACATGTGCTAATTCATTCACCGCTTTTTCGAAAGCAAAGGTATCTCATATCATCAAGGGCGAAAGCAAAGGTATCTCATATCATGCTCTTTCCCTATCTTTTCCTTTGCCCTTGATATTACTTGCATGGCAAAGTGAAAGAAGCAATCAGCCGGCACTTGGAGTCTACCTGGACTCTATTCCCTGGTTGCTTACCTAGCGTTGCTCTCGAGTAGTCATCTTCAACGGTTGATACACTTCCAGAGAAGGGACCGCTTCTGCAAAGGGGAGCAAGTAAGGCAAAGGAAAATGATACATTGAAGCATGAGGAGACAAGCATATGCTGAGCTATCCTCTAACCCTCTTCAATACAAATTGGAGAGATTGAACAAAGAAACAGATAAGAGGAGGAAGCTCAGACCTTCGGGGGAGACCAAAAGAATCCTGCTGCCCAGTTCAAGAGTAGCACAAAGGAAAATCAACGATCAGAGGAAACCAAAAGAATCTCCAGCTCAGTTCAAGAGTAGCCTGTGGAAAAACTCAAGATGAAGCCTCACCTTTGAGGGCGCACTCCCAGCAAAGCCTCTCGAAATACTCAATTTTTTCTTCTTCCCCAAAGAAGATACCAGATGCCTGGAGCACAGAGCCAGGAGGAAACGGTAGATCGAAGCATGAGGAGACAAGCAACAACTGCATATGCTGAGCTATCCTCTAACCCTCTTTAATACGAATTGGAGAGATTGAACAAAGAAACAGATAAAAGGAGTAAGCTCAGACCTTCGGGGGAGACCAAAAGAATCCTCCAGCCCAGTTCAAGAGTAAGCCTGTGGAATCACCAAGATCATGCCCATATTTCACGCCTTCATTGTATAAGAAAAATGTCAGTCCAAGCACTTGTAGATCAAATGTAATTTTGATTGAGTATTATTCTTTCCACCCAGAATTTCCTAACAATAAAACAAAGTGAATGAGAATATAAAGACACTTCCAAGGCAAACTTCAAAGGCTCACTGAAGAACAATATGCAAAATAGAGTTTGCATGCAAACTTTCTCCAAATTCAATAGCCTGCATCGTAACAGAAATCGAAAGGTAAAAGGAGAGCAAAACGGAAACCGAAAACAGAAGCTCACTTCGCATCAGCGTTTTAGGAAGCAGCAGCTCTAGATTTACCCCTATTCAGCTAAACCGCAAAAACCTATGAGAATCGTTCAAAAACGAAAAAAAACCCGATATATATATATATATAGAAAAAGGAAGTCAGATTTGGGGAAAAATAGAGATGAAAAAAAATAGCAGGAGAAGGAGAGGATGAGACGCTGGAGGAGAAGATGACATCCAACAGAGCAGCAACTTGAACGGAGCTAAAGCGAGTGCAGATTCTGATGAGGGATGTTTTGATGATGCAGGGATTTCGAGGACACTGGATTACCTTGGAATTTCTCCGTTTGTGATTAAGAACACTCGAGAACAACGTTTCAGTTTTCTGAGAAAGAAAACTCCAGAGAAGCAGAGGAAGAAAACTCCAAAACTTAGAAAAATTGAAAAAAAAGCGCCTATTTTTCGCTATGGGGCGCCAAAATTATCAATTCGCGTGACGTAGGTATACAATTCGACGTCACGCAAAGTGGTTTTGAGCGACGATTAAAGCGTCGCGCAAGGTTTTTTTATTTTTTTTTTAAAGTATTAAAAAAATTACCAAAAATGTGACTTTACTCCTTTCAAGTTCAATTTTTATTTCACATAAACCCCACAATAATATATTATTCTAAAAAAAACCCATAATAATTTTTTTTACATATATATCATTCAATTTCTTTAAGTGTTATAAGTACAAAATAAATAAATTAAAATCTACTTAGTAAATACATATACCATTGCACTTGATGGGAAACACATTGTACGAAACTAGTTTCAACGATCCAACCGTCAAACTTGTTTGTATATGCTTCGAGATCGCATACGCCAAAAATAGGAAAAAAAAACATTTAGAGATCAAGTAACGCAACAAAACTTTTCGACGGTTATAAATGAAAAATAACGATTTAACGGTAGTTTTAACTCCGATTTTGATGATTTTTTACAGCTACACTTCTTGACCCTATATGAATACAATGAACTAATTCGATCGTCAATTTAAAGTATTTACACAAGTGGATACCACAAAATCTTATGTTATAGTTAATGAAAGTATTAATAAACTCTAAGTGTTAGTAAATCTACCATTTTGATGGGAAACACATTGTACGAAACTAGTTTCAACGATCCAACCGTCAAACTTGTTTGTATATGCTTCGAGATCGCATACGCCAAAAATAGGAAAAAAAAAAAACATTTAGCGATCAAGTAACGCGACAAAACTTTTCGACGGTTATAAATGAAAAATAACGATTTAACGGTAGTTTAACTCCGATTTTGATGATTTTTTACAGCTACACTCCTTGACCCTATATGAATACAATGAACTAATTCGATCATCAATTTAAAGTATTTACACAAGTGGATACCACAAAATCTTATGTTATAGTTAATGAAAGTATTAATAAACTCTAAGTGTTAGTAAATCTACCATTTTAATGGGAAACACATTGTACGAAACTAGTTTCAACGATCCATCCGTCAAACTTGTTTGTATATGCTTCGAGATCGCATACGCCAAAAATAGGAAAAAAAAAACATTTAGAGATCAAGTAACGCGACAAAACTTTTCGACGGTTATAAATGAAAAATAACGATTTAACGGTAGTTTTAACTCCGATTTTGATGATTTTTTACAGCTACACTCCTTGACCCTATATGAATATAATGAACTAATTCGATCGTCAATTTAAAGTATTTATACTCGGGGAAAGTATTTTTACCGCTTTTTCTGTTGACTTTGCGTGACGCAGGGCTGCGTGAGTCGCGCAAAACAGCTTTGCGCGACGCACGTGCACATACGTCGCGCAAAGCTGTTTTGAGCGACGCCACATACGTCACGCAAAGATGTTTTGTGCGACGTAAGTGCACGTGCGTCGCGCAAAGCTGTTTTGTGCGACTCACGCAGCCCTGCGTCACACAAAGTCATTAGAAAAAGCGGTAAAACTTACTTTCTTTAGCGCCAAAATCTTGCGGGACGCACAAAACGTCGCGCAAATGGCGTTTGCGCGACTGCACTTTGCGCGACGAAGATTGGCGTTGCGCAATACTGTTTTGCGCGACGTAAGGGCACTTACGTTGCACAATACTGTTTTGCGCGACGCCAATCTTCGTCGCGCAAAGTGCAGTCGCGCAAACGCCATTTGCGCGACGTTTTGTGTTTAACGTCACGCAAACATACTTTGCGCGACGCATTTAGTTACGTCGCGCAAGTTTTCGTCGCGCAAACATGTTTTTGTACTAGTATATTATGTGAATTTTCTTTTCTTAGTTAATTAAATGAAAATTAAAAAGTAAAAATTGAATGGTTATATTGTATCAATAAAAAAAATGAAAAATAGAAAATTTTTAATCTATGATCCTCCATAAAACTCGCATGCCTTAGGAGCATGGAGTCTGATTTAGTTTGTCTCTCAAACTGGTGGTGTTCTTTCATGTGTATATATATGTGTGAAGAATTCCTATGGAAAAAAACTGCTAAAATGTCCCAACTGCATGAAACTGAAACTCCTGAAGATAGGGTGGTCGAAATCCTGTCTAGGTTGCCGCCCAAGTCTCTGATGCAATTCAAATGCATACGCAAGTCTTGGTGCACTCTCATCAATAGTCCAAGTTTTGTAGCCAAGCACCTCAACAATTCTATGGACAACAAACTCTCATCCTCCACTTGTATCCTTCTCAACCGTTCTCAGGCTCACATTTTTCCAGACCAGAGTTGGAGACAAGAAGTTTTCTGGTCCACGATTAATCTTTCCATTGATAGTGACGAGCATAGCCTTCATTATGATGTTGAGGACCTAATTATACCGTTTCCTTTGGAAGATCATGATTTTGTACTTATTTTTGGTTACTGCAATGGGATTATTTGTGTAGATGCAGGGAAAAATGTTCTTTTATGCAATCCTGCAACGAGAGAATTTAGGCAACTTCCCGATTCATGCCTTCTTCTACCCCTTCCGAAGGGAAAATTCGAATTGGAAACGACCTTTCAAGCATTGGGATTTGGCTATGACAGCAATTCTAAAGAATACAAGGTTGTGCGAATTATAGAAAATTGTGAGTACTCAGATGATGAGCAAACATTTCATCATCGTATTGCTCTTCCTCACACAGCGGAGGTGTACACCACGGTTGCTAACTCTTGGAAAGAAATCAAGATTGATATATCAAGTCAAACCTATCATTGTTCTTGTTCAGTGTACTTGAAGGGATTTTGTTATTGGTTTGCAAGCGATAGCGAGGAATACATACTTTCATTTTGTTTAGGTGATGAGACATTTCATATAATACAATTGCCTTCTAGGAGAGAATCCGGTTTTACGTTTGATTATATTTTTCTCCAAAATGAATCCCTTGCTTCTTTTTGCTCTCCGTACCGTCCAAGTGAGGATTCTAAATTATTTGAAATATGGGTAATGGATGACTATGATGGAGTTAAGAATTCATGGACAAAACTCCTAACTGTTGGACCCTTTAGAGGTATTGAGTATCCATTGACACTTTGGAAATGTGACGAGCTTCTTATGCTTGCGTCCGATGGACGAGCCACCTCTTATAATTCTAGTACCGGAAATTTGAAGTATCTTCATATTCCTCCTATTCTCAATAAGGTTGTAGATTTTGAAGGTCTTATTTATGTGAAAAGTATTGTTCCACTCAACTGAGTTGAGGGAAAAGTTCAATTTTCTCCTATTCGATTTGTATGAATGATATAAGGCTTGAATTTGCATCTTTTAATTAAATTCACTTTGTGGCATGTGTAATTTTTTTGCTTATCATGGGCTGCATTTAGTTTTGTGCTTTCCATATTTTGTAATGTTATTTTATTTGAACGTGTATGATAACTATTTTCTTCACAGTTAATTAATAATAACAATTCCTTATGTTCTACTTTTTTTTTTTTTTTTTTTTTTTTTTCAAAATTCCCTTCTTAAAAACCTAATAATTTTTAACTCATTTAACATAATCAATTTAATCTTCTAGTGTAGGAGTGCAAACATTTATTTTTTACAGTGCTAAAAGAATATTTATAGCCTTTAGCCCCTAACTATAGTTGTTGAATACGTTAATTTTATATGTGTAATTGAAAAATTTGTGACAATAACGTGCATTAAACTTGAAAAGTACATATGCACATGTTTATAACGTGTATTGTAAATTGTACTTTTAAAAACGTGCAATTTAATGAATCATTAAAACATGTAAAGAAAATGGCACGCATTTCATGAGTTCATCAATTTAAAATAATCAAGAAAAAGAATGAGTTTATACACCAACTAGTATTACTGCACCAAGATATGAGAATACGAACTTTTCCAAGGGCAAGAATGAGACTAATGGGTCTGAGCCTACGTAACCTGCTAATCCAAGGGAGCTAAAGCCATTGTTAAGAGGATTGCCCAACATAGGAGTTATGTGGTGGTCTCGGTGTCTGGATCTGTGTCGAGACCTTCGTCTAGAGCTAATTCTAGTTTAGCTTCTGAGAGGCTCGCCGCTATGAGAGCTAGAAATTGGGTTTATCTGCCAAAAGGCGCTTAAGCCTACTTCTCCCAATGTTGTGCCTGTCCTAGCTACTGAGAATGAGGAAACTGCTCCTTGATGGCAGTTCTGAGAAATCCACCGAGTTTGCTTCTGGAGAGTTCTCTAAAATTTGGGCACTACTCAAGGCTAACCTGCTCGAGGATCTCGATGCTTTCGAGAGTTCATCGACATTTTTGGGAAAGTAGTTTGTAATTCCTTTACGAAGCATCATGCTAGCTTGAGAAGGATTTCTTTGCTTGCTACCATGCAGAAAACTTTAATCATGGCTGCTGAGTCCATGCATCTTGAACAGAATGTGGCTATCTCTACGAATAAAGCCGAGGCGGCGATGGCTAGTTTAAGTTAATTCGGCTGCCAAAAATATTGAGAAGTTGGAGTCTGAGTTTGCCGATTTAAGCAATCCAATGTATTTGCCTCACTTCTATGCAATTGGAAGCCGTTCGCCAAGAAGTCGATAACTTGAAGGTTAGGCTTGTTGCATCTTAAGGACTGCTAAAGGCTGCACATAAAGACATTGGCCCTCAACCTTTTGAAGATCAAGGACCTTGTTCGTGTCAATTCGGACCTTCAGCCTTCTAGCTTCGCTAAGGATTAAGAACTTGTAATTCCTGTCAACGAGATATGTCGTATCTAGAAGGTTGCCAGCGAGTTTAAGTCCAATAAATTGGAGTTGCAGCCCATGTTGTCTACTAGTGAGAACTTGAAAAATGAGTTGGATGAACTGCAAAACGTCCACACTGGCCTTGTTGAAGAGAATAAGTAGTTGAGTAATGAGAAGGCCAGTCATGATGGTGCTCTTGCTCAGGTACAGGCCGACTTCTCCAAGCTAGGCTATGTAGATCATCTCCAGGGTAGGCCATGGGATTATGAGTTTTTTGTGAAGAACTTCGAGACTCTCTCCATTTCACCCGACGACTTACTCGAGTTCTTCTTTAAGGCTACCGTTAATGGGCAGTCAAGGGTCAAGTTGCTCTGGTTGAGGCAGTTGAAGATGAAGTGATGGAAGGTGTCGCTACTGGGAGTGATGCAGTTACAGAAGGCATGGCAACTGGGTTGTCGAGGGTTGTCTAAGCTACTGATGAGTAGTATTCTAACTAGGCTTAGGAATTTTCTTCTTTTCTTTTGCTTAGCTTTAAATTTTTGTAGGCCTTCGAGCCCATTTATCAATTTGCTAGATATTCAAAAGACTGGTTTCTGCGCTTTACTTCATCTTCGTGACTTTACTTTGTCTTGGGAAACTTTTAGCCATAGGAACCGTAGATGAGTTCACGTAGCTACTATGGCATTGAGCTCCGACTTAGGAATTGCAAAACTTTTAACCTTAAGATTGGCAGTCGGACGCACTATTTTTGAAGAAGCAAGCACGTTAGTGTATCCACTATGACGGCAAGTTCTGGCTAAGGCTTGCAAAAATTTTAACCATAGGACCAACAGCCGGACACGCTACTTTTAAAGAAGCATACAAGTCTGCATGGTTATTATGGCCATGAGTCTTGGCTTTGGGGCATTGAGCTGCTGAGTCTGTCATAAGTTGTTACCCCCTGATCATGTGCTAACTATCTAGGCAAAAAAAATCACTAACTAATCACGTCATAAGCATTTAATCATTGAAGATTCGTGGGCAACAATCCAAGGGATCCACTGCACTTTATGTAACCAATCTCATAGGCTGTGTAACTAGTATCACAACACGATAGAGACCATTGTGAACATGAATATTGCTAACTAGTCGTAACAAAAGTGTGCAATTTTCTGTAATTTCATGAGTAGTAACCCAAGCCTACTATGCGTTTGGTAGTTTATAAAACTCATAGGATGCGTAGCATGTCGGCAGCTCATAAAGTCTTATATGAGCATGAAGATTGCTAACTAGTCACATCAAAAGTGTGCAATTGTGTGAGCCTTCGTGGGCAGTTACTCCTAGGAAGCCTGCGAACAAGTATCTGGACCCGTGGGTTGTGTAGCATGTCAGCAGCCTATAAGGTCTCATATGGACGCGGAGATTGCTAACTAGTCGCAGTACAAGTACGCAATTGTATGAATCCTCGTGCGCAGTTGTCCCAGGAGTTTTTGCACTTAAGAATTTACAGAACCCACAAGCTGCGTATCATGTTGATAATTGGTAGAGTTTGTTAAGGAGAGGAATGGTCGCTTAACTTGTCCATGCTGAAGGTAGACAGTTGTAGGGATCCTTCAGGGACAGAACATCAGGGAATGCATTGCATTTATCGCCTCTTCTGGTAAAAAGGCCCAAGTTCCCATAGATTAATCCTGGAGCTTGAAATCCTTCAGTCAACTAAGACTTGAAAAAGACTATTGTGGCTGTTTACCCTCTCCCAGAGGGAGAGCAAACCCCGAAGGTGTGTAGAGAAATTGGTTTACCCTCTCGCACTACAGAGCATGGAAGTCGTTTTGAGCATGCAGTTGTGCCAAGTTATTGATAACTTCTCAAATCTTCAATGAAAATATGTGAAATGTATCAAACTTTGATGGGAGGTAGAAACTACAAAATAACTTGGATAATCCTTGTCCTGCAAGGTCTTGCTCGTCGGAATGCTTGGGTCTTAGAACTTCAGGTGGGAGCCGACCTAAGAGACAATGAGAGTTAGGAACACACCGAGCCCATGGAAGAATTGGAGACCATCGTACTGCCAGAAAAAGACTCAAGTAGGAAAGTCCAAATAGTTACTATTAACCATTGAAGTCCGAGAAAAGCTCATTGAGTTTCTAAAGGCTCAAGCGAGCGTTTTCACTTGGCCTTACTCATATATATTAGGAATATATCCAAGAATCGTCTCCTACAAGAAACGGGTCAAGAGGATGGAGTTTTTGGTTGGGTGCCACTCAATTCTCTCCTTTCCCTCCCTGATCTCCCCTTCCCATTGGGCAGCCTTCTTTCTCTCTCCTCTTCCCATTTGGCCAACCTCCCTCTTTTTTCCTCCTTTTTTTTTTTTTTTTTCTTTTTCGTTTTCTGTTTCTTCCTCTTCCCGATTGGTCTCTTCCCTCCTTCTAACCACAGCCACCACGTGGCTTTTCTACACCAAAGCAAACTCCAATAAATCTAGAGCATTCCAGATTCACGGCAAAAGGACCATTTTGTCCTTATATTAGTTTGTTTCTATTTCATTCATTATAACTCCATTTGGCAAACAATTTTCGCCTACATGCTCGTGGGACTAAGCTCTATCCAAATATGGTAAGAAATAGTTTAAAATATATGAGGATAAAATACATCCTCGTATAATTACGTTAAGCCAACTAAGGCATTTTCGTCTTTTTAACTTATTGATACAAATATCCGTCGTAACTATAAATACATCGTAATTATGAATGCAACTACAAAATATTTATTTTAATATTCAAATCCAGGAACGGATTTTCTCATTTTTCCCATTGAAATTCTCGTAACCATTTATTGATTTATTTTCCTATTTCCTTCACGTATTCATAAACATAAATAATTAATTTATATATTTAAAATTTTCAGGGTATTATCACCCCCCTGCCGGTTAAAATAAATCTCGTCCCCGAGATTTCAACCATCGAGTTATGAAACGAATTAGAACTATTTCCACCATTCATTTTATAGTGAATAAAATCATAACCTCAATCTAGGATTTTATTAAGGCTCCAAAATAAGCAAATCAACGAATAATAATCGTGATTCTTACAACGAATAATAATCGTGATTCTTACAACGAATAATAATCGTGATTCTTACCCACATTCTCAGATTCCTAGCAGTAACCATCGTCGACCAAATAATATCATAATTCAAGCCATAATCATCTGTGGCTAAATAAATATCAAAATTTCAGACCAAAACATTATAATTGGAAAATTAAATATAAAAAATTCTAACCAAAATCAATGGGGTTTCCAATCACACTCCCTGGGTGATGGAAAGAAATTTAAAACCAAATCCGCAACACCACTAACATAAAACCTCATTCTATGATTTCCTTCATTTCCACAATTAAACTAAATTACCCATAGTAAATTTAAAAGCTCCCGGTACTGTTCACTTTTCATTCGTTTTCCTAATTTAGGGAACTTTAATGAAAAGCTCCCGGTACTGTTCACTTTAACGAAAAACCACATTTTTGCACTAAAAAATCAATCCTGATACTATTCACTTTACCCTTTATTTTGTCCTTATCGTTAAAACTCAAAGTTTTCAAACCCTTTTCATTAGTTTTCCTAATTTAAAACCTTCTCTTTTTTTTTTTTTTCCCAAATCTTTCTTTCAGTTGTTTCTCTTTTAAATTGCTTCAAAGTGTAGTCACAGATCAAGTAAATGAGTGACTCGCACATCCAGAGTACTATTCACATTCCATCAACCAAAGAAGAGAAATTTAAATATATTACCACTCCATTGGCCAATAAAACTAAACCTTATTAACCACTTAGCCACAAGAATACGTGCTCGTCATCAGTTTTGTTCGCAATACCAAATCCAACAATGACAACTCATAACTATGGCAACCAAACCAATCAAATTTGTAATTTTAAACTTTCCCCATTAATTCTTTTCATCAAACGTAAAATCTTTATTGGGGAAAACCTTTATATTAAATGAATTTAAAACCACCTTCCATAATTTTATTCATGTCCACCAATAATAAATGAAAAGAAACTTCATGGTCTTTTTACCAATCCAATGCAAATCATAATTCCCACTAACGAAATTTAATAATCACCATGGAAATTGCATAACAATCACAATGTAGATCATATATGTATCTTATATATATATCACATAAATGCCACATCATTCATAAAAATTATGAAATAATGCAACCACAATGCATATCATAATTCACACTAACAAGGACTCGAGAATATTGCATATTGTAAAGTTGGATCATTTGCTCTGACACCATTTGTAAGACCCCGCCCCGAAACATTTATTTCCAAAAAAAAAAATAATATCGGTGATAGGCCCAAACTAAACTCTTGTTTATTTAACTACCATTGATTTCGATTCTTTAATTTAATTCCTTAATCCCTCACATGATCTATAACCATAGTTCTTTTATCCACACATGATTTTATTTTCAAATTATCACCATTTATTCTCTTAGATCAAATTTTCCAACCAAAGAATTTTAATATTTGAAACACATCAATTCGATACCAAAAACATAATTGGAAATAACAAAATTCGCATAAAACGCAATGTCGGTTCACCAGCCCTGCGCCGCCGCATGCACCATGGCAGGTGGCGGTCGGCCACCTTGACTCACAAGAAAATTTCACTATTTCTAAAAATTCTCAAATTTAACAGAAATGTAGAGCAAATCTAGGGGAACAACTTTCATACCTAGGCCGAAGTCCAATTCGGCAAGGAAGTGTTCGGATTTTCCTCAAACTTGCCGGAACCTTAGAATTTGGGTGTCTTCGATTCAACTTCTCCAGTGCTTCACCGCCCCTACAACTGGTTGGGCTTTGTTCAGAAATCTAATGGTGGTGGTAATTGGAAGAAAATGCTTCACAATTGGAGGATCAATGCCTAGCCACCCTCGGATCCATCGGTGTTTCACCACACAATCGAGGTCCAAATCTTGTCAAATTTGGTTGGAAATTGAAGGGAAAGTGGCGGGGAAAAGATTTGGCAGTGGTGGGGAGCTTTGATTTGCTCAGAAAATGCCACGAGGGCGACGAAAATGGATGTCGTCCGAATCGGGTCGGGGTGAAAGAAATGAGTCAAAGGGATGGAGTTTTTGGTTGGGTGCCACTCACCTCTCTCCTTTCCCTCCTTGATCTCCACTTCCCATTGGGCAGCCTTTTTCCTCTCTACTGTTCCCATTCGGCCAACCTCCCTCTTTTTTCCTTTTTTTTTTTTTTTTCTTTTTTGTTTCTTCCTCTTCCCGATTGGTCTTTCTCCCCCCCTCCCCCCTTTTCTAACCACAGTCACCATGTGGCTTTTCTACACCAAGGAAAAACTCCAGCAAATCTGGAGCATTCTAGATTCATGAAAAAAAAACAATATTGCCCCTATATTCGTTCGTTTCTATTTCATTCGTTATAACTCCGTTTAGCGAACAGTTTTCGCCTACACGCTCGTGGGACTGTGCTCTATCCAAATATGGCAAGAAATAGTTTAAAATATATGAGGATAAAATACGTCCTCATATAATTACATTAAGCCAGCTAGGGCATTTTTGTCTTTTTATCTTATTGATACAAAATATCCGCCGTAACTATAAATATGTCGTAATTATGAATACGACTAAAAAATACTTATTTTAATATTCAAATCGAGGAACACATGTGACATCCCACATCGCCTAAGGGGAAGTGATCCACCCCGAGCCGGGATGTGACATTTGGTATCAGAGCCTAACCCTGGCTGTGGTGTGCCGACGAGGACGTCGAGCCCCTAAGGGGGGTGGATTGTGACATCCGACATCGTCTAGGGGAGTGATCCTTATATGTATATTCCCATCCCTACTTAGCACGAGGCCTTTTGGGAGCTCACTGGCTTTGGGTTCCATGTGAACTCCGAAGTTAAACGAGTAGCACACGAGAGCACTCCCTGGATGGATGACCCATCGGGAAGTTCTCGTGTGAGTTCCCAAAAACAAAACCGTGAGGGCGTGGTCAGGGCCCAAAGCGGACAATATCGTGTTATGGTGGTGGAGCGAGCCTGGAAGGTGGTCCCCCCTAGGCTGAGATGTGACAATTTGGTATCAGAGCTTAACCCTGGCTGTGGTGTGCCAACGAGGACGTCGGGCCCCTAAGGGGGGTGGATTGTGACATCCCACATCGTCCAGGGGAATGATCTTTATATGTATATTCCCATCCCTACCTAGCACGAGGCCTTTTGGGAGCTCACTGGCTCCGGGTTCCATGGGAACTCTGAAGTTAAGCGAGTAGCGAGCGAGAGCACTCCCTGGATGGGTGACCTATTGAGAAGTTCTTGTGTGAGTTCCCAAAAACAAAACCGTGAGGGCATGGTCGGGGCCCAAAGCAGACAATATTGTGCTATGGTGGTGGAGCGGGCCTGGGAGGTGGTCTCCCCCCCGGGGCTGGGATGTGACAATTTAGTATCAGAGCCTAACCCTGGCCGCGTGTGTGCGGACAAGGACGTCGGGCCCCTAAGAAGGGTGGATTGTGACATCCCACATCGCCTAAGGGGAAGTGATCCACCCCGGGTCGGGATGTGACATTTGGTATCAGAGCATAACCCTGACCGTGGTGTGCCAATGAGGATGTCACGCCCCTAAGGGGGGTGGATTGTGACATCCCACATCGCCTAAGGGGAAGTGATCCGTCCCGGGCGGGGATGTGACATTTGGTATCAGAGCCTAACCCTGGCCATGGTGTGCCAACGAGGATGTCGGGCCCCTAAGGGGGGTGGATTGTGACATCCCACATCGTCCAGGGGAGTGATCCCCAAAGCGGACAATATCGTGCTATGGTGATGGAGCGGGCCTGGGAGGTGGTCCCCCCCCCAGGCTGGGATGTGACAATTTGGTAACAGAGTACCTTGGCCGCGTGTGTGCCGACAAGGATGTCGGGCCCCTAAGGGGGGTAGATTGTGACATCCCACATCGCCTACGGGTAAGTGATCTGCCCCAGGCCAGGATGTGACATTTGGTATCAAAGCATAACCGTGGCCGTGGTGTGCTCACGAGGACGTTGGGCCCTTAAAGGGGGTGGATTGTGACATCCCACATCACCTAAAGGGAAGTGATCCGCCCCGGGCCGGGATGTGACATTTGGTATTAGAGCCTAACCCTAGTCGTGGTGTACTGACGAGGACGTCGAGCCCTTAAGGGGGGTGGATTGTGACATCCCACATCATCCAGGAGAGTGATCCTTATATGTATATTCCCATCCCTACCTAACACGAGGCCTTTTGGGAGCTCACTGGCTTTGGGTTCCATGGGAACTCCGATGTTAAGCGAGTAGCGCGTGAGAGCACTCCTTGGATGGGTGACCCATCGGGAAGTTCTCATGTGAGTTCCCAAAAACAAAACCGTGAGGGCGTGGTCAAGGCCCAAAGCGAACAATATCGTGCTATGGTGGTGGAAAGGGTCTGGGAGGTGGTTCTCCCCCCAGGCTGGGATGTGACAATTTGGTATCAGAGCCTAACCCTGGCCGTGGTGTGCCGACGAGGACGTCGGGTCCCTAAAGGGGGTGGATTGTGACATCCCACATTGTCCAGGGGAGTGATCCTTATATGTATATTCCCATCCCTACCTAGCACGAGGCTTTTTGGGAGCTCACTGGCTTCGGGTTCCATGGGAACTCCGAAGTTAAGCGAGTAGCGCGCGAGAGCATTCCCTGGATAGGTGACCCATCGGGAAGTTCTCGTGAGTTCCTAAAAAGCCTCGTGCTAAGTAAGGATGGGAATATACATATAAGGATCACTCCCCTGAACGGTGTAGGATGTCATAATCCACCCCTCTTAGGGGCCCAACGTCCTCGTCGGCACACCACGGCCAGGGTTAGGCTCTGATACCAAATTGTCACATCCCAGCCTAGGGGGGACCACCTCCTAGGCCCGCTCCACCACCATAGCACGATATTGTCTGCTTTGGGCCTCGACCTCGCGCTCACGATTTTGTTTTTGGGAATTCACACGAGAACTTCCCGATGGGTCACCCATCCAGGGAGTGCTCTCGCGCGCTACTCACTTAACTTTGGAGTTCCCATGGAACCTGAAGCCAGTGAGCTCCCAAAAGGCCTCGTGCTAGGTAGGGATGAGAATATACATATAAGGATCACTCCCCTGGACGATGTGGGATGTCACAACAGATTTTCACATTTTTCCCACTGAAATTTCCTTAACCATTTATTGATTTATTTTCCTATTTCCTTCACATTTTCATAAACATAAATAATTAATTTACATATTTAAATTTTTCTAGGTGTTACAAATGGAGGGGGAAGTTGAGGTTTTCGTGGTGAAGGGAGGGGACAAATGAAGGGGATGAATAGAGGGGAATGATTCAAGGTGTGGATGGATGGGTGGTGGGGCCCAATGTGTTTTTTATTAATTAATTATTTTTTATTTGTTTTTTTAGCCATATAAACACTGATGTGAATCCATATGTGTTACGTCATCACTTAACGATTGAGTTAACAGATTTTTTAATAGAACATATGATATTGAAATTAAATAATAGTAAATGTATGAAATTGAAATATTTTAAAGATGTTGTATGAGGTTGTAATTTTGTCCAAACTTGAGGGGGTAAAATGTAATTCACCCTATTTATTTTTAGTTGTAGGTTATAGGTCTCTAGGCTTCTATTCATATGGATGACAATGGCGTATTATATTCGTGTTGAGTTTGAGACTTGATTTGTGGTGTGCCCATAGCGTAGCCTAGTCCTTTCAGCTTAAACCTATAAGGTGCAAGCAATGAAAATAGTGTGACACAAATAATGACCCTTTGTGTCTTGGGTTAAAACTCTCTCCCTTCCTATTAAATATAAAACAATGTCTGGCAATTTCTTATATCAATTGTTAACCCAATTCGAAACAACACGAAAATAATAGGTTTCAGGTATAACACGTTAATCGAGTTGTTATTTGGTCACACGTTAAGGATTCGTTAGTAACGAGTTCTGAACAAGTTTACCCACAAGTACCCCATTGCAACTTGATAAGAAAATAAGTTAGTTTGAGAATTTCGAACTACCAAAAAACCTTACTACAATAGCCATAGTATTTAATCAATGGGATTAAAAACTTCCAAGGCACATTAAAAATAGGGAAATTGAAAAAAAAAGACCCATTTTCTTAATCTTATGACTAAAATAAGACAAACCGAATATGCACAAATCATGCACACGACATGCACAAAAATATAACAAAAATAGGATTTTCTTACACCTTAAAATGACCAACTTGCCCTCATATATAAATGTGTTATTTCCATCCACCCAGAAGTCATTTGCACCTTTCTCGAAAACTCTCTCTCGTCCAATCCCAGCTCGAAGAACCCTAACCCAAAAGACACGACCCAAATCCTTCCCCAATTTTCCGACTGACGCCAAACAAACACAAGCGAAGTTTCCTTTCGTGTTCAATTTGAGATGGGTCCCCAATACCCATTTGGTCCTCGATACCCATTTGGCCCCCAATTATTCATTCCCTTCGTGTTCAATTGAACTGGGTTTTTTGTTTCAAGGGTTTTGTGGTTGAATTTGACATGATTTCTCGATTTTCGTACAGAATTGTAACTTGCCCAGCAGCTGAAATGGTGGATGGTTCTAAAGTTTTGTACTTTGGACAAGTAAGTTTACTGTTTCTATGCAAAATTCTGTAATTTTTTTGCTGTGAGTCTGGTTTTCTTTGGGTTAAATTTAAGCTTGAATTTGTGGGTTTTGGTAGGCCTTTTGGAGGACTCCTCATAAGCCGTTCCATGGAACCGATGTTGGGACATTGCTTTGGTAAGCCGTACTTGTAATTTATTATGCAGGATTGCTTTTACATCTATTTGAGGAGTAATATCTGGTGCTTCTTTGGTTTGTCGTATATTAGTTTGATTTGATTCTTGTCTGTTCTTGTAGAAGCTGCACCAACAACCGAAGCTAAGATAAACCCAGTTTCAACCTTTATTGAGGCGTTGGAATCGAAAGCATCTATCGAGGATTTTATATTCTCATGTTAACAAAAATACACCTCTAGCGGGGAATCCAACTCATGCCTGGAGTAGCATTAAATGATGATGGGACACGGCCTCAAGAATCTCGCTCAACAATTAGACACATGTCAAACTCGCGTGTTCAATAAACGTATTCCATCGTAATAATGTGTTAATTTTATATTATATATTTTACTTTATTTTTAGTAGAATGAAGTGTTGATTTAGCACATGAACTATTACCTCAGTAAAAATTAGGTTTATGAAATATTTTTATGTAAAATAAGTTCCTAAACTCAATTTCATCTCTGCTATTATATTCAAAGATATTATATTCAATTTTTCATCAACTTAAGTCACTTGACACACTTTAGAGTGTAATAGCATAATTTTCTCGCCTATAAGCCCTTAACAATTCATATAGGTTGTGAATCGAACGTCTAATTTACGCTCCAAAGTTAACTCTATACACTATTTCTTTATGAAAAATTACCAATTTACCTACTATTGTGTATCATATGCAAGTAACGTGACTTAAATTGATAAAAAAATTGACTATAGTAGCTTCAAATCTAATATTAGGAATGTAACTGACAGATTTTTATAATTCAAGGACTGATTTTTCTGAAAAAAATAGTTTAGGGACCTAATTTTCATTCAGGTGATAATTCAACGACTAAATTGGTAGTTCACTCTTCTTAGAATGTTTTGGTAATTATTTTAGCGAAATTCCAATGCTTTGATTTATATTTCCAATGTAGGAATTGTGACTTTCTCTTGAGCAATAAGTGATGAAACAGACAAATTTTGGAGTAATTCAAATTGAAGGATGTTCGTAAGTCTTTCAACTTGTTCATGTCAAAGTTTCAGATGTTTCTACCAAGCATTTAATTTATGGTGATGAAATAAAGGACCAGTGTGTGAAATTGCCTAAGTTACATTTTGGGCTTACTCGGGTTTTTTGACATCCAGATGACATTTTTTGGGTTCGGGCCTGTCTGGAAATATGTTAAAGACATCTTTATCATTAAAATAAGTTGTCTAGGGCCTATTTTGGAGCTGCTTTGAGCCCAAAACGTGACTGATCAGTTTGCTAGCAGATTGCTCCATGTTTGAATATGAGATTATTTCCTAGTTTCTCATAATTTATTTTATTTCCTAGTTTTATTCTAAGACCTTTTCTAGGAAGTATTTTATTTTGTAATAGTATAAATAAGGCTAATTAGTCATTAGTGTTTTCAACGCACTACTTTGGAGAATTGGCTTAGAGATCTTTTGATGATTCAACTTTATTTTATAAGGTGTTTTGTCTTCATGTGCATAACTAATCCCTTTTTCTAGGGTGAGGCTGTGAGATCCTGTCCCAAATTTAATATTAGGTTATTCCCTAACCTTGTGAAATTACTAAAATGCTCTGGCGGACTAAGTGGAATTTCTATGTGGACATTTGAGTCCTAATCACTCTTTATCACCTTGCACATATTTCTAGGTAGTACGTGTCAATACGAACAAGTGAGTGTGGACGAGGCATAAATCAGATGATTTATGCACATTTCCCATATTGCGTGCTGCAGACTACAATATTAATGGCTTATTTGTTGGGATCGTTAAGTAAGTAGGCAAGTACGCCCGTTTACGTTACTATCTTATTAATTAGGTCTCGTACCTAATTAATTATTATTTGGACTTGAACCAAAGACACACACACACACATATTCTTGGAGCATTCGATGATACGAATGCGTGAGCGCAAGTTAGAACCGAATTCAGAGTTTCAATGAAGATTTTTCAGAACTATGAAGACCAAGGGCAGTTTTGTCAATTTAATATTGTAGATATTTTGACCTTAGTTATTTTATTATTTGTTTTAAGAAATTTTTTAGTTCTGGGTCCCATGCCCGCCTCTCACTCTCTTCCACATGTCCCTCTTTGTCCCACACAATTGGGTCCCTTTCTCTCTTCGACTCTCTTCTTCCCTCGTCTCTCTCATTTCACCCTTTCATCTCTATTTCTCTCTCTCTCTCACCTCTGTAAAATAGAGAAGCCTAAAGGCCAAGAACAAGACCACCACCATCACTCGCTTACGCCGGCAAGTCACACCACTAGACCACCACTTTAACTCTAATTCTCTATCTTTTCTTACCTCTCTCTGTCTCTCGTCCTTCTCAACTAGCATCACCACGGATGATGGCTCCACCGCCCTACCCATTGAACTAGACCACCATCATCCCCATTCTCTTGGCAGAACCACAGCCACCACCCCTACCTCATTATCTTAGCGAGGGTTTGCGAGCACCATTTGAATCCAAAAGGATTCAAGCGAGACTTAGACGAAATTTGGTTTTAGACCAATGGATTTACTTTGCTCTGGTTATTTTGGCGTAGATTGATTTACTATGCACGTGCACGTGTTTTGGCAAGGTTTGAATGTAGAAATGCCATGACGAGTTTTTCCCCAATTTTTTTTGTGACGAACCCATCATCTTCAAGCAGTTTTTCTAGCCAGCACTGACCACAACTTGGCTCCATGTTGGTATGGATCTATTCTCCTCATTCCCTGCTTCAAAACCATATAACATATGTTGAAAATGGTTGAGTATCAAACTTGAAATGAGCTCTAGAAGTCAGAGCAAAAACATGCAATCTGCAGGCCTTCGTGAAGATGGCGTGTATGTTTGTACTCGCGCTGCATGAGGCGCAAGCCGGTGGCCAAATGTATCCAGCGAGTACAGCGCGTAGCTGCCTGTGCATTCTCCTGGCGGCCGCTTAGGTTTCTCAACATGCTGAATCTGAATCTGACATCTGTTTTTTGAAATTTGATCGTTTTAAAAGTTCTTTTATTAACCATACTATGTACCAAAACATGTAATTACATTATTACATTATATATTTACATAAATGGTTTCGTTTATAGGTGAAACACAACTAAATATGACATCCGTAAAGGTTTTAATTTTGAAGGGCGTGCGACATGTACCTGATATTAGAAAAAATTTAATTAGCAGATCATGTTTAGTAAAGCAAGGCTATAAAGTTGTAATGGGATCAAATAAGGTTGTTATAACTAAGAATAATGTATTTATCGGAAAAGATTTTGTTAGTGAAGGATTATTTAAGTTAAGTGTATCTTCTGAGTGCAATAATTTCCCAAAAGTTCTCAATGTTGAATGTAGTGATGTTTGGCATGAACGTTTCGGACATGTAAACTTGTTCAAAATTAAGAAAATGATGGATTTGGACCTAGTCCCAAAGTCAAATATGAACCTTAAGCATAAGTGTGAAATTTGTGTACAAGCAAAACAAGCCAAGAAACCTTTTAAGTCTGTGGAAAGGAATACCCAAATTTTAGAGCTTATACATAGTGATGTTTGTGACTCAAATAGGTTACCTACTAAAGCTATTAATAAGTATTTTGTCACATTTATAGATGATTGTTCTAAGTATTGTTATTTTTATTTGATAAAGACCAAGGATGAAGTATTTGGTAAACTTAAGATTTACAAGAAAGAAGTGGAAAATCAATTAGAAAAAAGAACAAAGAGACTTAGGTCAGATAGAGGTGGTGAGTACACTCTTACAAATCTTAGTGTTTTTTTGTGAAGAGCATGGTATTATACATGAAGTAACAGCACCCTATTCTCCACAATCAAATGGAGTTACAGAAGGGAAGAATAGGACCTTATTGGACATGGTGAATGCAATGCTTTTGAGTTCTGGATTACCAGAAAATTTGTGGGGGGAAGCAACTTTGACTGCATGTTTTATATTAAATAGAGTAATCATGAAAGACAACACTACTACCCCATATGAAATTTGGAAAAAGAGAACACCAAATCTCCAAGTCTTGAAAGTGAGGGGGTGTTTGGCTAAAGTTGCAATCCCATAACCTAAGACAAAGAAGATAGGACCTAAAACCGTGGATACTGCTTTCTTAGGTTATACTTGAAGGAAGATTTGTGAAAAACAAGTTCATTTGAGCAACATCAACAACATGCAATTAACAATTAAAAGGCGGAATCATGTTTATATGCACTCAAAAACAAAACTTAACCCATGAACTTCAAAGCCTAGTAGATAGGTGAACCAAGACTCAACTCAAATTAAAGTGAGTTGAGAAATCAATACCTTTGTAGATTCCTCTTTGCATAAGCAAAGGCTAATCACCCAAAGAGAGGGCCTTCATTCCTTGCATCTTAGATCCATGGATTTGGATGGATGAAAAGGTTTCTCCAAGTTCCCAAAATTGAGAACCTCTAAGTCTCCACACCAAGGCATATTGTAGAAGAAATGAGTGACCTTGAGGAAGTAAGATTGCTAGATGTTTTCCTCAAGGTGGCCGGCCATTTCTAGAGAGAAAGGAGAGTTTGTGTTCTCATCCTTACTCCTTAGAAAACCCTTAGGATGAAATGGCTATAAAGATGTCTTTATACCACCTCACAATGGAGTGGCAAACTTGCAATTAAGCCAAGTTCACTACCCTCCTCTAAATGGCCAGCCTAAGGGGATTTATTGGGCTATTTGGGCCTTTGTGAATCATTATTCATTAAGTTTTCATACAACTTAAGTCAATGGACTTGACGTTCGAAGCCCATTGGGCCTTAAGGTCCAAAACTATCCCGAGGTCTTTAACGAACTTATTCGTTTGATTAATTAACATATTAATTAATCCTTGCCATAAATAATTAAACCATTTAATTATTCTTACTCATCTCTGTTGAATCTTCAATCTCTACCTTACACGGTGTACGATCCATTAGGTTCCTTTTAGCGAGGCAGTGGGCGATTCAAACTCTTTCAAATCGATTGTGAATTGAAACTTACTTTCAATTCTCCCGTTAGTGATAATACACTTTTAGGGCTTCCACAAACCATGGTTGACGCCTAGCAGCATGTCATGGTTACCCAAGCTAATCAGAAGAGGTGGAGAACCTATTCAGTTTTAGGATTACAAATGCAATACGGTCTTTCTCTAATACAATACTCTTGACCACATTGTTTGGTTTGATAGTTTATTCATGTCTACTATCCAATGTGAGTCTTGTGCTTATATGATTACCTTGAATGTGATTTGGAACACATTCCTAAATCTCATTCATACTTTGGCCAAAGATTCTTAATCATATCATAGAGTATTCTCCCTCAAACAGTTTGAAGGTTAGAGATCCCTTGTTGCGCATTCACTTGCCTCCATGGCTAAGTGGCTTAACCCCAACGATGCCGTAGACACCCTCCTGATGGAGTGACTTTGACATAATCAAAGATTAAGGACCTAACCACAAGACAACTGTGATGCCTCAGGTCAAAAGACTAATTTGCATTATCCCAACCATGAGTTCTCATGTGACATGAATATGAGAACTCTTCGTTGATCGTGTTCAGTGAACTCATTCTTTATTGAGCACCTACGTACTTGTCTTGATGTCACACACACCAATGACTCGAGACTAGTCACTCTCCCTGAGAGAAGACATAGCACGTACTGTTCTTAACGGACTGTCAATGCTCAATTGACAATCCTATGATCAGGAACGTTTAGGATGTGTCAACGAAAGAATGGTCTCATGAATCTAACTTCTTTAGATCGCATTCTTCCAATCACATATTCCTTGGACTTATCGTTTAAGCATATAACATTTTGATAGGAGCATATTTAGGCGACTTACTTAGCTTGTTTTCGTGCATCTATGTTGTTAATTCATAGTTGTTTTAGTAGTTTAAGCCATTTTCGTGTGTTTTTAGGTTCATATGGCTAAGGAAGCAAAAAGATGCATTTTGGAGCATTTTGGAGCAAAATTGGGCTTGGAATGGATAGCATATGATTGGAGCCAAAGTGTTGGACGAATTTGAAGGCCTTGTATTCATTTTGGACATAAAACAAAGGGCCTAGCCCATTCTCTCTTAAACCAACCCCAAGGCCATGCATTTCCTTCCAATTCCAAAGCCCACAATCACTTCAAAAGCCATGCAAAGAACCATCCATTCCATAAAAAACAATCCATCAATTCACATGCAAAACCACCATTAACACACATGCACCCAAACAAAGCCAACCTAGCTAACCCTACATGCATTCTTTATGCAACTCTTCATCATTCCACCATTCATTCTTTATTCCACAAACAAGTCACATGCATTTCCACCTTCCTACTTCATCATTTTACCACATTCTCCCTCTTTAACTCATTTCATTATTCATTCACTTTGCATTCATTCAATTCCACCCCACATGCACCCTTTATTCTTCATCATTGCAACCATGGCACATTTACACCAACAAAACAACTCCCATGCCATGGCCTACTCATATTCCCATTTCCTTTCCAACATCTCACATGCATTTCCACCTTCCTACTTCATCATTTCACCACATTTTCCCTTTTATTTCCACATGCAATTCTTCATCATTGTAGCCACAAACACCTTAAACAAATAGCCATATACATCTCCACTCCTCCTATAAATACCCTTGCATTCATTCATTCAAAAATCATCTCATCTCATTCACAACACAACACACCACAAACACTTCCCTAGCCGTGAGTTTCTCTCCCTTAGAATCCAAAAACCATCTTCCATTTCCACCAATCCTCATCCATTTCCATAATTCCCCAACACTTCCATCCCCCCAACCAACTATCCCTAGACCTTATGCTACAATAAAGAGGAAGATAAGAGGGCCTAAACGTTCATACAATTCAAGATTGAGTTGTTGGAATGTTTAGGCGTTTCTTTGATTTCAATGTTTAATTTCAATTCTCTTTGTTTTGTACGTATGAGGAACTAAACCCCCCTTAGCTAGGGGGTGATTCGAAATATATGTTTATGCTTGCAATATGATTTGATTACTTTTAATTACGTTTCATAAGTTGTGAATTCAATTTGTTTAACTATTTGATTGATATCCTATTTATGTATGTTTATTAAGAATGAACGCTTAATTTTCATGCATGAATTTGACGCTAGAATATAAGTGAGTTTCACGTAATAGTTATGAACTTATATTCACAAGTAGTGGAGGTTGCTTATAAACAATCGCGTTAAACAAATTCTTGGCATAAGTTTCATGCAATCATAGTAACGAATGCCTTGTCTACACTTATAGTTTTCAATGTGCTTAATGATTCTTGCTTGTATCTCTATTATGCAATTCATGTAGGGAACTTGTGAGGAATGCTTTGGGTTGTCGTATGCAATCATCCAATTCATTAACTTAAGGAAAACTTGACGGTTAATTAAAGCGGACCTAATTAACCCGGGGCGTTGAGAATTCATGGTTTATTGAAATACAATTAGAAATCTTTTTATTATGCAAGTGTAACATGTGTGGAGATGAACCCCTTGGCTAGCATCCATTCATTCCATTTCATCAATTTCATATTTACATTCTATCTAGTTTATTTACTTGTTTCGTTATTTCAATTTTTGTCCAAATCCAATCCCCCTTTATTTTGTTTAAGTCTTAGTCTTTCTTACTTTTAGTTTTGTATTCTTCGCATTAATTAGTGTTTTAAACTTGTTTTTACGTTTTTGAGTCAAAATCCAAGTGATTAACAATCCCTCCTAATCCCCGGTCCAGAACGATCCCTACTTATACACTTCACTACAATTGACAAAAAGAGGGTTTAATTTGTGTGCGCATAAAACTCGCATCACATTTATATGAGACGGCTCAAACAATAATCTTTGCCCTTTATATTTAAACTACATTAGTTTGAAATGTCCGTAAAGTATCATCATATGATTGGTTTTAGGGCACATTTCCAACAATCTCCCACTTGCACTAGAGCCAATTAGCTTAGTCATCATTGATGATACCTCTTCTGTAATTCATTTCATAAATGGCTGAGTAGTAGGCCTAAACAATGGATATCTATATGTTATCCATAGAAGCAACCTTGAGAATAACGACGTCACCATTATACATGATTCTCAATCATGTGGTTCAGTCTCTCATTTGAGTTCGGACCTTGATGAGACCTAGATTCCCTGGCTTGAGCTATCGCCCCATTAGTGTCATACACTTTCTGGTTGGAACCGAATGGAGAGTTCATGAATGAACTTTCCCATCCAAACAACAATGTTGTAAGCTTCTATATGGCAATACATTTTGCATACATCATGGAACACATTAAAGTCATTTACTTTTAACGTTTCCACCCAAATATCTCTTTAGTCATAATAAAGAGATATCTCATTATCACTTCATTCATAATGAAGAGATATTCTATGATGGATTAGATTCATAATCTAATACATTTACGCTTCCATTACGTTACTCTAATTCTTCCTCATTCTTGAGGAATCCATCCTTAGTATTTCTTAAATACCTAAGGATTCACTTGACAGTTGCCATGGTTCTGATCCTGGGCTTGCACTGATATCATCTTGTACCGTTCTAGGTACAACTTATATCAATGTTTTCATACAATATGAAATACATAAATCACCTTTCTGCGTATGCATAAAGGATTCTATTTACGCATTATTTCTTTGGGAGTCAAAGGGTACATTCCCTTTGAGAAGAACAATTTCCTAGTCTCACTAGAATTGTCATTCTAATTGAAGTTTATCATCATATGAGAAACTTCCTAGCATCTCTTTTCTATTTTAGGGATTGATATAATCCAATTATATCTTGAAATCTATCATTATAGATTTCCATCCCATGTATATAGACTATGTCTCCCATATAAATTCTATCATTATAGAATGTTTAAAGTCATAACTTTAACGATGAAGAATTTCTTTCATTTTCAAAATTAATATATATCATGTATATATATATATTCAAATTTAGGAATATGATCAACTCCCACTAATCTTTTGTAAACCTAGTAAACAAAAGATTCATTTACATCTTTATGAGAAATCAAACAATTGATCTTTTCTTATAAGACGCTTATAGCTCCCACTAGCTTGCTAAGATCCATGATGGATGGATCTCTACAACTAATCTGTCTTGTGATTTATAGTTTTAGACATATATTATCAAGACTATCTTAATAATGGTTTCGGAAACCCATATTATGTCCAAACCATTCAACTGAGACGGTTTATAAATCCTTCTGGACTACCTTGGAGTTTGTGGTATAGGAACTAGGTTGTCTTAGAAGTATATATCATATATATATGGGTAATTGATAATGTCCAACGAACTAAATCTTATTCATGTTCATTCTTCTCCTAATGGAGAAATTCATTATCTTACGATGCTACTTTCTTGATATTTTTCAAGGAAATTAATCTAAAGTGTTACTTTTTCCTTGGATCAAATCTAAGGAGGTAAATACTTTAGACGTCTTACTCATCTACTTACATTTCTTGAATTCTTTGAAACCTTTTGCAAAGTATTCGGACTTGTGTTTATTCAAAATAAACTATAGTCCAACCGAGAGTGATCTTCGGTGAATGTCATACAACATGAGTAGTATTATGTTGTGGACAAGTGCCACTAACATCTAAGTGAATTAACCTCAACAACTTTGTGATTCTTTCTTCTTTCCAAAAGAATAAAGATTCGAACATTTCGCCTCTATACAATTTTAACAAGAAGGTATTGGATCTGGATCTAACGATCCAAATCATCCATCTATGACCAACTCGTAACTTATGTTTTAGAGGTATCACAACTCAGTTGGGATTAGTCACTACCTTGCAACCTTTTGGGTTTTAAGCATCATCGTATTCTTAAACAGTTAACACTACCACATCATCTCTACTACAGAGACAATTAATTAGATTACCATAATCTAATCATAAAGAACAATGTTTTGTCAAACAAAACATTCATCCATCTCTACAACTGTGACGGAATTATGTTCATTTAAAATTGGGACGTAAAGACAATCTTTGGTTTTTCCAATTTCTTTGGTAGTTCATATGAGGAAGTAAGTACAATCCGCTTTCGCAGAGATCTATATTCGATTCACGTTTGGAATGTGAAGTACTTTCTCTTCTCTCATTAATCTTCTACTTCTTATTAGCACACTTTTACAACAATTGTAAAACATAGTTACTAATACAGAATCATGCATTCAAGTAGAAGAACCAACTGTTATGAACTTTTTAAGAACATTTTACAACACCTTCAAAAGGTGTGTTCTTGACACTTGCAAGACATTTCTTGCAAATACCCCTTCCAATGTCCATCCTTTCATAAAGAAAGTTTGTTCCCTTGGAGTTATTTTGCCTTCTTCATTTGACTTCCCTTTTGACTACAATAGTCATGGTCCCTAAACTCCCACTATCTCTCTTGAAACTTATTTCAAATGTGTTATACACATCAAACGATTTGGAGAGCGTGCGGTTATTGTTCACTATATAGTTTACAATAAACTTAGTGAACCATTAGGATAGGGACACAAAGGTGAAGTCCTTGCCTAGTTTCCGTCTCGTTAAGTGGTTTAACACTTCAACACTCAATGATTCAAAATCATCATAAGTCCATATAAATGGACTATTTTTGTCAACCAACCATTATGTTCTAAACATAATTACAAACTTTCAAGAGTTGTTCAAGGCAACTCTCATTTCTTCATACAACAATTTGTAAGTGAAGAATCATGGCATATAAAGTGTCCATGCCCTTGTGCTTACTTCAAAAGTTCCTTGTTTATGTAACAAAGAAACAAGCACTAAAGTTTGTGTTGATTAAGGGTTGTTCAAAGCAACTCTTATTTCTTCATACAACAATTTGTATTTGAAGAATTATGACATTAAAAGTGTTGTCCTTCTTATGTTAGACTTATCTAACATATTCTTCCAATGATACATTATCAATAGGAAGATTGTGAGGATGAGACTACTTAGTTACATCTACAAGCCATTAAAGACAATCTATGGGATTGTAGAACTAAGTCCGGAAATTAAAGCATTCGGCTTTTCTTTGTCAAGTTTTGGATAGCGTTTGCAAATATATTGGTAAACAAATACATAACGAATATAAATTGATTGATTTTAAGCCATTTGATTCGGGTCTTTAAATCAAATAGCACCACCCACTATTTTTGGCAAATTCCATATCCCTCATCGGAATTCGAGAGTTTTATTGAACTCTTAGCGGGGTATGGGAGACTCACCATTACCAAGCCCACCTCACGATGATACGATGTTGGTTAGCAAAAATAATGATGAGAGAATAACGCTTTACTCATTTACAACGTTTGTAATTACCCATCTTGTTTGGCCTCTAGAGAATGTTGCCTCACGATGATACGATGTTGGCACTATTGCACTTAGTTAAGTTATTCCCACCATGCTTAGTTCGTGTAGGGGTTCAAGAATAACCTCACGATGATACGATGTTGGCTATCCTCGTTGCCTACACTTACCTCATCATATGTTTATGGACTCCTCCTGAGTGTAAGCATGCACTTTGTACTCCCCCATGATAGGGTGAAGCCGGTGTACAAGTCACAAACGATTGGAGCCCACCACGGTGGAAGGCCACGAAGAGATATTCAAAGCATCTCTCGCTTATCAACTTAATAATGGTTTGTTGAGGGTTTTAGGTCTCATCACATATAAACATACATTTTAATCCAATTAAAACATTTTGGTCCTATTACAACTATTGGTCCATTTGATTGATTTAGTTGTATATAATACTCCCACTAAGCTTTTAAAACAGTTTTTAAAGCAAGAGTATATGATACTACTAACATGAGGTTTGCATTCATTGATGGACTATATAGTTGCCTTAGGGCCTTAGGATGACTATGAACCTTTGATTCGATTCAACACGAGCCTAGTGTTGAATCTCGGTCTAGGGATGGTGATTGATTTTAGTTACGCGTTTAATCACATTAAGGCGTGTTGTCTTATTGGGCGTTGGACCCAACTACTCCAATTTCATACATATCGAATAAAACAAGAAAGGAGTACTTCAAAGTAAATAAGAGCTTATGCTCTTTTACAACAATTGATCAAATCAAATTACTTTAAAGTAAAGAAGAGCTTATGCTCTTTTACAACAATTGATCATATCAAATTTCAACCAAAATTTAATCTACACATTCCCATGGTTCAAGCAAATTTGAAACGGCCATTCACATAGCTCAATTATCGTAGGCTAAGGTTCATAATCACCCTTTCTTTAATTAATTAACGCTTTAACTAATTAAACTTGAATGCAACATTTTCATTTGGTTTTTGTATCCATAGAATTGATTTAAATGGAGCTAAATGAAATGAAAATCCAATTCTCATTTAAAGAGACAAAACAATTTTGTTCTCTACCTAATTTGGGCCAAAATGCTATGACCTCAACTTGTTTGGGCCATAGTGCAATTAACCTCAACTTTTGGACTATTTTGCAAAAACTTAAACTTTTGGGGTCACTTTGTAAAAACACAAAAGTCCACTACTTCATGTAATTACAACTAGAACCCAAAAATTTCCACAAAAGCTAAAACTTCATTAAAGGAGCAAAACAATTTGTCCTTTTAGTGATTTTGGACCTTTACGTAAAAACGTAAACTTTTGGGTCAAATGCAAATACACAAAAGTATCAAAACTTTATATAATTGCACAAAAGCCCCACAAGGACCCTAATTGAGTAGGGTGGCCGGTTTTGAAGCAAAGTAATAAAAAAAAATTTCAAAGTTTTTGTAAGTGGGGTGTGTGTAATGGAATAAATCATTACACACCAACCCACTATAATTTCTTTAATTTTTCAAAATAAATATCTAATATATTTAAACATAAGAAATATTTCAAAACAAAAACTTTATGAAATAAATCAAAACTTTGAATCAAAACACCAAACCTTTTGTTCTTGGCAAGAACATATCAAGAACAATGAAGAACATCCATGAAAACCCATAAGAGCTCCATGAACATTCTTCATCCAAAAACATACCAAAACCACTCAAACTTAAGGGAAATAACATACAACCATACTAGGGTACATATGGGTTCCAAAAGTCACTTTAAAACACTTTTAACAAGTCAAACAAGAACCCAAAAATCCACCCTTTGGATTTGGCCGAATTTCCCCAAAAACATGGCACCAAATTTTAGCTCCAAAATTGATGCTCATATGAACTACATCTACAACATTTGAGATGGCAAATTTTCTAACAAAATTTACATTCAAAGAAGCAAGAATAAAGCTTGTAACAATTACAACATTCAAATCACAAACTATGAACTACAAAACCCAAAAGGATTCACCAACTACTAGACTTAGGCTCTTGATACCACTTGAAGGAAGATTTGTGAAAAACAAGTTCATTTGAGCAACATCAACAACATGCAATTAACAATTAAAAGGCGGAATCATGTTTATATGCACTCAAAAACAAAACTTAACCCATGAACTTCAAAGCCTAGTAGATAGGTGAACCAAGACTCAACTCAAATTAAAGTGAGTTGAGAAATCAATACCTTTGTAGATTCCTCTTTGCATAAGCAAAGACTAATCACCCAAAGAGAGGGCCTTCATTCCTTGCATCTTAGATCCATGGATTTGGATGGATGAAAAGGTTTCTCCAAGTTCCCAAAATTGAGAACCTCTAAGTCTCCACACCAAGGCATATTGTAGAAGAAATGAGTGACCTTGAGGAAGTAAGATTGCTAGATGTTTTCCTCAAGGTGGCCGGCCATTTCTAGAGAGAAAGGAGAGTTTGTGTTCTCATCCTTACTCCTTAGAAAACCCTTAGGATGAAATGGCTATAAAGATGTCTTTATACCACCTCACAATGGAGTGGCAAACTTGCAATTAAGCCAAGTTCACTACCCTCCTCTAAATGGCCGGCCTAAGGGGATTTATTGGGCTATTTGGGCCTTTGTGAATCATTATTCATTAAGTTGTCATACAACTTAAGTCAATGGACTTGACGTTCGAAGCCCATTGGGCCTTAAGGTCCAAAACTATCCCGAGGTCTTTAACGAACTTATTCGTTTGATTAATTAACATATTAATTAATCCTTGCCATAAATAATTAAACCATTTAATTATTCTTACTCATCTCCGTTGAATCTTCAATCTCTACCTTACACGGTGGACGATCCATTAGGTTCCTTTTAGCGAGGCAGTGGGCGATTCAAACTCTTTCAAATCGATTGTGAATTGAAACTTACTTTCAATTCTCCCGTTAGTGATAATACACTTTTAGGGCTTCCACAAACCATGGTTGACGCCTAGCAGCATGTCATGGTTACCCAAGCTAATCAGAAGAGGTGGAGAACCTATTCAGTTTTAGGATTACAAATGCAATACGGTCTTTCTCTAATACAATACTCTTGACCACATTGTTTGGTTTGATAGTTTATTCATGTCTACTATCCAATGTGAGTCTTGTGCTTATATGATTACCTTGAATGTGATTTGGAACACATTCCTAAATCTCATTCATACTTTGGCCAAAGATTCTTAATCATATCATAGAGTATTCTCCCTCAAACAGTTTGAAGGTTAGAGATCCCTTGTTGCGCATTCACTTGCCTCCATGGCTAAGTGGCTTAACCCCAACGATGCTGTAGACACCCTCCTGATGGAGTGACTTTGACATAATCAAAGATTAAGGACCTAACCACAAGACAACTGTGATGCCTCAGGTCAAAAGACTAATTTGCATTATCCCAACCATGAGTTCTCATGTGACATGAATATGAGAACTCTTCGTTGATCGTGTTCAGTGAACTCATTCTCTATTGAGCACCTACGTACTTGTCTTGATGTCACACACACCAATGACTCGAGACTAGTCACTCTCCCTGAGAGAAGACATAGCACGTACTGTTCTTAACGGACTGTCAATGCCCAATTGACAATCCTATGATCAGGAACGTTTAGGATGTGTCAACGAAAGAATGGTCTCATGAATCTAACTTCTTTAGATCGCATTCTTCCAATCACATATTCCTTGGACTTATCGTTTAAGCATATAACATTTATATGAGACGGCTCAAACAATAATCTTTGCCCTTTATATTTAAACTACATTAGTTTGAAATGTCTGTAAAGTATCATCATATGATTGGTTTTAGGGCACATTTCCAACAATACTCATAATAGTAGTGCTAATAGATTTCTAGTCATCAACTCTGAAATAATGAATTTCGAATAATACTATATTGGAGTCTAGGGATTCAACATATTTTGAAGACATATTTCCTTTCAAGACTAGAATGCAAAGGCAAGTGGTAGATAGATCATGCACTAGTACTGACAAAGCCTCCACAAGTATTAGCCATCAAGTTACAAATGAAGAAGAACTTCCAGTAGAACTTAGAAGGAGTAAGAGACCTGATGTGATATAAACTAACACACAAATTAAACCCACTTTTTGATAGTTGTAGTATGTGAAAGTAGGGATTGTTCTACGCTGCTAATCTATACTTATTTAACTCAAAAATAGAAAACTAGACTCAAACAACTCAAAACAAGCTAAATTGACTCAAATAACACAAAACTACATTATATTGACTCAAAATAGGAACTAGAAAGAAGTTTGGATGAAAATTAAACTAAAAAGACTCAAAATACTCAATGGGGGTTGTTTTGACGAATTTAACCAAAACTAAGCAGATTACTAAAACAAACTAAATGTTGCACGAATTTGGGTGAATTAAAGGGTGAAAGGCTAGCTAGAGGGTCCTTCTCCACACATGACACATATGCATATAAATCGATTTCCAATTATTATTCCAATAAACTATGAATGACAATGCCCCAAATTAATTGTAAACTGCACAAATTAACTTTTAGATTTTCCTAATTTCATTGAATTGGACTTAGCGACTCAATCAAATTATTCTTATCAAGTTCCCTACATGAACTGCATAAGAGAGATACATATCAAAGATCATTAAGTTCTGTGAAAATCATAAGCATTGACATGACATTCATAACTATGAACTGCATGATACTCCTGCCATGGATTTACTTAACACAATCATGACTAGTGACTTCCACTACTTATAAATATAAGTTCATAACGATTAGGTGAAACTCCCTTATATTTTAGCATCATATTCATGCATGCAAACTAAGTAGGCCTCCTTAATCAACATACAAGAATAAGTTATCAATCAAACAGATAAGTAAATCGCATTCATGTTTTACGAAACAATAATGGCAGGAAATCAATTCATATCTCATCATAATTGAAAACCAAATTAAAACAAACATTGGACTAAAACTAAGGATAGAATACACCTAGAAACACTCCAGCAATCCAAGGTCTTGGATGGTATGCACGGCTCCAAGCTTCTTTTTCTCCTTACTTTCTTGCAAAGCTTACGACACTATGTATTTTTCTCTGAAATTCTCTCTAAAGCTCTCTCATGTGGTATATATGTGGTATTTATAGGGCTAGATGCGGCACAATTTTTGAAGGGAAAAGGATTGCACGGCATAATTTGTAAAGGAGAAGGATAGCACAATCCTAGGAGGAAAGGGAATAGGATACACAACAGATTTCTAGGCTTCTAGAACCTGATATTTAGGTGATTTAATGTGAAAATGAGTCCCCTTTGCAGCTGGAATTAAGATAGGATAAGATAAGATAAGGTTTTGGATAATGTTCCTTCTTTTCAGCTGATTCCTTATCTTTCAAGCTTCCAAATTTGTTTCTCCAGATATTAAGCACATTCATAGCCTCTCTTGAACTTCAAATTCGTCCATCCACCTTGGTCCATATGCAAGCTATCCATTAAAGCCCAAAATTGTTGTAAAATGCACCAAAATGCACTTTCTTGCCTCCTTTGCCATTTAAACCTACAAACACACGAAAATAGTTTAAATCACTTTAATAAATAGAAACTAACTATGTAAATGCAAGAAAACAAGCTAACTAAGTCACATAAATATGCTCCTATCAAATTCCCCCACACTTAGCTTTTGCTAGTCCCCGAACAAAACAAAGAAAACAAAACACAATTTAAACCTTCCAACAATTGCCTCAGGGATTTCCAATGCAACATGACATGTTCAAAATCACTACTCCCACAGATCTTAGCTATCCCTACCCTCGGGCATGTACTTAATTGCAGTCACCACTCACTAACTCGCATTTAATCAATTAAAACAACATTTTGAATGTAGTAACATGCCTTAGAGAATCCCTCAATTCCTCACCGGATATACTCTCTATTTTCACACAGATTTTCTGACTACAGTCCCTACACTAGATATATGTGAGAAGATTGATGTGAACATGTAGACTAGCACTCACATATGTATAATCAAATAAGGTACTTTCTGGAATTATTAATATAACATGTATATGATCTCATGAACGGAATACCACTACTTAGGAGCGAGAACCAGGGATACCATATGCTCGTACCAATTTCAAACTCTACATATTGAAAAACATAACAATCAAGATAGAAGTCTAAGGGTTGTAACGGGGCTAGGGTATTGGCTAACAAAGAAAGGTTAAGGATAAACAAGGGTTCTTAAAGCAATAGTAAGCAAAGTAATGAAATAAACACTTAGAATTCACTTTTGAATGCAGAAATCAACTGCAAACACCCATGGGAGTTTTAGTGGCCAGATTTAAACTTTTGGACCCTTTCTTCAACAACCAATATTCGTGAGTTCATTCTCACTTATTTCTAAACTCTTTTTGCTTTCTTTTCTTTCTTGTTCACGTTTTTTTTCGCCTTTTTTTTCTTTTTCTCATGCCCTTTCTCTTTGGCACACAAAACGTACAATCTCATAGAGTTCCAACGAAAAACCTTCCCCCACACTTGTTTTTCTGCAAATTGTAGATCAAAAGGAATTACCTCTAAGTCATGCTCCACTATTCTTTAAGAACAAGGGTATGGATAGTCCTATTCTAGGCTAGGTAAGGATAATGTGGCTAACAAAGAGAATAGGCTAACTAAGGCTCAACGGGGTTAAACCTACAATACATATGCAAAGGGTAAGGCTTTTTGGCTCTGGTTTAACTAAACAACTTCATCTTGTTATATGTTATGCAATCAATTTTATTCTTTGAATGAAATGGGCATGAGTTCTAGTATTTGGAACTAAAATGATGAAAACGCATTCTAAGTAGCAACCAAGCAAAGAAATAATGAGATCATGCAACGACTTTAGAAAACAAAAACATCATAGATTAATAACTCTCCAAATAAAGTATAGGCTCAAGTCTCTTAGGGTTATAGCGTTAGTTTGAGTTTCTTCCTTCAAGCATGTTACAAAAACTAATTCTTTTCTTTGTGTTTACATGTGAATTCGTTAATGGTAACTACAACTAAGCATAAACCAAAGAGCAAATCAAACTTCCATCCATGTTTGTAACTTTCTTTAACAGTCATGCAATTAAAACCAAATCCTCATCATTGTGTTGGAAGGTACCCTAAGACACAAACAAACATCAAAAACGACTCTAAAAATGACTCTTTTTGGGTTTTTTCATAACTTTTTCAAATTTTTTTTTTTTCAAAATTTTCGGATTTTCTGGACACATTAAAACACTTCAAAACACAATAAAAACACTTAAAAACAGTGAGTAACAACTTTTAGAAGTGATAGGTGATAAAATATGAAAATAAGTCATGGAAAGCATTTATTTACCCCCCCTCCACACTTAAACCAAACATTGTCCTCAATGTTTCAAACATAGACTCACACACAAACAATCAAACAACACAGCTAACAAACATAACAATTATGGCAAAGTAAAAGCAATAAAGAGTAGGGTTAAGGAACGCAGATCTGGTTGTGGAGCCGGAGATTCCTAGGTCTTCTTTATTTGAACACTTGAGTTGTCTCCCAAGAAGCGCTTGCTTTAACGTCTTCCAACCAGACGATACTTCCATTTAAGCTTAACTAGGGCCCACAGCATGGAGGGGTATGTCCTCCACGATATGCTCCTCAAAATACTCATAGTAAGGCTCTATGAACGGAAGGGGAAAGTGATCCTTCCTAATTGTGGCGTTGAGCTTCCTAAAGTCAATGTAAACTCTCCCACCATCTTGGATTCGATTAGGTACCTGCACCAAAGAAGGTAATAACCTATTAATTGAAGTGGGAATTGGAATAGGTGGCTCACCAATATACCGCGACGAAGGCTCAAAAGTAGCAGCATTGCCAACAAATTCACTAAGGGTGCTCTCGGCCACATTGGGTATTTTGAGGGTAGTGGCGTGTTCCTTGTGCTCCACCCCAATTCCCTCTTCAATGGTGGTTCTGGATACATCCTTCTTGATTGGTGCTAAATGGTCTTGCCCTAAATCTTTAATCACATCTATGGCAAAACAAGAACGAACATCGTTAGGATTCTTAATAGATTCAAGAACCTTGAATTTAATAATATCGCCACCAAACTCCATTGTTAATGCTCCCTTTGCCACATCAATCTTGGTTTGGGCAGTTTTCATGAAAGGTTGTCTAAGTAAGATTGGCAACGGTGGAGAGTGGGCTGAATCTTCCATTTCAAGCACATAGAAATCGGCTGGAAAGATGAAATGATTAACCTGCACCAAAACATCTTATAAAACTCATTTCGGATATGCATTAGAACGATCAGCTAATTGGATAATAACTCCATCTTTTTTAAGCTTTCCTAGATTCATAGATGCATAAACAGAATATGGCATGACATTAATGGAAGCACCTAAATCTAGCATAGCATGTTCAAACCTTGTATTACCAATTACACAAGGGATAGTGAAACTACCTGGATCTTTGCATTTAGATGGCAGCTTCCTTTGCAACGTTGCAGAGACATTTTCACTTACATGTACCACTTCGTTCTCCCGAATTTGTTTCTTTGTTGTACAAAGCTTCTTCAAAAACTTAGCATACTTCGGAATTTGCTTGATTGCATCAAGAAGCGGAACATTGACTTGCACTTTCCTAAATGTCTCTAGAATGTCTTTTTCGTTCTCTTCGTTCCTGGATTGCATAAACCTGCTAGGGAAAGGCACATTTGGTGGAATAACGTTAGAAAGAATTGAATTTGGACCTACCTTAGTTGAGTTGGATGACATAGAGTGCTTAGGGGGCTGCAGCAAAGGGTGTTCTTCCCTTGTTATGGCTCTTTCTTCTTGTTGCAACAACTTTTCATCCCCCTCTTGGGTTAGTTTTGATGTTTTTGAACTTGTTCCAATCTCCTTGCCACTTCTCAAAGTGATGGCATTGGCGGTTTCAAAACCTCCCTTTGGATTAATAATGGTTGAATTGGAGAGTTCACTTTGTTCTTGAATTTACCCCATGAATTCTGCAATCTCTGCAAGTTGATTTTTCAATTCGCTCATCTCCTTATCTTGGTTTTGTAATCCTTGTGTCAACGAAATTAGTATTGGAAGAATTTTATCATAATCCAATGACAAACCTGAATTTGGTTGGGATTGTTGTGGGGGAAGTTGTGGTGGCTGCATAGATCTTGAATAGAACTCTTCAAATGGCTGCCAATATCCTTCTTGTTGACTTTGTTGAGGTTCCCTCCACATAAAATTTGAATAATCTCTCCAATCTGAATTGTAAGTGCTGGAAAACAGGTTGTTCCTTGATTGATTATGGCCTTGATAACCCCAAGCATTGACATTATCCCAACCTCCATTCTCAATTAATTGAGGATGTTGATTAGTTTGATATCCTTGTCTATAGGACACACCAAATGTACCAACTCTTTGCATTCGG
The DNA here is from genome assembly GCF_019419815.1 of Pyrus x bretschneideri. Classification (NCBI taxonomy): domain Eukaryota; kingdom Viridiplantae; phylum Streptophyta; class Magnoliopsida; order Rosales; family Rosaceae; genus Pyrus; species Pyrus x bretschneideri. The sequence goes on along the minus strand of NW_025999577.1, from coordinate 366,450 downwards.
ACCTTTCAATATACTGTGACAAAAGAGAAGTAAGATTCGCTATTTGGGCTTGAACACTAGCAATTGCCATGTCTTGCTTCTCTAGTACCTAAAATCAAAGAAAGAAAACTAAATCAAATATCAAAAGTAAAATAAACAAAAAACAGAGGGATTAGCAATTTTACTAATCCCCAGTAACGACGCCAAAATTTGATGTGATATAAACTAACACACAAATTAAACCTTCTTTTTGATAGTTGTAGTATGTGAAAGTAGGGATCGTTCTAGGCTGGGGATTAGAAGGGATGCTAATCTGCACTTATTTAACTCAAAACAGAAAACTAGACTCAAACAACTCAAATCAAGCTAAATTGACTCAAATAACACAAAACTAAGTTAAATTGACTCAAAACAAGAACTAGAAAGAAGTTTGGACGAAAATTAAACTAAAAAGACACAAAATACTCAATGGGGGTTGTTTTGACGAATTAACTAAAACTAAGCAGATTACAAAAACAAACTAAATGTTGCACGAATTTGGGTGAATTAAAGGGTGAAAGGCTAGCTAGAGGGTCCTTCTCCACACATGACACATATGCATATAAATCGATTTCCAATTATTATTCCAATAAACCATGAATGACAATGCCCTAAATTAATTGTGAACTGCACAAATTAACTCTCAGATTTTCCTAATTTCATTAAATTAGACTCAGCGATGCAATCAAATTATTCTTATCAAGTTCCCTACGGTCGCGTTTGGTACGCGGGACGGGACGGAACAGAGTGGGATGAGGCGTTCCGTCCCACGTTTGGTGCACCTAAAATGAGTGGAACGCGCTGTTCCACGGAACAAGTTTTGGATGATTTTTTGTTCCACCTCCCCCCTGGAACGGGTTGTTCCATGTCTGTGGGACAGAAATTTCCAAAATTTTAAGACAAAAATGCCCCTTGTCTTTTTCAAAATTTACATAAAAAATCATACAACAAACCCTAAAAACTATCTTCTCTTCTTCTCAGCCGTCGTGTTCCTCCCTCTGCATCTTCCCTTCGCAACCTTCCTCCTTGTCCTCTTCCATGTAGCAGCTCTGCATCTCCTCTTCGCAACTCTTCCGTGTAGCAGCTCTGCGAACCTTCCTCCTCATCCTCTTCCGTAGCATCTTCAGCTCTGCATCTCCGTTCCAGGTTCAATCTGTTTTTGTGTAGCTCTCGATCTCTCTTTCTTCGATTGTTCAAATGTTTTTTATTTGTTCTCTGTTTATGTGGTTGACATTTCCACTGCCCAGTCATCTTCTTCTTATTATGAAAGTTAGAAAACTAGATATGCACGCGAGCAGCAAGACTCTTGCCTGCAACATACGAATATGAATGTTAACTGCCTATTAAGGGGACAATTTCCTTGTATACATAGCTCACTTACCTGAATAGATCTATAACATATCCAAGCTCATGATAGATAGTACCGAGGCCTAGGGTCATGGAGATGTAGATAGCCAGGCACAACCAGTAATAGCCTCGATCTCTATGCATGTTCATGAAGGATCTTCTTGTAAGTACGAGAGATTGTGTAAGAAAGCCAGCTCGGCTTCTCTTCTCCAATTTTTCACCAGAGTCCTAAATTTCATGTGAATTAATGTTAGTCGATGTTGCCCCCCACTAATCTTGGGGTCACTACTGCAATTTGAAATTTTATTCAAAAAGGTTCATACATAATTACTTCTATGAATCTGATTACTAGTTTACCTGTTTACACAGTTCTGCTACTTGTCTTTGAACTTGCTGAAAGGTTTCAGATTCTTTATTAGGACCTTATTAGAGTATCAATTGCTACTTCTGTTGGTGTGGTTACGCCTTGCTCAATGTCCTGCGGCATGTTACAAAGTTCTATTAGATTTCTAAAGGTTTATTAGCATGTTGTGTGACTTCTTGTTTCCAAAGAGATTTTCTTACCTGCTCAAAATCTTCGTTTATGGTCTTAAGGAAGTGATCCGATGGATTTTGGAGAGTTGGGCATGGGAAACCAGTTAAAGTGAAAAACTGCAACCAATTAAGAACATCAGTACATAGTTAACAATATATTTTAATAACTCTTATTGTTGTCTATGTATATGAGGAAGCTATAAAAGAAGAAGGCTTCATAATCAATTCATAAATTTTATGGAAATACCACTAACTTGGTTATAAAGCCTAATATTTAGTTTTGAATTCTAACCATAAAACTAAGGGGTTGTAACATTCTACAAGAACCATATCTGACTCATTACAAATGAGGTCTTATGGAAACATGAACATTCATTTGGAAATTTTATCCTTATTTTTAGGTTGGCGCTTTTCCAAATCAAGCTTCCCTCATTGCTTTACCGCACTTTAAAAAAAAAATCCTTAGAGATCCACTCTATTTACCTAAACAAACCACTAACTCTAGCTATATGCTTTGCCTTCAAGGCATTAATTTAATTTATAGCTTTGCATGTAAGATGGAAGACTACATAGTGTGATCTTTTGTTGGTTTTTGACTGCATTTCATTGGTGACCACCATAGTTTAAGGCTTATCCAAATTGATTGAAGAACATAGAGAGTCCTTGCTTGATTATACTCTATAATTCAAACTTTATATCCATGAAATCACAAGGAAACTTTCTGAAATATGATAAGGGCATATGCCACTATCATTTCCATATTGGCTCCAATGCCAAGGGCATAAAGAAACACTTGGTCCATCTATAATAATTGTCTTCAATAGACTTGTCTTTAATATATTAGTCTTGCAATCGTTATAACTTACAATCTTGCAATCGTTACAACTACATGAATGACTGACGCTAGTATTGCTTAAAGTAATATCAAACTTCTAATGATATGCACTAGCTAGTGTTGTGATTAAAGAGGATGATGTAAAAGGCTAGGTTGTGTAGACTTAGCAACACCATTTTTTAAAAAATAATAATAATTATTCATAGTTCTAGTTCCTCAATACTTGAAAGCATGTCAAATTCCTATGGACGAGGACCTATCAAATAAGAAGAGCCAAGTCTCTATAAGGATATCATCAAATATAGCCTCATAGTGAAAAATGGTTGAATAAAAAAATTAGAACTTCCATTACACATAAGGACCAATAATTCACTGTAACAATTCTATTGGGTAACCTATTTAAATATGTGGCCCCAAATAATCTTGCATCTAATTTCATCTTTGATTTTATAATTCGTCATGTTCAATTAAAAAATAAATTGTATTGTTATTGGTCTTGGGAAGATTAGTCTAACCTTACTACTGAAGTGCTTAGTTGCATCAACTATACTATTGATGAAATATCATATTTACATGTCATTTTATACTTATGAATATTAAACGGTCTAATCACGTACCACATTTTGTACGTGTGCATTCGAATTGACTAATCGTTTCATGTTTGCGAGACTTCCGAGATGCCTCCACTTTCACCCACCCCATCTCCTTCTGTTGCTACATCTAGTGCTTCTCAACCTATTAGGAAGAGGAAGAGGAGTAGGAATGATGGTGATGCAAATATTGTATCTGTTATCAGTGAAGATTGGAATAAAGCTGTTATTGAAATGAAGAAATTAGGTGAAAGTTTTACTTTTAGAGAAGCGAAAGCTAGACTACCTTCTGAGTTTCAGGCCATGGGTCTTCCATACGATCAGGTGTTAAGAATTTCAATGAAGTTAGTGAAAGATACCGATCTGATGGGTATTTGGACCACCTTGGATGACTCACAGAAGCAAGATTTCATTAAAGTGTTTATGGAGAGCCTTTGAGCCTTTTGAGTTTTAGTATTTGTGGTTTTAGTATGAGGAACTTTATCAACTTCTAGTGTTTTCATTATTGCTTTAGCAAGACATTATTTGTTTTTTAAGTCAGGACAAATGTTTGATTTCGGATATTTCATGTTTAAGTTATGCATATTTCATTTTCTTTGGTTAAGTTCTAAATGTTTAAACCCTAAAACGTTTACGATATGCATGATCATTACACTTATATATTTTTCAACATTTCTCATGTGCTCTTGTGTGGTTTGCCTTGTTCCTGCAATGGGGAATATTTAGATGGGTGTCCTTCTAAACAAGGCCAATTCTAATGTTTGTAGAACTTGAACTTCCTGAACAACAACAACCCACAATTGAAAGGACCAAAATTCGGGACTAAAAATTGAATTAGGGTGTGGGTTTTGCAATTTGCATAATAAAATTTGATGGGTTTGTGCTGAAAATTTGAATGGAGGTGTAGAAAACGGGAAAAATTACAAATTTTAAAGGGGTTTACATGTGGAACACAACATATACCTATTAAATTTTGGACCAAGAAAAACAAATAATGGATAATAGTGTTCAAATTTGAACAACTTATAAAAAATAAAAAAAATTAAAAAAAATGAGTCTTGTCCCGTTCCACGCATAAAATTGTACCAAACAACAGACGGAACATGGGTATTTTAGTCATTTTAATCTTTTGATTCCGTTCCGTCCATGTGTTACCAAACACGGGACGGAACAATCGTCGTGTTCCATCCTGTGCGTACCAAACATAACACAGAACATCCGTTCCGTCCCGTCCAGTCCCATCCCATCCCATCCCGTCCCATCCCGTCCCGTCCGCGTACCAAACACTACCTACATGAACTGCATAAGAGAGATACATATCAAAGATCATTAAGTTCTGTGAAAATCATAAGTATTGACATGGCATTCGTAACTATGAACTACATGATACTCTTGCCATGGATTTACTTAACACAATCATGACTAGTGACTTCCACTACTTATAAATATAAGTTCATAACGATTAGGTGAAGCTCCCTTATATTTCAGCATCATATTCATGCATGCAAACTAAGTAGGCCTCCTTAATCAACATACAAGAATAAGTTATTAATCAAACAAATAAGTAAATCGCATTCATGTTTTACGAAACAATAATTGGAAGAAATCAATTCATATCACATATGTGTTCATGGCTTTGAATTCACCTCTAACTAAAACGAAATTAGTTCCACATGTTCATCATAATTGAAAACCAAATTAAAACAAATATTGGACTAAAAATAAGGATAGAATACACCTAGAAAAGGTCTTGGATGGCATGCATGGCTCCAAGCTTCTTCTTCTACTTCCTTCCTTGCAAAGCTTACGACACTATGTATTTTTTCTCTGAAATTCTCTCTAAAGCTCTCTTGTGTGGTATATATGTGGTATTTATAGGGCTAGATGCGGCACAATTTCTGAAGGAAAAAGGATTGCACGACATAATTTGTAAAGAAGAATGATAACACAATCCTAGGAAGAAAGGGAATAGGATACACAGCAGATTCTAGGCTTCTAGAACCTGATATTTAGGTGATTTAATGTGAAAATGCATCCCCTTTGCAGCTGAAATTAAGGTATAATAAGATAAGATAAGGTTTTAGATAATGTTCCTTCTTTTCAGCTGATTCGTTATCTTCCAAGCTTCCAAATTTGTTTCTCCAGATATTAAGCACATTCCTAGACTCTCTTGAACTTCAAATTCGTCCATACACCTTGCTCCATATGCAAGCAATCCATTCTAGCCCAAAATTGCTGTAAAATGCACCAAAATGCACTTTCTTGCCTCTTTTGCCATTTAAACCTACAAACACACGAAAATAGCTTAAATCACTATAATAAATAGAAACTAACTATGTAAATGCAAGAAAACAAGCTATCTAAGTCGCATAAATGATGCGAGAATTATACGCACACAAATTAAACCCTCTTTTTGTCAATTGTAGTATAAGTATAAGTAGGGATCGTTCTGGACCGGGGATTAGGAGGGATTGTTAATCACTTGGATTTGACTTCAAAAACGTAAAAACAAGTTTAAAACACTATTTAATGTGAAGAATGCAAAACTAAAAATAAGAAAGATTAAGACTAAGACTTAAACAAAGTATGGGGGGGGGGGATTGAGTTTGGACGAATTTAAACTAAAATGGATAGATTGTAAAGAAAACAAATTGTAAGTATGAATTTGACGGAAATGAATGGATGAGAAGCTAGCTAAGGGGTTCATCTCCACACATGTTACACTTGCATATAAAACGAATCTAATTGCTTTTCAATAAACCATGAATTCTCAACACCCCGGGTTAATTAGGTCCGCTTAAATTAACCGTCAAGTTTTCCTTAAGTTAATGAATTGGATGATTGCATACGACAACCCAAAGCATTCCTCACAAGTTCCCTACATGAATTGCATAATAGAGATACAAGCAAGAATCATTAAGCATCATGAAAACTATAAGTGTTGACGAGGCATTCGTTACTATGATTGCATGAAACTTATGCCAAGAATTTGTTTAACGCGATTGTTTATAAGCAACCTCCACTACTTGTGAATGTAAGTTCATAACTATTACGTGAAACTCACTTATATTCTAGCGTCATATTCATGCATGAAAATTAAGCGTGCACTCTCAATAAACATACATAAATAGGTTATCAATCAAACAGTTAAACAAATTGGATTCACAACTTATGAAACGTAATTAGAAGTAATCAAATCATATTGCAAGCATAAACATATATTTCGAATCACCCCCTAGGTAAGGGGGGTTTAGTTCCTCATACGTACAAGACAAAGAGAATTGAAATTAAACATTGCAATCGAGGAAAAGCAACACCTAAAAATTCCAACAACTCAAACTTGAATTGTATGAACGTTTAGGCACTCTTCTCCTCCTCTTCGTTGTGGCACAAGGTCTAAGGATATGTTCATTGTTGGATAGTGTTTTAGAGGGATGGAAAGTGGTGGAAATGAAAAGGGGATGCTGGAAAATGGAAGGAAAGCCACGGCAAAGGGAAGGGAGAATGTGTTTTGTGTTGTGAAGGTGGAGAGTGAATTGAATCAAAATGAATGAGAATGCAAGGGTTTTTATAGGAGGAATGGATGGGAGAGCATGTGAATGATAGCTAGGAGAATGATTAAAGGGATGTTGCTAGGTTGTAAATGCATGTGTGTTAGGTGAAATGTATAAGGAAAGCCACGGCAAAGGCTTGTGAATGCATGTGAGTGGCTGATTTGTATTGCAATGATGAAGAGTTGCATGTGGGTTAGGTGGAATGTAGGGGGAATAATGATGAAGCAAAGCTGGAAATGGGAGTCAAAGCCACGGCAAGGGGATTTTTGGTGGTGTAAATGCATGTGTTTGTGGAGATGTAAAGCAAATGATGTGCTGGAAATGCATTTGAAGGCATGTGAAAGCTGGAAATGGAAAGGGATGCACGGCATGGATGTGTTTTGGGTGCATGTGTGTGTATGTGTGGCTTAATGTTGAAGTGAATGAATATGTGGCTGCATGTGGGTTGGAAATGATGAAGGAAATGCATGAGTGACAACTAGATATGTTGATGAATGCATGTGTTGAACTGGTGGTGAATGTTGAAGAGTTGCATGTGGCTAGGTTGGTTGAATGATGATGATACATGTGATTGGTGGGAACAAAGGGGGAAACAAGGCACAAGGGTGCTTGAGTGAATGATTGAATGTGCATGTGGATTAATGAATGAATGGTGGTGTAATGATGAAGTGTGATGGCTGAAAATGGCAAGGGAAGGCACGACACAATGTTGCTTTGGTTCTTTGAAATGCATGTGAATGCATGTGAGTGCAATATGAAAAGAATGACTAATTAATGTATGTAGGGTGCAGCTAGGTTGGAAAGGTATGGATTGTGGCTGCAATTTAGGGAAAGGAAATAGGTTTAATGCATAAATAAAAGGGCAAAGTGGCTGGAATGATGAAGACAAGCTGGAATTGATGTGGAAGGCACGGCAAGGATGGTTTCTTGATGGTTTTGGGTTTGTGATGCATTGTTTGATTGGGCTAGAGGTTTTGCATGGCTCAAAGGTTTGTTTGATTGGGCTAGGCCCTTTTGTTTTATGTCCCAAAGAGCATACAAGGCCTTCAAATTCGTCCATCCTCTTGGCTCCATGGATAAGCTATCCAATCCATGCCCAAAAATGCTCCAAATAGCCTCAAAATGCACTTTCTTGCTCCCTAAGCCCTTAGAACCTGAAAACACACAAAAGAAGCATAAAGGACTAAAATGACTAAAGAAACATAACGTAAATGCACGAGAACAAGCCATTTAAGTCGCATGAATATGCTCCTATCAAACTCCCCCACACTTAGCTTTTGCTAGTCCTCTAGCAAAACAGAAAAACAAAACAAAACCTAAACCTTCCAACAATCGTCTTAGGGATTTCCAATGCACATGACATGTTAAAAATCTTCATTCCCACAGATTTTAGTCATCTTCACACTTAATTACATTCTTAATCACAGTCACCACATACTATTTCACAATTAAGCATTTAAAACCATGTTTTGAATGTAGTAACATGCCTTAGAGAATTTGCTCAATTCCTCACAAGATATGCACTCAATTTTCACTCAGATTTTCTGACTACACACCCTAATCTACTCATATGTGAGAAGATTGATGTAAACATGAAAACGAACACTCACATATATGTATCACAAAGAACGCAATTTCTGGAGTCAATAAGCATGTTTTAGATATGATCTCATGAATGGAATGCTACTACTTAGACGCGAGAACCAGTGACACCATATGCTCATACCAAGTTCAAACTCCACAAATTGAAACACATAACACTCAAGATTGAAGTCACGGGTTGTAATGGGGTTCGGGACGTGTGGATAACAAAGAAGGGATATGGAAAACAAAGGTTCTTAAAGAAATAGTGAGCAAAGCACTTGAATCAACTTAGAATTCACTTTTGAATGAAAAGGGAGAATTTAGACAATTTACGGCCAGAATTGGTGTTTTGGACCCTTTCTTCAATCACTCATTTTTTTCAAGCTTTTTTTTCTTTCTTTCTTTCTTTTCTTTTTTTTTTCTTTTCTTTTGAATCTCAAAACATACATAAACACTTCAACATTCTCTCCCCCACACTCATTTTCTTTCATAATCTAACTCAAAAGGAATTCAATTAAGTCATGCTCACTATCTTTTAAGAACGAGGGTGGGAATTGTCCTAAACTAGGCTAGGTGAGGAAAATGTGGGTTAACAAAGAACGTAAAGGCTAAACAAAGCTCAACGGGGGTAAAACTTACAACATATACGAAATATGGGAAGTGAGGCTATTTGGCTATGGTGGCAACTACACAACTTCATCTTGAGTTTTTCCACAGGCTATTCTTGAACTGAGCTGGAGATTCTTTTGGTTTCCTCCGATCGTTGATTTTCCTTTGTGCTACTCTTGAACTGGGCAGCAGGATTCTTTTGGTCTCCCCCGAAGGTCTGAGCTTACTCCTTTTATCTGTTTCTTTGTTCAATCTCTCCAATTCGTATTGAAGAGGGTTAGAGGATAGCTCATCATATGCTTGTCTCCTCATGCTTCAATGTATCATTTTCCTTTGCCTTACTTGCTCCCCTTTGCAGAAGTGGTCCCTTCTCTGGAAGTGTATCAACCGTTGAAGATGACTACTCGAGAGCAACGCTGGGTAAGCAACCAGGGAATAGAGTCCAGGTAGACTTCAAGTGCCGGCTGATTGCTTCTTTCACTTTGCCATGCAAGTAATATCAAGGACAAAGGAAAAGACAGGGAAAGAGCATGATATGAGATACCTTTGCTTTCGCCCTTGATGATATGAGATACCTTTGCTTTCGAAGAGGCAGCGAATGAATCAGCACATATATTTGTTGCGCTTGTCTCCACATGCTTCGATCCACCGTTTCCTCTTGCCTCATCTGTACTGCAGGCATTTGGTATCTTCTTTGGGGGATACATCCATGGTTGAAAGTGTGTTCTCAAGAGAAGGAGAAAACTGAGCATGTTTGAGAGGGTTGGTTGCAGCTTACATTTTCGGCCGAGAAGGAAAGTTATGCGTTTGTGGGTGTATGCCTTGCCATGAATGTTGATGTATATAGGAATTGTAATGGCAAGTGGCAGTGCGGATGCGGCAATGTCCTCCACGCGTCTTCTGAAAAGCCGGGAGCTTTTGACAAAGTTGCACTCGCTTTCTGAAAAGCCGGGAGCTTTCGGCTTTGTCACCCACGTTTGTCGGCAAAAGTGTGCAGCTGCTTTCTCGCCTTCCACGCGTCTTCTGAAAAGCCGGGAGCTTTTGACAAAGTTACACACGCTTTTTGAAAAGCCGGGATTGCGTCTGAAGAGCTGGCGATCTTTACGCCCGAAAATCTGGCTTTGAAGAGCGGTGTCTCTTCAATTCTGAATTGGTGATTGTGTCGCCTCTCCTTTAATAGAGGTGATCGATCACCTCTATCATGCACATTTTGAAGATTGCCCAGAAATCGTCTCCGGCCCGTCGAGATTTTACTCCATCCAACCCTTCTCTTTTAACTTCTTGAAAAATGGCTAGCTCATCTAACCCATCGAACATTTGCTTAGATTTGAGTCTAAGCAGTGATCCGGTTGCGCCGCGTCAGGATAAGGTCTGGTGCCCGTCTTTCTTATCTTCTCATGGCCCTCTTACAGGTGAGGACTCTGTGATGACGGATGCAACAACAGCTACGATAGTAGCTCGGAACCTCCTCACTCCCAAAGATAGTCAACTGCTTTCAGGACGGTCCGATGAGTTGGCCGTTCAAGAGTCCTTAGCTCTCAGCGTTCAGTGTGCTGGCTCTGTGTCCAACATGGGCCAACGCCTTCTTGCTCGCTCCCGTCAGGTTGAATCATTGATGGCGGAGGTGGAGAGTCTTAAGCAAGAGATCAAACAGCTTAAGCACGAGAATCGAAGTTTGCACGTGCTTGCCAACAATTATTCGACAGGCATGAAGAGGAAGCTTGATGAGCTTGATGACCGTCAAAGACTTGCGGCTTTCTTCCAGAGGCACCTCTTTCCTGGGTCATCCAGCGTTCCACCAAGGTTTGGGGCCTTGAATGATCTATCTTCGGTGCCTCCCGCTCCTATGCCTCCCGCTCCTATAGCTCCTGCTCCGATGGCTCCCGCTCCGATGGCTCCTGCTCCGATGGTGTTGCCACGTAGTGGGGCCTCACGTACACAACCCTTGTGAAGGCTCCATCTTTTTTTTTTTTTTTTCTACTATTTTTTTTTTATAATATCTTTTTTTTTTTTTTTTTTTTTTATTGCATGTAATCTCTCGGAAATCAATGAACAAGCTTTATTCACTGTATTGGGTTGCCTCCCAAGTAGCGCTTTCTTTTACGTCTTGCAGCCGGACGAGACCTTCTTAGGCTCAATTGGAACCCATGGCATGGAATAGATCGGGTACCTGCACCAAAGAATCAAGAATATCAATAGAGAAACATGAGTGATTATCATTAGGAAATTTCATAGTTTCAGAAATATTGAAATCAATCACTTCCCCGTCGAATTCCATCGTTAAAGTGCCTTTAAACACATCTATCTTTGTTCGGGCAGTCTTCATGAATGGCCTCCCAAGAAGAATCGGCAAGGATGGAGCATGGGTGGTTTCCTCCATTTCAAGGACATAGAAATCCGCCGGGAAGATCAAATTATTCACCTGTACTAAGACATCTTCCAATACGCCCTTTAGATAGGCATTAGATCTATCGGCCAACTGAATAATCACACCATCATTTTTCAATTCACCAAGGTTCATTGAAGCATAAATAGAGTATGGCATGATGTTAATTGAAGCACCTAGATCTAACATGCATTGTTCAAACTTAGTATTACCAATAACGCACGGAATTGTAAAACTACCCGGATCTTTGCATTTAGGGGGTAATTTCCTTTGTAACACAGCAGAGACGTTTTCACTTACTTGAACCACCTCTCTGTTCGAGATCCTTTTCCTTGTTGTACAAAGTTGTTTTAAAAACTTAGCATACCTCGGAACTTGCTTAATCGCATCAAGGAGCGGGATATTGACTTGAACTTTCCGAAAGGTCTCTAGAATGTCCTTCTCGACTTCTTCCTTCTTTGATTGCCTAAACCTGCTAGGAAAGGGCACGTTTAGTGGAATAGAACTAGAAAAAGTCGAATTGGGACTTACCTTGGTGGTTTGGGATGGTTTAGGAGATCTAGATGAATTTGGCAAGGTTTGGTCATCCTTGGCCGTGGGCTTTGCTCCCTGTGCTTCTTCTTGCAACAAATTGTCCTCCTCGTCTTGACTTGATTTTGGTGGTTGTGAGGTGGTTCCAACTTCCCTGCCACTTCTTAAGGTATTGCATTGGCGGTTTCAAAGCCACCCTTTGGATTGACAATTGTTGAGCTTGGAAGCTTGCCTTGATCTCGGAATTGTCCCACAAACTCCGCAATCTGCCCTATTTGCGTCTCTAATTGGTCCACCCTTTTGTTTTGGTTTTGCATCGCCTTGTTTTGATTTTCTTGTCCCTGAGACAAACTAGTAAGTAACTTAAGAATTGTAGCATTATCTAAAGACGTACCTTGATGGTTTTGGTTGGATTGTGGTTGGTTTTGGTCTTGGCTGTGGGTTCTGGTGTAAAACCCCGGGGGTTGTTGTCTAAAGCCTCCTTGTTGTTGAGGTTGTAGGGGCTCCCTCCACTTGAAATTTGGATGGTCTCTCCAACCTGGATTGTACATGTTGGAATATGGATCATTCCTTGGTTGATTGTGGCTTGGAAATCCAATGGCATTTGCACTCTCCCATCCCCCATTCTCAATCAATTGTGGGCACGTCTCTGTAGGGTGTCTTTGCATGGAACATACGCCACAAGGAGCTATGGTTTTGACTTTTGGACCTTCCACCACCTGAGAAAGCAACGTAGTAAGGTTAGCCATTTGATTTTGAAGTTCGGTTATGGCACTTACCTCGTTGACTTGGTGTTGCCGTGGGGGGTCTCTTTGTCCAACACCTTCGTATTGTTGTGCATTATGTGCTCGGTTGGCAATTAGAACTTTTGCAGCCCATGGAGTTTTATCCACCAACGCACCTCCCGCCGAGGCATCAAGCATTTGGCGTTCCATTAGAAGGAGTCCTTCATAGAAGTATTGAATAAGCAGCTCCTCCTTCATTTGATGCTGTGGACAAGAAGCAACAAGTGATTTAAAACGTTCATAATAAGACGGAAACGATTCACCTTGATTTTGTTGGATACCACTAATCCGTTTCCTCAAGAGAATGATTCTTGAAGTTGGGAAAAACTTCTCCAAGAAAGCTCTTTTCATACTATCCCAAGATGTAACCGTTCCGGGTGCTAATTCGAAAAGCCAATCCTTCGCTTTTTCCAAAAGTGAGAATGGAAAAGCCTTCATCATCAGAATGTTCCCGTCGACATTTATGGGTGTCATGCTTGAACAAACAACCTCGAACTCCTTGAGATGCTTGTTGATGCGAAAATTACTTGACACTCAAATTAAACCCTCGTTTGACAATTGTAGTAGAATGGATAAGTGAGGGATCGTTCTGGACCGGGGATTATGAGGGATTGCTAAAACCTTGGAAACTGACTCAAAAACGTAAAAACAAGATAAAACACTAAACTAGACTCAAAGAATGTGAAACTAAACGTTAAAACACTAAGACAAACCAAAAGACTCAAAATGCTTTAAAAACACAAACTAAATTGATTTCTAACTAAATTGAACAATAAAGTAAAGGGGGATTGGATTTGGACGACTTTAAACTAAAAATGGAAACTTGGAAATAAAACAAATTGTAAATATGGATTTGACGGAAATGAATGGATGGGAAGCTAGCTAAGGGGTTCATCTCCACATATGTTATACTTGCATACAAAACGATGTCTAATTGCTTTTCAATAAACCATGAATTCTCAACGCCCCGGGTTAATTAGGTCTGCTTAAATTAACCGTCAAGTTTTCCTTAAGTTAATGAATTGGATGATTGCATACGACAATCCAAAGCATTCCTCACAAGTTCCCTACATGAATTGCATAATAGAGATACAAGCAAGAATCATTAAGCATCATGAAAACTATAAGTGTTGACGAGGCATTCGTTACTATGATTGCATGAAACTTATGCCAAGAATATGTTTAACACAATTGTTTATAAGCAACCTCCACTACTTGTGAATATAAGTTCATAACTATTACGTGAAACTCACTTATATTCTAGCGTCAAATTCATGCATGAAAATTAAGCGTTCATTCTTAATAAACATACATAAATAGGTTATCAATTAAACAGTTAAACAAATTGAATTCACAACTTATGAAACGTAATTAAAAGTAATCAAATCATATTACAAACATAAACATAGTTTCGAATCACCCCCTAGCTAAAGGGGGTTTATTTCCTCATACGTACAAAACAAAGAGAATTGAAATTAAACATTGAAATCAAAGAAACGCCTAAACATTCCAACAACTCAATCTTGAATTGTATGAACGTTTAGGCCCTCTTATCTTCCTCTTTATTGTAGCATAAGGTCTAGGGATAGTTGGTTGGGGGGATGGAAGTGTTGGGAAATTATGGAAATGGATGAGGAGTGGTGGAAATGGAAGATGGTTTTTGGATTCTAAGGGAGACTCACGGCTAAGGAAGGTGGATGTGTTTGTGGTGTTGTGTTGTGTTGTGAATGAGATGATATTTGAATGAATGAATGCAAGGGTATTTATAGGAGGAGTGGAGATGTATATGGCTATTTGTTTAAGGTGTTTGTGGTTGCAATGATGAAGAATTGCATGTGGAAATAAAAGGGAAAATGTGGTGAAATGATGAAGTAGGAAGGGGAAATGCATGTGAGATGTTGGAAAGGAAATGGGAATATGAGTAGGCCATGGCATGGGAGTTGTTTTGTTGGTGTAAATGTGCCATGGTTGCAATGATGAAGAATAAAGGGTGCATGTGGGGTGGAATTGAATAAATGCAAAGTGAATGAATAATGAAATGAGTTAAAGAGGGAGAATGTGGTGAAATGATGAAGTAGGAAGGTGGAAATGCATGTGACTTGTTTGTGGAATAAAGAATGAATGGTGGAATGATGAAGAGTTGCATAAAGAATGCATGTAGGGTTAGCTAGGTTGGCTTTGTTTGGGTGCATGTGTGTTAATGGTGGTTTTGCATGTGAATTGATGGATTGTTTTTGATGGAATGGATGGTTCTTTGCATGGCTTTTGAAGTGATTGTGGGCTTTGGAATTGGAAGGAAATGCATGGCCTTGGGGTTGGTTTAAGAGAGAATGGGCTAGGCCCTTTGTTTTATGTCCAAAATGAATACAAGGTCTTCAAATTCGTCCAACACTTTGGCTCCAATCATATGCTATCCATTCCAAGCCCAATTTTGCTCCAAAATGCTCCAAAATGCATCTTTTTGCTTCCTTAGCCATATGAACCTAAAAACACACGAAAATGGCTTAAACTACTAAAACAACTATGAATTAACAACATAGATGCACGAAAACAAGCTAAGTAAGTCGCCTAAATATGCTCCTATCAAACTCCCCCACACTTATCTTTTGCTAGTCCTCGAGCAAAACAGAATAAAAACAAATAAACAAAACGACACTAAACACGTAAAACACAACCTACACCTTCCAACAATCGTTTCAGGGATTTCCAATGCACATGACAAGTTAAAAATCATTATTCCCACAGAATTTAGCCATCTTTACCCTTAAGTACATTCTTAATCATAGTCACCACATACTAGTTCACAATTAAGCATTTAAAACCATGTTTTGAATGTAGTAACATGCCTTAGAGAATTTGCTCAATTCCTTACAAGATATGCACTCAATTTTCACTCAGATTTTCTAACTACACACCCTAATCTAGTCATATGTGAGAAGATTGATGTAAACATGAAAACGAACACTCACATATATGTATCACAAAGAACGCAATTTTTGGAGTTAATAAACATGTTTAGATTATGATCTCATGAATGGAATGCTACTACTTAGACGCGAGAACCAGTGACACCATATGCTCATACCAAATTCAAACTCCACAATTGAAATACATAACACTCAAGATTGAAGTCACGGGTTGTAATGGGGCTTGGGGCGTGTGGATAACAAAGAAAGGATATGGAAAACAAAGGTTCTTAAAGAAATAGTGAGCAAGGCAATTGAATCAACTTAGAATTTTATTTTGAATGAAAACTCAACTTTGGAACAAAAAGGGAGACAATTTAGGGCCAGAATTGGTGTTTTGAGCCCTTACTTCAATCACTCATTCTTTCATTTTTTTCAAGCTCTTTTTTCTTTCTTTCTTTTCTTTTCTATTTTTCTTTTCTTTTGAAACTCAAAACATACTTAAGAACAAGCATTCCTTCTCCCACACTCATTTTCTTGCATAATGTAACTCAAAAGGAATTCATTTAAGTCATGCTCACTATCTTCTAAGAACAAAGGTGTGGATTGTCCTAAACTAGGCTAGGTGAGGATAATGTGGGTTGACAAAGAATAAAGGCTAAACAAAGCTCAACGGGGGTAAAACTTACAACATATACGAAATATGGGAAGTGAGGCTATTTGGCTATGGTGGCAACTACACAACTTCATCTTGGTATATGTTATGCAAATCAATAACATGCTTTGAATGAAATGGGCATGAGTTCTAGCATTTGGAACTATATGATGAAACGCCTTCTAAGTAGTAACCAAGCAAAGAATAATGAGATCATGCAACGACTTTAGAAAACAAGAAATCACAGATTATACTCTCCAAAGAACGTTATAGGCTCAAGTCTCTCAGGGTTGTAGCGTTTGTTTGAGTTCCTTCCTTCAAGCATGTTACATAACTAATTTTTTTCTTTTATAATTGCATGTGAAGTCATACATTATAACCATAACCAAGCATATACCAAGAGTAAATCAAACTTTTCTCCATGTTTATAACTCTTTTCAACAGTCATGCAATTAGAAACCAAATCCTTATCATTGTGTTGGAAGGTGACCTACGACACAAAAACGACTCAAAACACTCTTTTTAGGCTTTTCAAAACATGTTTTTCAAATTTTTATGTGATTTTCGAATTTTTAAGTCAAAACACACTAAACACACTTAAAAACAGCAAGAAACAACATTTGAAGTTATGGTGGATAAAACCCTACGAATTTGCATCAAAACACTTTAGTAACTCCCCCACACTTAAAACAAACATTGTCCTCAATGTTAAAAACCACACTAAACACAAACAAACATATAAACAACAATTAAACATACTAAACATGGCAGAATGTATCTAACAAAGAGAAGAGTTTAGAGATGCAAATCTGGTTATGGAGTTTTCGTTCCATCTTCTCCTTGGTGATTGCAGTGAGGCTTCATCTTGAGTTTCCACAGGCTTACTCTTGAACTGCGCTGCTCCCATCGTTGATTTTCCTTTGTGCTACTCTTGAACTGGGCAGCAGACTTCCTTTGGTCTCCCCCGAAGGTCTGAGCTTCCTCCTCTTATCTGTTTCTTTGTTCAATCTCTCCAATTCGTATTGAAGAGGGTTAGAGGATAGCTCAGCAAAGCTAGGTAAGCAACCAGGGAATAGAGTCCAGATAGACTCCAAGTGCTGGCTGATTGCTTCTTTCACTTTGCCATGCAAGTAATATCAAGGACAAAGGAAAAGACAGGGAAAGAGCATGATATGAGATACCTTTGCTTTCGCCCTTGATGATATGAGATACCTTTGCTTTCGAAGAGGCAGCGAATGAATCCACATGTTTCGATCCACCGTTTCCTCTTCCTCATTCGTACTGCAAGCATTTGGTATCTTCTTTAGGGGATACATCCATGTTTGAAAGTGTGATTTCAAGAGAAGGAGAAATCTGAGCATGTTTGAGAGGGTTGGTTGCAGCTTACATTTTCGGCTGAGAAGGAAAATTATGCATTTGTGGGTGTATGCCTTGCCATGAATGTTGATGTATATAGGAATTGTAATGGCAAATGGCAGTGCGGATGCGGCAATGTCCTCCACGCGTCTTCTGAAAAGCTGGGAGCTTTTGACAAAGTGGCACGCGTCTTCTGAAAAGCCGGGAGCTTTTGACAAAGTTGCACTCGCTTTCTGGAAAGCCGGAAGCTTTCGGCTTTGTCACCCACGTTTGTCGGCTAAAGTGTGCAGCTGATTTCTCGCCTTCCACGCGTCTTCTGAAAAGCTGGGAGCTTTTGACAAATTTGCACACACTTTCTGAAAAGCTTGGATTGCGTCTGAAGAGCTGGCGATCTTTACGCCAGAAAATCCGGTTTTTGAAGAGCGGTGTCTCTTCAATGCTGAATTGGTGATTGTGTCGCCCATCCTTTAATAGAGGTGATCGATCACCTCTATCTGCACACTTTGAAGACTTCCCAAAAATCATCTTCGGCCCGTCGAGATTTTCCTCCATCCAACCCTTTTCTTTTAACTTCTTGAACAATGGCTAGCTCATCCAACCCATCGAACATTTGCTTAGATTTGAGTCTAAGCAGTGACCCGGTCGCGCCTCGTCAGGGTAAGGTATGGTGCCCGTCTTTCTTATCTTCCCATGGCCCTCTTACAGATGAGGACTCTGTGATGACGGATCCCACAACGGCTACGATAGTGGCTCGGAACCTCCTCACTCCCAAAGACAGTCAGCTGCTTTCAGGACGGTCCGATGAGTTGGCCGTTCAAGAATCCCTGGCTCTGAGTGTTCAGTGCGCTGGCTCTGTGTCCAACATGGGCCAATGCCTTCTTGCTTGCTCCCGTCAGGTTGAATCCTTGATGGCGGAGGTGGAGAGTCTTAAGCAGGAGATCAAACAGCTTAAGTACGAGAACCGAAGTTTGCACGTTGATAGGAGCATATTTAGTCGACTTACTTAGCTTGTTTTCGTGCATCTATGTTGTTAATTCATAGTTGTTTTAGTAGTTTAAGCCATTTTCGTGTGTTTTTAGGTTCATATGGCTAAGGAAGCAAAAAGATGCATTTTGGAGCAAAATTGGGCTTGGAATGGATAGCATATGATTGGAGCCAAAGTGTTGGACGAATTTGAAGGCCTTGTATTCATTTTGGACATAAAACAAAGGGCCTAGCCCATTCTCTCTTAAACCAACCCCAAGGCCATGCATTTCCTTCCAATTCCAAAGCCCACAATCACTTCAAAAGCCATGCAAAGAACCATCCATTCCATCAAAAACAATCCATCAATTCACATGCAAAACCACCATTAACACACATGCACCCAAACAAAGCCAACCTAGCTAACCCTACATGCATTCTTTATGCAACTCTTCATCATTCCACCATTCATTCTTTATTCCACAAACAAGTCACATGCATTTCCACCTTCCTACTTCATCATTTCACCACATTCTCCCTCTTTAACTCATTTCATTATTCATTCACTTTGCATTCATTCAATTCCACCCCACATGCACCCTTTATTCTTCATCATTGCAACCATGGCACATTTACACCAACAAAACAACTCCCATGCCATGGCCTACTCATATTCCCATTTCCTTTCCAACATCTCACATGCATTTCCACCTTCCTACTTCATCATTTCACCACATTTTCCCTTTTATTTCCACATGCAATTCTTCATCATTGCAACCACAAACACCTTAAACAAATAGCCATATACATCTCCACTCCTCCTATAAATACCCTTGCATTCATTCATTCAAAAATCATCTCATTCACAACACAACACACCACAAACACTTCCCTAGCCGTGAGTTTCTCTCCCTTAGAATCCAAAAACCATCTTCCATTTCCACCAATCCTCATCCATTTCCATAATTCCCCAACACTTCCATCCCCCCAACCAACCTATCCTTAAACCTTGTGCTACAACAACGAGGAAGAGAAGAGTGCCTAAACGTTCATACAATTCAAGTTTTGAGTTGTTGGAATGTTTAGGTGTTTCTTTGATTTCAAAGTTTCATTTTAATTCTCTTTGTTTTGTACGTATGAGAAATGGAAGAAAAGAGTGCTTAAACGTTCATACAATTCAAGTTTTGAGTTGTTGGAATGTTTAGGTGTTTCTTTGATTTCAAAGTTATGAGGAACTAAACCCCCTTTAGCTAGGGGGTGATTCGAAACTATGTTTATGTTTGTAATATGATTTGATTACTTTTAATTACGTTTCATAAGTTATGAATTCAATTTGTTTAACTGTTTGATTGATAACCTATTTATGTATGTTTATTAAGAATGAACGCTTAATTTTCATGCATGAATTTGACGCTAGAATATAAGTGAGTTTCACGTAATAGTTATGAACTTATATTCACAAGTAGTGGAGGTTGCTTATAAACAATCGCGTTAAACATATTCTTGGCATAAGTTTCATGCAATCATAGTAACGAATGCCTCGTCAACACTTATAGTTTTCATGATGCTTAATGATTCTTGCTTGTATCTCTATTATGCAATTCATGTAGGGAACTTGTGAGGAATGCTTTGGATTGTCGTATGCAATCATCCAATTCATTAACTTAAGGAAAACTTGACGGTTAATTTAAGCGGACCTAATTAACCCGGGGCGTTGAGAATTCATGGTTTATTGAAAAGCAATTAGACATCGTTTTGTATGCAAGTATAACATATGTGGAGATGAACCCCTTAGCTAGCTTCCTATCCATTCATTTCCGTCAAATCCATATTTACAATTTGTTTTATTTCCAAGTTTCCATTTTTAGTTTAAAGTCGTCCAAATCCAATCCCCCTTTACTTTATTGTTCAATTTAGTTAGAAATCAATTTAGTTTGTGTTTTTAAAGCATTTTGAGTCTTTTGGTTTGTCTTAGTGTTTTAACGTTTAGTTTCACATTCTTTGAGTCTAGTTTAGTGTTTTATCTTGTTTTTACGTTTTTGAGTCAGTTTCCAAGGTTTTAGCAATCCCTCCTAATCCCCGGTCCAGAACGATCCCTACTTATACTTATACTACAATTGACAAAAAGAGGGTTTAATTTGTGTGCATATAAATCTCGCATCACACGTGCTTGCCAACAATTATTCAACAGGCATGAAGAGGAAGCTTGATGAGCTTGATGACCGTCAACGGCTTGCAGCTTTCTTCCAGAGGCACCTCTTTCCTGGGTCATCCAGCGTTCCACCAAGGTTTGGGGCCTTGAATGATCTATCTTCGGTGCCTCCCGCTCCTATGCCTCCTGCTCCGATGCCTCCTGCTCCGATGCCTCTTGCTCCGATGCCTCCTGCTCCGATAGTGTTGCCACGTAGTGCGGCCTCATGTACACAACCTTTGTAAAGGCTCCATCTTTCTGCCATGTTTAGATACAATTGTAATTTATCGAAAAAAATCAATGAACAAGCAAAAGTTTTATTTACTGTAATGGGTTGCCTCCCAAGTAGCGCTTGCTTTAACGTCGTACAGCCGGACGATGAACCCAATCACTCCAGGATATGTTCACGAATCGGATGAGAACTCCGAGTCATGAACTAGTACCTAAAACAAGAAACAAAACAAATTTAAGAATCTGGAAAAATAAAAACAAACGAAAATAAAACAATCCAAGGGATTAGCAAAGTTGCTAATCCCCGGCAACGGCGCCAAAATTTTATGCGAGAATTATGCGCACACTCAAATTAAACCCTCGTTTGACAATTGTAGTAGAATGGATAAGTGAGGGATCGTTCTGGACCGGGGATTAGGAGGGATTGCTAAAACCTTGGAAACTGACTCAAAAACGTAAAAACAAGATAAAACACTAAACTAGACTCAAAGAATGTGAAACTAAACGTTAAAACACTAAGACAAACCAAAAGACTCAAAATGCTTTAAAAACACAAACTAAATTGATTTCTAACTAAATTGAACAATAAAGTAAAGGGGGATTGGATTTGGACGACTTTAAACTAAAAATGGAAACTTGGAAATAAAACAAATTGTAAATATGGATTTGACGGAAATGAATGGATGGGAAGCTAGCTAAGGGTTCATCTCCACATATGTTATACTTGCATACAAAACGATGTCTAATTGCTTTTCAATAAACCATGAATTCTCAACGCCCCGGGTTAATTAGGTCCGCTTAAATTAACCGTCAAGTTTTCCTTAAGTTAATGAATTGGATGATTGCATACGACAATCCAAAGCATTCCTCACAAGTTCCCTACATGAATTGCATAATAGAGATACAAGCAAGAATCATTAAGCATCATGAAAACTATAAGTGTTGACGAGGCATTCGTTACTATGATTGCATGAAACTTATGCCAAGAATATGTTTAACACGATTGTTTATAAGCAACCTCCACTACTTGTGAATATAAGTTCATAACTATTACGTGAAACTCACTTATATTCTAGCGTCAAATTCATGCATGAAAATTAAGCGTTCATTCTTAATAAACATACATAAATAGGTTATCAATTAAACAGTTAAACAAATTGAATTCACAACTTATGAAACGTAATTAAAAGTAATCAAATCATATTACAAACATAAACATAGTTTCGAATCACCCCCTAGCTAAAGGGGGTTTATTTCCTCATACGTACAAAACAAAGAGAATTGAAATTAAACATTGAAATCAAAGAAACGCCTAAACATTCCAACAACTCAATCTTGAATTGTATGAACGTTTAGGCCCTCTTATCTTCCTCTTTATTGTAGCATAAGGTCTAGGGATAGTTGGTTGGGGGGATGGAAGTGTTGGGAAATTGTGGAAATGGATGAGGAGTGGTGGAAATGGAAGATGGTTTTTGGATTCTAAGGGAGAGAAACTCACGGCTAGGGAAGTGTTTGTGGTGTGTTGTGTTATGAATGAGATGAGATGATTTTTGAATGAATGAATGCAAGGGTATATGATGAAGTAGGAAGGTGGAAATGCATGTGAGATGTTGGAAAGGAAATGGGAATATGAGTAGGCCATGGCATGGGAGTTGTTTTGTTGGTGTAAATGTGCCATGGTTGCAATGATGAAGAATAAAGGGTGCATGTGGGGTGGAATTGAATGAATGCAAAGTGAATGAATAATGAAATGAGTTAAAGAGGGAGAATGTGGTGAAATGATGAACTAGGAAGGTGGAAATGCATGTGACTTGTTTGTGGAATAAAGAATGAATGGTGGAATGATGAAGAGTTGCATAAAGAATGCATGTAGGGTTAGCTAGGTTGGCTTTGTTTGGGTGCATGTGTGTTAATGGTGGTTTTGCATGTGAATTGATGGATTGTTTTTGATGGAATGGATGGTTCTTTGCATGGCTTTTGAAGTGATTGTGGGCTTTGGAATTGGAAGGAAATGCATGGCCTTGGGGTTGGTTTAAGAGAGAATGGGCTAGGCCCTTTGTTTTATGTCCAAAATGAATACAAGGCCTTCAAATTCGTCCAACACTTTGGCTCCAATCATATGCTATCCATTCCAAGCCCAATTTTGCTCCAAAATGCTCCAAAATGCATCTTTTTGCTTCCTTAGCCATATGAACCTAAAAACACACGAAAATGGCTTAAACTACTAAAACAACTATGAATTAACAACATAGATGCACGAAAACAAGCTAAGTAAGTCGCCTAAATATGCTCCTATCACTTGTTGGGATCGTCCATGGAAAGCCCATGGTATTTCGGAATGTGGTGCAACAAGCTTGACTTCAACTCGAATTCATCGGTCTTGCCTTGGGCAGCCACGGGGTATTGAATGCATAATGGTGCGGCATTGGCCAATCCCGAAGCGGAAAGCTCCTTGATTGTTCGGTTGTCTGCTGCCATGTCTTCTTCACCCACTGTTGTCTTGGGTTCTTCTTCAGATTCAGAAACGGACTCGGAGCTTTCACTTGATTCGCTAGGTTCTGAGTTCTTTCTCTTTCGTCTCAATTCTCGCTCGAAATCGGCGTTAAAGCTCGAGATATGTTCACGAATTGGATGAGAACTTCGAGTCATAAACTAGTACCTAAAACAAGAAACAAAACAAGATTAAGAATTTGGAATAAAATAAAAACAAAAGAAAATAAAACAATCCAAGAGATTAGCAAAGTTGCTAATCCCCGGCAACGGCGCCAAAATTTGATGCGAGAATTATACGCACACAAATTAAACCCTCTTTTTGTCAATTGTAGTATAAGTATAAGTAGGGATCGTTTTGGACCAGGGATAAGGAGGGATTGTTAATCACTTGGATTTGACTTCAAAAACGTAAAAACAAGTTTAAAACACTATTTAATGTGAAGAATGCAAAACTAAAAATAAGAAAGATTAAGACTAAGACTTAAACAAAGTATGGGGGGGGATTGAGTTTGGACGAATTTAAACTAAAATGGATAGATTGTAAAGAAAACAAATTGTAAGTACGAATTTGACGGAAATGAATGGATGAGAAGCTAGCTAAGGGGTTCATCTCCACACATGTTACACTTACATATAAAACGAATCTAATTGCTTTTCAATAAACCATGAATTCTCAACACCCCGGGTTAATTAGGTCCGCTTAAATTAACCGTCAAGTTTTCCTTAAGTTAATGAATTGGATGATTGCATACGACAACCCAAAGCATTCCTCACAAGTTCCCTACATGAATTGCATAATAGAGATACAAGCAAGAATCATTAAGCATCATGAAAACTATAAGTGTTGACGAGGCATTCATTACTATGATTGCATGAAACTTATGCCAAGAATTTGTTTAACGCGATTGTTTATAAGCAACCTCCACTACTTGTGAATGTAAGTTCATAACTATTACGTGAAACTCACTTATATTCTAGCGTCATATTCATGCATGAAAATTAAGCGTGCACTCTCAATAAACATACATAAATAGGTTATCAATCAAACAGTTAAACAAATTGGATTCACAACTTATGAAACGTAATTAGAAGTAATCAAATCATATTGCAAGCATAAACATATATTTCGAATCACCCCCTAGGTAAGGGGGGTTTAGTTCCTCATACGTACAAGACAAAGAGAATTGAAATTAAACATTGCAATCGAGGAAAAGCAACACCTAAAAATTCCAACAACTCAAACTTGAATTGTATGAACGTTTAGGCACTCTTCTCCTCCTCTTCGTTGTGGCACAAGGTCTAAGGATATGTTGATTGTTGGATAGTGTTTTAGAGGGATGGGAAGTGGTGGAAATGAAAAGGGGATGCTGGAAAATGGAAGGAAAGCCACGGCAAAGGGAAGGGAGAATGTGTTTTGTGTTGTGAAGGTGGAGAGTGAATTGAATCAAAATGAATGAGAATGCAAGGGTTTTTATAGGAGGAATGGATGGGAGAGCATGTGAATGATAGCTAGGAGAATGATTAAAGGGATGTTGCTAGGTTGGAAATGCATGTGTGTTAGGTGAAATGTATAAGGAAAGCCACGGCAAAGGCTTGTGAATGCATGTGAGTGGCTGATTTGTATTGCAATGATGAAGAGTTGCATGTGGGTTAGGTGGAATGTAGGGGGAATAATGATGAAGCAAAGCTGGAAATGGGAGTCAAAGCCACGGCAAGGGCATTTTTGGTGGTGTAAATGCATGTGTTTGTGGAGATGTAAAGCAAATGATGTGCTGGAAATGCATTTGAAGGCATGTGAAAGCTGGAAATGGAAAGGGATGCACGGCATGGATGTGTTTTGGGTGCATGTGTGTGTATGTGTGGCTTAATGTTGAAGTGAATGAATATGTGGCTGCATGTGGGTTGGAAATGATGAAGGAAATGCATGAGTGACAACTAGATATGTTGATGAATGCATGTGTTGAATTGGTGGTGAATGTTGAAGAGTTGCATGTGGCTAGGTTGGTTGAATGATGATGATACATGTGATTGGTGGGAACAAAGGGGGAAACAAGGCATAAGGGTGCTTGAGTGAATGATTGAATGTGCATGTGGATTAATGAATGAATGGTGGTGTAATGATGAAGTGTGATGGCTGAAAATGGCAAGGGAAGGCACCTCACAATGTTGCTTTGGTTCTTTGAAATGCATGTGAATGCATGTGAGTGCAATATGAAAAGAATGACTAATTAATGTATGTAGGGTGCAGCTAGGTTGGAAAGGTGTGGATTGTGGCTGCAATTTAGGGAAAGGAAATAGGTTTAATGCATAATTAAAAGGGCAAAGTGGCTGCAATGATGAAGACAAGCTGGAATTGATGTGGAAGGCACGGCAAGGATGGTTTCTTGATGGTTTTGGGTTTGTGATGCATTGTTTGATTGGGCTAGAGGTTTTGCATGGCTCAAAGGTTTGTTTGATTGGGCTAGGCCCTTTGTTTTATGTCCCAAAATGCATACAAGGCCTTCAAATTCGTCCATCCTCTTGGCTCCATGGATAAGCTATCCAATCCATGCCCAAAAATGCTCCAAATAGCCTCAAAATGCACTTTCTTGCTCCCTAAGCCCTTAGAACCTGAAAACACACAAAAGAAGCATAAAGGACTAAAATGACTAAAGAAACATAACGTAAATGCACGAGAACAAGCCATTTAAGTCGCATGAATATGCTCCTATCAATAAATATGCTTCTATCAAGACCTAGAGTGGACAAGAACTTTGGTGATGATTTTTATACTTTTTTAATTGAAGGTGATCCAACGACATATAAGGAAGCCATGATCTCTGTTGGTGCTCCATTTTGGAAAGAAGCTATAAACAGTGAATTTGAGTCTATTTTACAAAACAACACTTAGGAGTTAACGGATTTACCACCCCGTACTACACCAATTGGTTGTGAATGGGTATTTAGGAAGAAACTAAAGCCTGATGGAAGTATAGACAAGTACAAAGCTAGGCTAGTAGCCAAGGGATTCACTCAAAAGAAAGGAATTGATTATTTTGACACTTACTCTCCTGTGTCTAGGGTTACCACAATTAGGATCCTCATAGCATTAGCTTTCTATACACAATTTAGTAGTTCATCAAATGGATGTTAAAACAACATTTTTGAATGGAGACTTAGATGAAGAAATTTACATGGAGTAGCCCGAATGATTTATAGTGAAAGGCCAAGAACATAAAGTGTGTAAGTTGGTTAAATCGTTATATGGACTCAAGCAAGCTCCTAAGCAATGGCACGAGAAGTTTGATAAAGTCATTTTAGAATATGATTTTGAAATTAATGACCATGAAAAGTGTGTCTACTATAAGGAATGCAATGGACAGTGTGTTATTTTATGTGTTTACGTAGATGATATACTATTATTTGGAACAAGTCTGGAAATTGTGAAAGATGTTAAGTCTTATCTATCAAAGAGATTTGATATGAAAGATCTAGGAGAAGCCAATACTATTTTGGGAATGGAAGGAGAAAGAACACAAGTAGGTTTTATTATAAACCAAGCTAGTTCAATTGAGAAAATGCTTAAGAAGTTCAATTTTTTCAATTGCAATCTTGTCTCGATACCATATGAAACAAGTGTGTGCTTACTTAAAAATAGTGGTGAACCTGTGTGTCAAGTCCAGTATTCTCAAATGATTAGGTCTTTGATGTATATAGCAAATAAAACTAGACCTAATATAGCTTACGCGGTTGGAAGGCTAAGTAGATACACTCATAATCCAAGTAAAGAACACTGGAATGCTTTAAGACAAGTGTTTAAGTATGTAAGCGGAACTATGGATTATTCTATACAATATAAAGGATTTCTTTATGTAGTAGAGGGGTATAGTGATGCAAATTGGATTACTAATAGCTTTGAAGTGAAATCTACTTCAGGTTTGGGAGAAGCAGCTATATCTTGGGGATCTATGAAACAAACAATAATTTCTAGAAGTACAATGGAATATGAACTTATAGAGGCTGAGTGGATTAAGAATTTTTTGCTTGATATCACATTGGTGAGTAATCCTATACGTGCCATCTCCATACATTGCGATAATAAAGCCATGATAGATTTGGTTAGGCAGACACATACAAATAAGAGATTAAATAGACATATTAATGTTAGATACAAATTTGTGAGAAGCTTGTTAAATAAATAAGTTGTTTCTTTGGACTATGTGAAGTCGGAAAAGAACATTGTTGATCAATTGGCCAAAGGCTATCTAGGAATGGAGTCCTAGATTTGTCAAGGGGGTTCGGCTTAACCCATAAGGAAGTCACCTAGGGAAGAAACCCAACCTTTGTGGTTGGAGATCTTATGAAGAAGGTTCAATAGGTATAAACAATCCATATTGCGTGACTTATATTCTAGCACTCTAAAATAGGAGATTTGAAATAAAATCCCCTGCTCATCCCTATGACATTTGTGATGTTAAGGAAGGACATTGTCTTAAATGAGTTCCAAGGCAGGTGTAGGTTCAAGTCCAAAAAGACACCTACACCTATTGCATGGTATACAAATTGTCTAAACTTCTCATAATTCTTGGGCAATTCTCATAATTCTTGGGCAATTGATCACTACTTGGCAATCTTGTTTGCCGTTGGCGTGCATATCGGATCAGACATCCTGTGAGGCCTTGGGTTGTATCTTGGAGTTGTAGGCACCGCCATAACTTGCATATAGGGGGGCGTCTACGACTTTAGGGCAGCGACATCGCGCTTCTCTTTGGTTCACATGCCAGATATTCTTATTCCTTTTCCTAATTTAATTTTCATAAGTTTGATAGTGATTATACATTTGATTTGTTATATTTGATCATATAAATAGTTGGTATATTTCTGCAATATATTTCACACAAATTGGATTACTTGGGAGTATCACCTTGTCCCAAAATAAAACAAAACAAAAGTGGAACCTATTTATTTTGTTTTTAACCTTATTATGTTATGTTGGAAGGGATAGAATAACCTTTGAAATACCAAGATTCTACCAAATTTGCATACACCCTCCCTCACCGCTAGTTAGGGTTAACTAGAGGCCTCATTTTTCCTCTATAGTTACTAATGAAACATCTTTTCCAAAAGTCTACGCAAGGGGCTAGTAGCACAAATGGTATCCCCATGATTTAGTGTTAGATTCTTCTCCAGTCCCACACTATTGTAATTTATATGAACATATTTTCTGCATTCCAAAAAGTTGAGATCTAATATGGGCCTAGGGTTCTATATCCCCATTCCGGTATAAGAAACACCTTACCCGTATAAGAAAAATAGCAAAAATATGGGGCCTCTCAGCTCAGTTGGAAAATCGTTTTGATTAATTATACAATGAATTTTTAGTCAAAATGGTCCTTGAGATTTACATA
The DNA here is from genome assembly GCF_019419815.1 of Pyrus x bretschneideri. Classification (NCBI taxonomy): domain Eukaryota; kingdom Viridiplantae; phylum Streptophyta; class Magnoliopsida; order Rosales; family Rosaceae; genus Pyrus; species Pyrus x bretschneideri. The sequence goes on along the minus strand of NW_025999577.1, from coordinate 337,495 downwards.
ACTCCTCACTTTGGTTTTTGAGAATTGAATTCAATAGAAGTGGTCTATGAGATTGTCAACCATCAAGCATTTTGGTCCTTGGGTGAAAAATTATTTTAAATACTAATCAAAATCACAAAATTACCCTTAATTTAATAAACAAAAGGCCAAAATGATTTGACCAAAATTGAGGGTATTTTTATCATTTTAATCTTATTTTATGGAGATTTTTAATGGAATGACCAAAATGATTAATTGTGGACAACCTCAGGGACCAATTCTATCTATTTCTAATCTCAGGGACCAAAGTGAGGAGTATGCAAATCTCAGGGACCATTTTGGCTAAACAGCCTTTGTTGACCCTAAAAACTACCAAGCCTACGTAGTGCGCAGGCCGAGTAATTAATAAGCTAACTACGTCCTTTAATTTGCGGGGCCTGCCAACTCGTCAGCTGGGCTTGGCCGAGGAGTAAAATGTGTTGATGTTGCGTTGAGCGCGCTACTGACTTCTTGATCTTGCGACTGCGGCCAAGGAAGGAACACGCCTTGGCCTTCGAGTTTAGAGCTTGAAGACAAGGCTGTAGTTCTGCGAAGTTCAATATCAAATTCGGCTTTCAATGTGCAGAATGTAGTAACCTGTAACACCTCACTTTGCTAAGATGGCTAATGAGATGACCTTTGCCAGTAAGGATTCAAAAATCCTTTTCGAATGAGACTTGGATAGATAACCAGTCGGTCTCGACGCAGTGCTGTTTATCCAAACTGAAGGTGCTCCAGGAACGGCTGATTCTATGGCAATAATGCTGTTTATCCAAATTGAAAATGTCACTGGTTGCCTTCACAATGCTGTTTATCCAAATTGAAGGTGTGTTGGCGGAAAAAGAAAACAAAAAAAATCTCAAGATGTTTGAGAGGTTTGCGCAGGGCAATTTGTGTGTTGAATTGGAGAGGCCCTGGCATGTTGTACATCATCTTACATTTATAGTAGTGAGGTCTCCTTCATGCTTTTTCGCTGCGACCTGCCAATACATTTTCTAAATTGCACCCGTTTCTCTGTGATGCTATCGGAATATTCTTGATATACTACCAGTGACCAAACCAAATCCCTTTTGATCTCCTGTGAACCTAAATTTCTTGATAGAAATTCAACGTGTATGTCGAGCCCAATAACGTGGCCTTCCATTAATATTAAAACAACTCATCCAGCCATGATATCTAATTCCACACGCTTCAACATACAAAGCTAATTGCAAGCAGATTACAATATCACCTCACTTGTGATTATCACATCACGTTATTTTTACCTCATCATTATCCCATGCATGCATGAAGATCATGCATCTTAACAATTCTGATCAAACCCATGCTGCTCCAATACGATGACAAGAATTCCAATCCCATTCGAACTACACTACTTGCTTGGGGATATAATCTGCATCCTATCTATCCTGTTTAAGAATATGCCAAGATAATTCATATTAAAAGATAATTATTATGATAAAAATCATAATATTATCCTTTAACAATAACAAAATTATCTTCACTTTCCATCCAACGGTTGGGAACTATGGTTACTCAACAGCCTTGATTACACGGGTCGATGGTGTAAATTTGGGTCTAAACAGCCTTATACAATTTAAAGAGAGAATCCCAAATTAATTAATGCCATCCAAACAATTTTACAAACCAACCAAGGAAGCAAGCTTGTGACAATAATGTGGAGCCTAAAATAATCCAAAAAATGCTAGAGGTGACACTTGGACTTTTATTTTAGAAAGACAAGATTGCCCTCATTAAATGGGCAAGCTCTTTAAATACTTCCACGCGCAACTCATACCTCTAAAGGTCATAGGAGCTGACTACGATAAGGATTAATTACTCCCCTATATATGCTCCCTATTCTACCAAATTTTAGTAAGCTTTTCCTACCCTAAAAAGCTCTAAACACTTTACTCTTCTTAGAGAAGCCTTACCTCCGAGGAGCCACACCACCACCACAGCTACCCCCTTGCAGCTTAATGTAAGGACTATAGCAGTAGCAGCAGCTTGACCCGGAGCCTAGTTGCAGGTTGCAGTGGCCTACTGCATTGCACAAGAGCCCACAACCCAAGGGTAGGAGGCCCACGACGTAGTAGCTATCATAGTGGCCCAAGGCAGGAGGTCCAGCCTACTAAAATAGCCTTAGCTAACATTTAGCGAGCCCAGACGCTCCTAGCCAATGCCCAGGCCCACGAGAGCCCAAAAGAGTTGGCCCAGCTAGCAGGAGTAACCTACAAGGTTGACCCACTAGTGCAACCCATTACGATGACCCAGCCCGCAGCCTAATCCAATCTGAGGCCACCTCCGGTGATCCAGATTCTGACCATGAGTCCTGCGATCAACCCAAGGTTATTTTTGATAGGAGCATATTCATGCGACTTAATTAGCTTGTTCTCGTGCATTTATGTTGTGTTTACTTAGTTATTTTAGTGTTTAAGGCCATTTTTGTGTATTTTCAGATTATAAGGCCAAAGTGTGCAAGAAGATGCAAATTGGAGCCTTTTGGAGCAAAAGAGGAATGAATGAGTTGAAGACGTGAAGAAACGACGAATTCCTATGCCAACGATGAATTCTTACCAAAACGAGGAATCCTACTCAAACAAGGTTTCCTATTTTAGGAAAGTTAACCCTAAGTTTCCCGTTTTGGTAACCTTTCCTAATCTTAAACATCCGTATTTTCTTGCCACTTTGAATTCCTTGTAGGCGCTTTAGGACACAAAACCAAGGCCCTAGCCACACCCTTTAATCTTTCCCTCTTTAATTTCTGATTTTATTTCCTAATTCTAGAAGCCTTTGAATTTATTTTCGTTAATAAAAATAAGCTAGGAACCAAACATATTTAAAACCCTAGGTTTTACATCTTTAGCCGTCACAATCCCATCCATTTATTTGATAAAACAATCTCAGCCATTAATCACTTTTTCCCATTATTCCCAAGCCGTGTATTCCACTTAAACCCTAATACATAACCCTCCATTCTCCCATAATTCACCCTAAGCCATCACCCCCCCATTGATTCATGCATTTATTTTATTCAGCAATTTAACCCTTTTCTTTTGAACCTAGCCGCAACTTTTGATTCATTCCACCAAAACCTAATATTCTATCCCATTTTATTCTAACCTGCCGTGCATCCCATTTATCATACAACCTAATTTTCCCATTTAGTCCCGTGCCTTTCATCCAACAGCCGCAACCATCCCTTAATTCAAAATCTGCCGTGGCCCCCCCATTAATCTCAACCTAATTCACCCAAAACACATCAGCCACATTGACATTTTTTAAAACCTATTAAAACAGCCGCAACACCATCCAAGAATCCATCCTGCCGCAGCAAACATCCCTGCATTCCAACCGCTTCCAAGCTTTGCCGCAGCCCCTCCACCACTCTCCACCACCTTACACACCTCTCCACACCTTCCCCACCATTGCCGCACCACTACACATCCATAAATCCATCCCCAACCCACTTTAACACCCTAAATCCATCCCAAAGTCAGAAAAATCACCCAAATAAACCTAGACTTTCACTGCCGCAGCAAGGAGAAGAAGAAGGAGGGCTTAGACGCGCAGAAATTCAAGTGGATTCATCGTGCGTTCTAGGTGTAATCAATCCTTTGTTCTTTATGTTTAAATTCAATTGTATTTCTCTTTTTGCGAATATGAGAGGCTAAATCCCCCTAGTTAGCTAGGGGGTGATTCGAAACCATGTTTATGCTTGCAATATGAATTGATTACTTTCGGTTGGAATTTCATAAGTTGTGGATTCAATTCGTTCATCTATTTGATTGATAACTTATTTGTGTATGTTGATTGAGAGTGCACGCTTAGTTTTCATGCATGAATATGATGCTAGATTATGAGGGAGTTTCACCTAATAGTTACAATCTTATAATCACAAGTAGTGAAGGTCGCTTGAAAACGATCGCGTTGAATGAATTCTTAGCATAAGTTTCATGCAATTCATAGTAACGAATGCTTCGTCAATGCTTATGTTTTTCATAGAACTTAATGATTCTTGCTTGTATCTCTATTATGCAATTCATGTAGGGAACTTGTAGGGAATGTTTTGGGTTGTCGTATGCAATCATCCAACTTAATAACTTGTGGAAAAACTGAGGGTTAATTAGTGCAATTCACGGTTAATTTGGGGCGTTGAGTTTCATAATTTATCGAAAGACCAACTGAAAATCAAAGTGTATGCAAGTGTGACATGTGTGGAGAAGAACCTTCTAGCTAGCATTCATCCATATTTTCATCACATTCATATTTAAATTCTGCCTTTAAATTACAATTTGTGCATTTAATTTATTTTCGTCAAAACCTCAATCCCCCTTTACCTTAGTGTCTAATTTAGTTAGAAAGTGTCTTAATTTGTGTTTATAAGTGTTTTGTATTCTTTGAGTCTTTTGGTTCGTTTTAGTGTTCTATTGTTTAGCTTTGCATTCTTTGAGTCTAGTTTAGTGTTTTTAACGTTTGTTTTACGTTTTTGAGTCAGTGTCCAAGTGATTTAGTAATCCCTCCTAATCCCCGGTCTAGAACGATCCCTACTTGCATCTTTACTACAATTGTCACAAGAGGGTTTTAATTTGTGTGCTTACTTAGACAGCATCAAATTTTTGGCGCCGTTGCCGGGGATAGAAAATGGTGGTTGGGAAAGCGCCAACGCGATTGGATTTCAGGGTCAAAACCAACCGAGGAACGACCCATATTCTAACACTTACAATCCAGGTTGGAGAGACCACCCAAACTTCAAATGGAGAGAGCCCCAACAACCACCACAACAAGAAGGCTTTAGGCAACAACCTCCGGGCTTCTTCACCAAGCCATTCGCACCCACACAAGCGCCTCCACAACCTGACCAAACAAGTTCAGGTAACACTTTAGACAATGGTACACTTCTTAAGTTACTAACGAATTTGTCTCAGGGGCAAGAGAATCAGGCTAAAGCAATGCAAAATCAAGAAAAGAGGGTGGATCAATTGGAAAAACAAATTGGCCAAATAGCGGAGTTCGTAGGACAATTCCGAGACCAAGGCAAGCTCCCTAGCTCAACCATTCCAAACCCGAAAGGAGGCTTTGAGACCGCCAACGCAATTACCTTGAGAAGTGGCAAGGAAGTTGGAACCACCCCACAACCACCAAAATCAAGCGAAGAAGAGGATGAAAAGCTGCAAAATGAAGAGGAGGATGCAAGCAAGCCCACGGCAAGGGTACAAACATCCTTGCCGCAACTACCTAGGGACATTAATGCACCCAACTCATCCCATTCAGTCACCAAAGGTAAGTTGGGGTCAAAATTGATTAATTCTAACTTTGTTCCACCCAATGTTCCTTTTCCTAGCAGATTTTTGCAAACGAAGAATGAGGAGGATGAAAAAGACATCCTGGAGACGTTTAGGAAGGTGCATGTCAATATCCCGCTCCTTGATGCAATAAAACAAATTCCAAAGTACGCGAAGTTTTTGAAGAAGATTTGTACAACAAGGAAGCGGATTCGGGAAAAAGAGGTGGTTCATGTAAGTGAGAATGTCTCTGCCATCTTGCAACGCAAACTACCTCCCAAATGCAAAGATCCAGGTAGTTTCACTATCCCTTGTATCATTGGGAATACTAGATTTGAATCTGCCATGCTTGATTTAGGTGCTTCTATAAATGTTATGCCATATTCCATTTATGCATCTATGAACTTAGGAGCATTGAAAAATGATGGTGTTGTTATACAATTAGCTGATCGATCTAATGCATACCCGAGAGGAGTCTTGGAAGATGTTTTGGTGCAGGTAGAACACTTGATTTTTCCTGCAGATTTCTATGTGCTTGATATGGAGGATTCAACCCACTCTCCACCATCGCCACTCTTACTTGGACGACCTTTCATGAAAACAGCCCACACCAAGATTGATGTGGCCAAGGGAGCTTTAACTATGGAGTTTGGTGGTGATACAATTAACTTTAAAGTTTCTGAATCCATTAAGAGTACTAATGATGTTCATTCTTGTTGTGTTATAGATGTGCATAAGGACTTAGGGCCGAAAGGATCCGCACCAATCAAGAAAGATGCATCTAGAATCACCATCAAGGAAGGAATTGGATTGGAGCACAACGAGCACGCCATTACCATAAAAACATCCAATATGGCCGTGCCTTGTGCTAAAATTGGCGAGATAGTGGCTGCCCTAGGGACATTGCCACAACATCCTAGTAAGTCTCCAATCCCAATTCCGATTCCCATTTCAAGTAATAGGTTGTTACCTTCTGTGGTGCAGGTGAACAACCAATTTAAAGGTGGGGGGAGCATGTACATGGAGTGTCGGAACCCAAGCACCAAAATCAGGGAGGATCACTATCCCCTCCCATTCATCGAGCCGCACTACGAGAAATTTCAAGGAGTATACCGTGGAGGACATAACCCTCCATTCCGTGAGCCAGAGTGAGGAGTAAAAGAAGGTTTCGTCCGGCTGGAAGACGTTAAAGCAAGCGCTTCGTGGGAGGCAACCCATGCAATCAACAAAGGAAGAACTTGGGAATCGCTCCACACTCAGATTTGCGTCCCTAAACCCTTTCCTTTGTTGCCTACTTTATGTTATGTGTATTATGTTTTTAATTTTGTCTAAAACATTGAGGACAATGTTTAGTTTAAGTGTGGGGGGGTAACATTCTGTTTTAATATATTTGTGCATGAAATTCGTAGGGTATTACCATCTCACATGTCTAAACTTGTTTTTTTGCTGTTTTTAAGTGTTTTTAAGCTATTTTAGAGTGTTTTAGAGTGTGTTGACTTAAAAATCCGAAAATACCATAAAAATTTGAAAAATTGTTTTGAAAAACCCAAAAAGAGTTGTTTTTGTGTGTTTGTTTGTGTCGTAGGTCACCTTCCAACACAATGATGAGGATTTGGTTTTAATTGCATGATGGTTAAAGAAAGTTACAAACATGGTTGGACGTTTGATATACTCTTTGGTTTATGCTTGTTTGTAGTTATAGTTTACGAATTCACATGTAATCACAAAGGAAAAAATTAGTTTTTGTAACATGCTTGAAGGAATGAACTCAAACTAACGCTACATCCCTGTGAGACTTGAGCCTAAACGTTATTTGGAGAGTTATAATCTGTGCATTAATGTTTTCTAAGTCGTTGCATGATCTCATTATTCTTTGCTTGGTTACTACTTAGAAGGCGTTTCATCACTTAGTTCCACATGCTAGAACTCATGCCCATTTCATTCAAAGCATGTTATTGATTTGCATAACACATTTTCAAGATAAAGTTGTGTAGTGACCACCACAAAAGCCAAATAGCCGTGCGCCCTTCACTCATTTTGTGTTTAAGTTTAACCCCCTTTGAGCCTTGTGTAGCCTACTTTCTTTGTTAACCCACATTATCTTCACCTAGCCTAGATTAGGACCATCTGTACCCTTGTTCTTGAAGCATAGTAAGCATGAATGAATTCCCTTTGATTAATGTGTGCAGAAAATAAGTGTGGGGGAAAGTGTATTCATGTGAGTTTTTGTGCCATAGGCATGGTTAAAAAAAAAAAAAAAAAAAAAAAAAAGAAAAGAAAAAAAAAAAAAGTGGAAAAAGAGTTGAAAATAGTTGAAAAGTATTGGTTGTTGAAGTAAGGGCCCAAAACAATGAATTAGGCCCTAAGAGTTGTTTGAGTTTCCCCTACTGTCTAAAAGTTGATTTTTGCATTCTAAGGGAATTCTAGGTCTTAATTTCATTGCTTTACTTGCTATTGCTTAAAGAACTTTTGTTTATCCCTATCTTTCCTTGTTAGCCAACACCCCAAGCCCTGTTACAACCTTTGACTGCTATCTTGAGTGTTGTGCATTTCAATTGTGGAGTTTGAATTTGGTATGAGCATATGGTGTCACTGGTTCTCGCATCTAAGTAGTAGCATTCCATTCATGAGATCATATCTAAACACGTTTAATTACTCCAGAAATTGCGATTCTTTGTTATAACATATGTGAGTACTAGTCTTTCATGTTTAAATCAATCTTCTCACATATAACTAGTATAGGGTGTGTAGTCAGAAAATCTGAGTGAAAATTGAGTGCATAACTAGTGAGGAATTGAGGGAATTCTCTAAGGCATGTTACTACATTCAAAATGTGTTTTAATTGATTAAATGTGAACTAGTGAATGGTGACTATGATTAAGTATGTGCTTAAGGGGAAGTAAGACTAAAAGCTATGTGAGTAATGATTTTTGACTTGTCATGTTTCATTGGAAATCCCTGAGGCAAACGTTGGAAGGTTTAGGTTATGTTTTGTTTGTTTTGTTTCGTCTTATTTTCTTTAAGTGTTCTGTTTTGCTCGAGGACTAGCAAAAGTTAAGTGTGGGGGAATTTGATAGGAGCATATTCATGCGACTTAATTAGCTTGTTCTCGTGCATTTATGTTGTGTTTACTTAGTTATTTTAGTGTTTAAGGCCATTTTTGTGTATTTTCAGATTATAAGGCCAAAGTGTGCAAGAAGATGCAAATTGGAGCCTTTTGGAGCAAAAGAGGAATGAATGAGTTGAAGACGTGAAGAAACGACGAATTCCTATGCCAACGATGAATTCTTACCAAAACGAGGAATCCTACTCAAACAAGGTTTCCTATTTTAGGAAAGTTAACCCTAAGTTTCCCGTTTTGGTAACCTTTCCTAATCTTAAACATCCGTATTTTCTTGCCACTTTGAATTCCTTGTAGGCGCTTTAGGACACAAAACCAAGGCCCTAGCCACACCCTTTAATCTTTCCCTCTTTAATTTCTGATTTTATTTCCTAATTCTAGAAGCCTTTGAATTTATTTTCGTTAATAAAAATAAGCTAGGAACCAAACATATTTAAAACCCTAGGTTTTACATCTTTAGCCGTCACAATCCCATCCATTTATTTGATAAAACAATCTCAGCCATTAATCACTTTTTCCCATTATTCCCAAGCCGTGTATTCCACTTAAACCCTAATACATAACCCTCCATTCTCCCATAATTCACCCTAAGCCGTCACCCCCCCATTGATTCATGCATTTATTTTATTCAGCAATTTAACCCTTTTCTTTTGAACCTAGCCGCAACTTTTGATTCATTCCACCAAAACCTAATATTCTATCCCATTTTATTCTAACCTGCCGTGCATCCCATTTATCATACAACCTAATTTTCCCATTTAGTCCCGTGCCTTTCATCCAACAGCCGCAACCATCCCTTAATTCAAAATCTGCCGTGGCCCCCCCATTAATCTCAACCTAATTCACCCAAAACACATCAGCCACATTGACATTTTTTAAAACCTATTAAAACAGCCGCAACACCATCCAAGAATCCATCCTGCCGCAGCAAACATCCCTGCATTCCAACCGCTTCCAAGCTTTGCCGCAGCCCCTCCACCACTCTCCACCACCTTACACACCTCTCCACACCTTCCCCACCATTGCCGCACCACTACACATCCATAAATCCATCCCCAACCCACTTTAACACCCTAAATCCATCCCAAAGTCAGAAAAATCACCCAAATAAACCTAGACTTTCACTGCCGCAGCAAGGAGAAGAAGAAGGAGGGCTTAGACGCGCAGAAATTCAAGTGGATTCATCGTGCGTTCTAGGTGTAATCAATCCTTTGTTCTTTATGTTTAAATTCAATTGTATTTCTCTTTTTGCGAATATGAGAGGCTAAATCCCCCTAGTTAGCTAGGGGGTGATTCGAAACCATGTTTATGCTTGCAATATGAATTGATTACTTTCGGTTGGAATTTCATAAGTTGTGGATTCAATTCGTTCATCTATTTGATTGATAACTTATTTGTGTATGTTGATTGAGAGTGCACGCTTAGTTTTCATGCATGAATATGATGCTAGATTATGAGGGAGTTTCACCTAATAGTTACAATCTTATAATCACAAGTAGTGAAGGTCGCTTGAAAACGATCGCGTTGAATGAATTCTTAGCATAAGTTTCATGCAATTCATAGTAACGAATGCTTCGTCAATGCTTATGTTTTTCATAGAACTTAATGATTCTTGCTTGTATCTCTATTATGCAATTCATGTAGGGAACTTGTAGGGAATGTTTTGGGTTGTCGTATGCAATCATCCAACTTAATAACTTGTGGAAAAACTGAGGGTTAATTAGTGCAATTCACGGTTAATTTGGGGCGTTGAGTTTCATAATTTATCGAAAGACCAACTGAAAATCAAAGTGTATGCAAGTGTGACATGTGTGGAGAAGAACCTTCTAGCTAGCATTCATCCATATTTTCATCACATTCATATTTAAATTCTGCCTTTAAATTACAATTTGTGCATTTAATTTATTTTCGTCAAAACCTCAATCCCCCTTTACCTTAGTGTCTAATTTAGTTAGAAAGTGTCTTAATTTGTGTTTATAAGTGTTTTGTATTCTTTGAGTCTTTTGGTTTGTTTTAGTGTTCTATTGTTTAGCTTTGCATTCTTTGAGTCTAGTTTAGTGTTTTTAACGTTTGTTTTACGTTTTTGAGTCAGTGTCCAAGTGATTTAGTAATCCCTCCTAATCCCCGGTCTAGAACGATCCCTACTTGCATCTTTACTACAATTGTCACAAGAGGGTTTTAATTTGTGTGCTTACTTAGACAGCATCAATTTTCACCCCAATTTTTGCAGGAATACTCATTATAGGTTCAAGCTTTGTACCTGCAGTCCATTACAGTTCCACCACACATGGAGATGCCCATTATCTAGACTTTTCCAAACCAAATGGTGAACACCACCTGCTCTAGTAGGTTGCCAATTTGACAAGCGCCCTTGCACAGCAGACCACCTTAGTGAACCAGCTCCTTGAACGTATCGAGATGCAGCGCGCCCCAGAAGAGGTGTCCCAAAGCAGGAAAGGAAGTAAAAATATGACTCATTCCAGCAATGTCTTGACAAAGAGTCGTACATCCTACCACGAACAATGCATTCGGGTAGTGTGCACTCTCATTTGGGCATTTGGGAAAATGTTTCCTCCCGCCTTAATACGCAGAAAAGTATTCATTCCTGACTTGGCTCATGAGTAAGTTTGCACTTAAGGTTGGGTCCATACTTAGATGAGCACTCCGGACATTCTAGACGAAGTGTCCATATGAGCTAAGGCCCATAAAGAGATCCTCTTGCGAGGTATTAGAGTAAATAGCCACAAAATAGACTGAGGAAAACAAGAGATCAGTCCAACTCAAGTTCCACTGGTAGGCTCTGCCAAGTGCGACAACGAGCAGCTCGCTCGCCAGCCGAAAATGAACCATATGCATTACGATTGCAGCATAAACATACAGATGAGCAACATAGACCAGCAGGTCCATATTTAGGGCAGCCGAAGGCTCCGCTACTTTGGCAAAAGCAAATCCAAGAGGAAGTACAAAGGCTAGTAACAGAGCAATTGCATGGATTATAGCGAATTGAAACTATTGACGAAGCTTAACCCCGTCGAGCGTACATCCAAAGAAGATCTGAGTGATCCTGGATATGAAGTCTCCCATTACTCTGAAAGATATACAAGGTTTGACTGGGCGAGCAACAACACTCAAACGTTTCCTCTTGCGATTTACCCACTGATGGAAGCTCTTTTTCAAGGCAATCAAGAAGGCGCGACGAGATAAACGGAATGACGAGGTGCGAGAGAACATTCTCGGACTTGAATAAGTACCTGATATGGCCTCCTCTACTATCTAACCTAGAAGCAGCAAATGACCTGTACATCTATCTAGCGGTATCTGAAATAATAGTGAGCTCTACCCTCATACGAGAAGAGCTGAAGGCTCGATTACCTGTATTTCACAATTCAAAAGCTCTCTTTAACGAGGAAACTAGATACACATAAATCAAAACTTTGATTTTGGCGTTAGTTGTTGCAACTCGAAAGCTCAAGTCGTACCTTCAAACATATGTAATTGTAATTATGATGTGCGATGACAAAGGCACAGATATTAGCGGACATTCCGATGAAAATGGCAACTTAGACCAAAGCCATACTGAGGGCATATGAGCACTGGAAGGACGCATAAACCCAACTTGCAAGAGAGTTCCTCAAACTACATTGAAAACATGCTTAGTCCTCATTACTTAGACAGTTCCATACCACTTCCCATTGCACATCACTTAGTCCTATAACGGCCTATTACCAGCAGTTGGGCACCGCCTCCTACCCCATGTTTGCCTCTCCAACCTCAGCTCATCTTTAACCTTCTCAAATCCTTCCCGGTAGTCCTTGGCCTTTATTTCCTCAACATTAGTTAAGTCAATATGCCGAGTTCTTTTTGCCTTGTGAGCAACATCCGAAGCTTGATGCCTGGCATGCATGCTCTTAAGCTCTTTTGATTAAGATTTGTAATCTCTATTATGCCTTTATCTTTGCAGTTGTTTCAATTCCCATAAACCGTTCGAGCTCTTGAAGGTCTCACTTGTCGGGACAAGGCAACCTCCGTCCACACATTAGCTTAATATATAAGTGATGCTGTCTAAGTAAGCACACAAATTAAAACCCTCTTGTGACAATTGTAGTATATAAATAAGTAGGGATCGTTCTTAACCGGGGATTAGGAGGGATTGCAAAATCACTTGGAAACTGACTCAAAAACGTAAAATAAAGTTTGAAACACTAAACTAGACTCAAAGAATGCAAAGCTAAACAATAAAACACTAAAACAAATCAAAAGACTCAAAGAATACAAAACGCTTATAAACACAAACTAAGACACTTTATAACTAAATTGGATACTAAAGTAAAGGGGGATTGAGGTTTTGATGAAATTAAACTAAATGCAACGATTGTAATTTAAAGGCAGAATGTAAATATGAATGTGATGAAAATATGGATGAATGCTAGCTAGAAGGTTCTTCTCCACACATGTCACACTTGCGTACAATTTGATTTTCAGTTGGTCTTCCGATAAATTATAAATACTCAACGCCCCAAGTTAACTGTGAATTGCACTAATTAACCATCCGTTTTTCCACAAGTTATTAAGTTGGATGATTGCATACGACAACCCAAAACATTCCCTACAAGTTCCCTACATGAATTGCATAATAGAGATACAAGCAAGAATCATTAAGTTCTATGAAAAACATAAGCATTGACGAAGCATTCGTTACTATGAATTGCATGAAACTTATGCTAAGAATTCATTCAACGCGATCGTTTTCAAGCGACCTTCACTACTTGTGATTATAAGATTGTAACTATTAGGTGAAACTCCCTCATAATCTAGCATCATATTCATGCATGAAAACTACGCGTGCACTCTCAATCAACATACACAAATAAGTTATCAATCAAATAGATGAACGAATTGAATCCACAACTTATGAAATTCCAACCAAAAGTAATCAATTCATATTGCAAGCATAAACATGGTTTCGAATCACCCCCTAGCTAACTAGGGGGGGTTTAGCCTCTCATATTCGCAAAAAGAGAAATACAATTGAATTTAAACATAAAGAACAAAGGATTGATTACACCTAGAACGCACGATGAATCCACTTGAATTTCTGCGCGTCTAAGCCCTCCTTCTTCTTCTCCTTGCTGCGGCAGTGAAAGTCTAGGTTTATTTGGGTGATTTTTCTGACTTTGGGATGGATTTAGGGTGTTAAAGTGGGCGGCAATGGTGGTGGAATGGTGTGGGAAAATTGCGGCTGTGAAGGGGAGTGGTGGAGATGGCACGGCTGGACAGAATGTGGGATGGTATTTGCGGCTGGAATGGAAGAAAGATGGCACGGGACTAATGGGAAAAAATGCGGCTGGATGAATTATGGAAGTGCTGCACGGTTTTTGGAATGAATGATGGAAGCAAAAATAGATGGTGAATGGTGGCTGCGTGGGTGGTGGAAAGGTTGTAATGGTGTGCCCAATGCACGGCAAAAGAAGAATATTCATATATGGTGGCTGCGGCTTTTTTATTCTTTTTTGTTTATTAGGGTTTATGATAAAAATGGGGGGGCCACGGCTGTTTGGGAGTGAATAGCTGAATTAGGTGCGGCTTAGAGTGAAAAGATTAGGGTGAATGATAAAATGGGAAGCCACGGCTTACTAAAGTAATTAGGTGTTTGTGGCTGCTTTCTTTTATTTATTTTTTTGCTGAAAAATATGAAAAGAAAAATAATAAGAGGTCCCTAAGGTGCGGCTAAAGGGTTAGGTTAGGATTTAAGTGTATAGAATGGGCCTTAACTGCCCCCCCTTGCACGGCAAGGGAAGGGAATTAGAGTTAAGGCACGGCAAGGAGGTTTAAAGTGGCTAGGGCCATCGTTTTGTGTCCTAAAGTGCCTACAAGGACTTCAAAGTGGCTAGAAAATACGGACGTTTAAGATTAGGAAAGGTTACCAAAACGGGAAACTTAGGGTTAACTTTCCTACTTCAAGTAGGAAACCTTGTTTGAGTAGGATTCCTCATTTTGGTAAGAATTCATCGTTGGAGTAGGAATTCGTCGTTTCTTCAAGTCTTCAACTCATTCATTCCTCTTTCGCTCCAAAAGACTCCAATTTGCATCTTCTTGCACACTTTGGCCTTATAATCTGAAAATACACAAAAATGGCCTTAAACACTAAAATAGCTAAATAAACACAACATAAATGCACGAGAACAAGCTAATTAAGTCGCATGAATATGCTCCTATCAAATTCCCCCACACTTAACTTTTGCTAGTCCTCGAGCAAAACAAAACAACTAAAGTAACCAAGACGAAACAAAACAAACAAACAAAACCTAAACCTTCCAACGATTGCCTCAGGGATTTCCAATGAAACATGACATGTCAAAGATCATTACTCACATAGCTTTTAGTCTTCTTTCCCCTCGAGCACATACTTAATCATAGTCACCATTCACTAGTTCGCATTTAATCAATTAAAACACATTTTGAATGTAGTAACATGCCTTAGAGAATTCCCTCAATTCCTCACTAGTTATGCACTCAATTTTCACTCAGATTTTCTGACTACACACCCTACACTAGTTATATGTGAGCAGATTGATGTAAACATGAAAGACTAGTACTCACATAGGTTATAACAAAGAACGCACTTTCTGGAGTAATTAAACGTGTTTAGATATGATCTCATGAATGGAATGCTACTACTTAGATGCGAGAACCAGTGACACCATATGCTCATACCAAATTCAAACTCCACAATTGAAATGCACAACACTCAAGATAGAAGTCAAGGGTTGTAACGGGGCTTGGGGTGTTGGCTAACAAGGAAAGGTAGGGATAAACAAAAATTCTTTAAGCAATAGTAAGTAAAGTAATGAAATTAAGACCTAGAATTCCCTTAGAATGCAGAAATCCACTTTTAAACAAATAGGGGAGATTCAAACAACTTTTAGGGCCTAATTCATTGTTTTGGGCCCTTACTTCAACAACCAATACTTTTCAATTTTTTTTTTTTTTCTTCATTCTTTTCTTCTTTTTTTTTTTTTTTCATGCCTATGGCACATAAACTCACATCAATAATCTTTCCCCCACACTTATTTTCTGCACACATTAATCAAAGGGAATTCATTCATGCTTACTATGCTTTTAAGAACAAGGGTACGGATGGTCCTAATCTAGGCTAGGTGAAGATAATGTGGGTTAACAAAGAAAGTAGGCTACACAAGGCTCAACGGGGTTAAATCCTACAAAACAAATGAAAAGGGAAATATGGCAATTTGGCTATGGTGTTCACTACACAACTTCATCTTGAATACGTGTTATGCAAATCAATGACATGCTTTGAATGAAATGGGCATGAGTTCTAGCATTTGGAACTAAGTGATGAAACGCCTTCTAAGTAGCAACCAAGCAAAGAATAATGAGATCATGCAACGACTTAGGAAACAATGATGCATAGATTATAACTCTCCAAATAACGTTTAGGCTCAAGTCTCACAGGGATGTAGCGTTTGTTTAAGTTCCTTCCTTCAAGCATGTTACAAAAACTGATTTTTATCATTTGTGATTACATGTGAATTCGTAAACTATAACTACAGCCAAGCATAAACCAAAGAGTATATCAAACGTCCAACCATGTTTGTAACTTTCTTTAACCATCATGCAATTAAAAACCAACACAAACAAACACACAAAAACAACTCTTTTTTGGGTTTTTCAAAACAATTTTTCAAATTTTTATGGTATTTTCGGATTTTTAAGACAACACACTCTAAAACACTCTAAAATAGCTTAAAAACACTTAAAAACAGCAAAGAACAAGTTTAAACATGTTAGGTGGTAATACCCTACGAATTTCATGCACAAAGTCTCAAAACAGAATGTTACCCCCCCACACTTAAACTAAACATTGTCTTCAATGTTTTAGACACAATTAAAAACATTACACAAAACATAAAGTAAGCAACAAAGGAAAGGGTTTAGGGACGCAAATCTGAGTGTGGAACGATTCCCAAGTTCTTCCTTTGTTGATTGCATGGGTTGCCTCCTAAGAAGCGCTTGCTTTAACGTCTTGCAGCCGGACGACGTTCTTTTAATCTCCACTAGGGCTCACGGCATAGAATGGATCCTTGAATGGAAGGTGATACTTGAAGTGAACCGGCATTGGTTTAAATTCTAGAGTGGGTGCCTGGATCATTAACAACATATTAGTATAAAAGAAAATTGAAATTCGGGGAGGCGGCTTACCTGTGTGCTCCGACAAGAACTCAAGGATAAATACATCTTCTTTGAACGTTTCAGGGACTTTGCACTCGCCCAGATTTGGTGTGAGGATTGGTCCTTGTCCTGTGTCATAACGTTCAACTTCTTTGGTGTTGTTTGCCTCAAGTATATCCTCTTTGATGAATTCTAGACATTCCCCAGTCACATCTGGCTCTTGATTCTTTGGAAAGGATTCGAAGATGCCTTTCTCACCCTCTTTTTCCTTGGATTGCATGATCCTGCAAGGAATAGGGACATTCAGTGGAATGGAGTTAGAACTAATTAAATTTGGAACAACCTTACTTGAATTAGATGGCGTGGGAGCAATAGGTGCCTCCGACAAAGGTGTTTCCACTCTCGCCGTGGGTTGGGTGTATTCCTCTCCCTTGTGATTTGATTTTGATGGTTTAGGGTCCGTTCCAACCTCCTTGTCATATCTCAACATCATTTCCTTGGCAGTTTCAAATTCTCCCTCCGGATTTGCAATGGTTGAAATAGGGAGATTGCCTTGATCTTGAAATTGTCCTACGAACTCCGCTATCTGCCCAATTTGCTTCTCCAAGTTGTCCACCCTCTTATCTTGGATTTGCCTTTCTTTGCTTTGAGTTTGGACTTCCTGCGTCAAAGTAGTAAGTAATTGAAAAATCTTATCATTATCACTTGAAGTACTTACATTGCTTTGGGCAGGTTGTGGTGGCTGCATAGGCGTTGTATAGAACTCCTCATGTGGTTGCCAATTTTCTCCTTGTTGAGCCTCCTCGACTTGGTTTTGTGAGCCCTGCACCAAACAAAGTAATTCATTAAGCTTTTGATTATAATCTATTGACGAACTTGAGTTTGGTTGGGCATATTGAATATGAGGTTGTGGTGGATGCATAGACGTTGAATAGAACTCCTCATAAGGATGCCAATATCCATCTTGTTGAATATGTTGAGGTTCCCACCATATAGAGTTTGAATGATCACTCCAATCCGAATTGTAAGTATTGTAAAACACGTCGTTCCTTGATTGATTATGATCAAATGTACCAACTCTTTGCGTTTGGTACTCTTCCTTAAGCTGTGACAAAAGAGAAGCACAATCAAATGCCATGTCTTGCGTCTAAAATAAAACTATAAATATATACACACAAATGAAAATAAAACAATCCAAGAGATTAGCAAAGTTGCTAATCCCCGGCAACGGCGCCAAAAATTTGATGCTGTCTAAGTAAGCACACAAATTAAAACCCTCTTGTGACAATTGTAGTATATAAATAAGTAGGGATCATTCTTAACCGGGGATTAGGAGGGATTGCAAAATCACTTGGAAACTGACTCAAAAACGTAAAATAAAGTTTGAAACACTAAACTAGACTCAAAGAATGCAAAGCTAAACAATAAAACACTAAAACAAATCAAAAGACTCAAAGAATACAAAACGCTTATAAACACAAACTAAGACACTTTATAACTAAATTGGATACTAAAGTAAAGGGGGATTGAGGTTTTAATGAAATTAAACTAAATGCAACGATTGTAATTTAAAGGCAGAATGTAAATATGAATGTGATGAAAATATGGATGAATGCTAGCTAGAAGGTTCTTCTCCACACATGTCACACTTGCGTACAATTTGATTTTCAGTTGGTCTTCCGATAAATTATAAATACTCAACGCCCCAAGTTAACTGTGAATTGCACTAATTAACCATCCGTTTTTCCACAAGTTATTAAGTTGGATGATTGCATACGACAACCCAAAACATTCCCTACAAGTTCCCTACATGAATTGCATAATAGAGATACAAGCAAGAATCATTAAGTTCTATGAAAAACATAAGCATTGACGAAGCATTCGTTACTATGAATTGCATGAAACTTATGCTAAGAATTCATTCAACGCGATCGTTTTCAAGCGACCTTCACTACTTGTGATTATAAGATTGTAACTATTAGGTGAAACTCCCTCATAATCTAGCATCATATTCATGCATGAAAACTAAGCGTGCACTCTCAATCAACATACACAAATAAGTTATCAATCAAATAGATGAACGAATTGAATCCACAACTTATGAAATTCCAACCAAAAGTAATCAATTCATATTGCAAGCATAAACATGGTTTCGAATCACCCCCTAGCTAACTAGGGGGGGTTTAGCCTCTCATATTCGCAAAAAGAGAAATACAATTGAATTTAAACATAAAGAACAAAGGATTGATTACACCTAGAACGCACGATGAATCCACTTGAATTTCTGCGCGTCTAAGCCCTCCTTCTTCTTCTCCTTGCTGCGGCAGTGAAAGTCTAGGTTTATTTGGGTGATTTTTCTGACTTTGGGATGGATTTAGGGTGTTAAAGTGGGCGGCAATGGTGGTGGAATGGTGTGGGAAAATTGCGGCTGTGAAGGGGAGTGGTGGAGATGGCACGGCTGGACAGAATGTGGGATGGTATTTGCGGCTGGAATGGAAGAAAGATGGCACGGGACTAATGGGAAAAAATGCGGCTGGATGAATTATGGAAGTGCTGCACGGTTTTTGGAATGAATGATGGAAGCAAAAATAGATGGTGAATGGTGGCTGCGTGGGTGGTGGAAAGGTTGTAATGGTGTGCCCAATGCTCGGCAAAAGAAGAATATTCATATATGGTGGCTGCGGCTTTTTTATTTTTTTTTGTTTATTAGGGTTTATGATAAAAATGGGGGGGCCACGGCTGTTTGGGAGTGAATAGCTGAATTAGGTGCGGCTTAGAGTGAAAAGATTAGGGTGAATGATAAAATGGGAAGCCACGGCTTACTAAAGTAATTAGGTGTTTGTGGCTGCTTTGTTTTATTTATTTTTTTGCTGAAAAATATGAAAAGAAAAATAATAAGAGGTCCCTAAGGTGCGGCTAAAGGGTTAGGTTAGGATTTAAGTGTATAGAATGGGCCTTAACTGCCCCCCCCTTGCACGGCAAGGGAAGGGAATTAGAGTTAAGGCACGGCAAGGAGGTTTAAAGTGGCTAGGGCCATCGTTTTGTGTCCTAAAGTGCCTACAAGGACTTCAAAGTGGCTAGAAAATACGGACGTTTAAGATTAGGAAAGGTTACCAAAACGGGAAACTTAGGGTTAACTTTCCTACTTCAAGTAGGAAACCTTGTTTGAGTAGGATTCCTCATTTTGGTAAGAATTCATCGTTGGAGTAGGAATTCGTCGTTTCTTCAAGTCTTCAACTCATTCATTCCTCTTTCGCTCCAAAAGACTCCAATTTGCATCTTCTTGCACACTTTGGCCTTATAATCTGAAAATACACAAAAATGGCCTTAAACACTAAAATAGCTAAATAAACACAACATAAATGCACGAGAACAAGCTAATTAAGTCGCATGAATATGCTCCTATCAATAAGAAACGTAAAGGGAAATTGATGCACATCAACAAAAAGAAATGGAGGAATGAAATTTAGGTAACTCATGACGTCTTTCATAGCATTGCATCATGACATCTTCAAGAAAAGTGCAAGCTCCCTTGAAATAGACTAGAGTAATTGTAGCTCCAAGGAGCGCTTAAGGATAGTCAATGTTTTGAAGATCACTTGCATCGGAGGAAAGGGCAATTCGATCAACCAAAGGCGGATCACAAAAGGAGGACGAGTTGTTCCCTTAGACCTTGTTGGGACAATCGACAGAAGGCTGTCATGATAAAAAAGGCCACCTATAGGCATTTTCAATAGAGGAGTGGAAGTTGATGTTAAGGCAATGCAAGGAGCAGCGACTTTACTCAGTACGAGAGGAGAACTTGATAAAAGAACCAAATAAGGAAAGTGGGGTGATGTGAAAATTAACTTGACATACAAATTAAACCCTATTTGTGACAATTGTAGTATATATGCAAGTAGGGATCGTTCTAACCGGGGATTAACTAGGGATGCTAATCAACTCAAATAGGACTCTAAAACACTAAACTAAACTTAAAAACGCTTAACTAGACCTATATGACTAAAAACAAATTTAAAAGATTCAAAACAGCACAAACCAATCAAATAGACTCAAACTAGACTCTAAAGGGTGATTTGGACGAAATTTAACTAACTTGGACTCAAAACACTAATTTGGACAGATTCAAACACTTTTCTAACTAATCTAACACACTTAATAAGAGGGGCAATTGATTTGGACGAAATTAATTAAATTGGACAGATTGTAAACTAAATAGATTAGGCACTAAATTAGGTGAATTGGATGGGAAAAAGGCTAGTTAGAGGGTCCTTCTCCACACATGCACATATGTGGCCTTCCATTAATATTAAAACAACTCATCCAGCCATGATATTTAATTCCACACGCTTTAACATGCAAAGCTAATTGCAAGCAGATTGCAATGTCACCTCACTTGTGATTATCGCATCACATTATTTTTACCTCATCATTATCCCATGCATGCATGAAGATCATGCATCTTAACAATTCTGATCAAACCCATGCTGCTCCAATACGATGACAAGAATTCCAATCCCATTCGAACTACACTACTTGCTTGGGGATATAATTTGCATCCTATCTATCCTGTTTAAGAATATGCCAATATAATTCATATTAAAAGATAATTATTATGATAAAAATCATAACATTATCCTTTAACAATAACAAAATTATCTTCACTTTCCATCCAACGGTTGGGAGCTATGCTTACTCAACAGCCTTGATTACACGGGCCGATGGTGTAAATTTGGGTCCAAACAGCCTTATACAATTTAAAGAGAGAATCCCAAATTAATTAATGCCATCCAAACAGTTTTACAAACCAACCAAGGAAGCAAGCTTGTGACAATAATGTGGAGCCTAAAATAATCCAAAAAATGCTAGAGGTGACACGTGTACTTTTATTTTAGAAAGACAAGATTGCCCTCATTAAATGGGCAGGCTCTTTAAATACTCCCACGTGCAACTCACACCTCTAAAGGTCACAGGAGCTGACTGCGATAAGGATTAATTACTCAAATCCTTTCTTTAATACATTCCCAATTGAAGATTGACTCAATTCAAGTAAGTAATCCCTATTTAAATCAATTAGGCATAATTACTCCATTATCTTAAGATATTATTTTCTATTTAATATCTTGAGAATATTTCTCCATAAAACCTTGGCCAATAGGATGCCGCCATGTGTAGGGTAAAACCTTAACACCATGGCTGACCACTCCCCTATATATGCTCCCTATTCTACCAAATTTTAGTAAGCTTTTCCTACCCTAAAAAGCTCTAAACACTTTACTCTTCTTAGAGAAGCCCCACCTTCGAGGAGCCACACCACCACCACAGTTACCCCCTTGCAGCTTACAGTAAGGACTATAACAGTAGCAGCAGCTTGACCCGGAGCCTAGTTGCAGGTTGCAGTGGCCCACTGCACTGCATAAGAGCCCACAACCCAAGGGCAGGAGGCCCATGACGTAGTAGCTATCATAGTGGCCCAAGGCAGGAGATCTAGCCTACTACAATAGCCTTAGCTAACATCTAAAGAGCCCAGACGCTCTTAGCCAATGCCCAGGCCCACGAGAGCCCAAAAGAGTTGGCCTAGCTAGTATGAGTAACCTACAAGGTTGACCCACCCGTGCAACCCACTCCGATGACCCAGCCCGCGGCCTAATCCAATCTGAGGCCACCTCCGGTGATCCAGATTCTGACCACCAGTCCTGCGATCAACCTAAGGTTATTTTCACCCTAATTTTTGCAGGAAGACCCGTTATAGGTTCAAGCTTTGTACCTGCAGTCCACTACAGTTCCACCATACATGGAGATGCCCATTATCCAGACTTTTCCAAACCAAATGGTGAACACCACCTGCTCTAGTAGGTTGCCAATTTGACAAGCGCCCTTGCACAGCAGACCACCTTAGTGAACCAGCTCCTTGAACGTTTCGAGATGCAGCGTGCCCCAGAAGAGGTGTCCCAAAGCAGGAAAGGACGTAAGAATATGACTCATTCCAGCAATGTCTCAACAAAGAGTCGTACATCATACCATGAACAGTGCGTGCTACAACATGTTAATAGCATGCTCTTACTGCTGCGCTTAGAAATCTGACGTTGAAGTTTTTTCTGCATCAAACCAATTCATCCATATCACCACGTAATTAATACCTTCCAAAATAATGGTTTTTATCTCAATATTTTTGCATCCATGATAGCATGAACATTCACCATAATGCATGACCCAACTTTGCATTTTTTGAATTTTTAGATTCTACATAAATTATGTATGCATTATATTCATAATTGTTGAATTATGTGAATTTGATATTGCCATGAATTGCATCAAATTTATGTTCAAATATACATTCAAATTATATATGCATTGAATTGAATTAATTGAAACAAAAGGGAAACAATTGGAAATTGCTAGGGTTCTTCGAACCCTTGACGTCAAGCTACTCACCCAGGCCCGCAACCTATGTGGCTGAGCTGCACCGAGCTGAAAACCACCAAGCCACGGGGCCAGAAGCTCCAAGCTTTGCAACCCAGAAACACCCGACACCATTGATGGTCTCCTTGCCTATGTTGACCACGGGCATAGCCTGCAGCCACTGACCTGAACCCTTGGTTCTTGTAATCGATGACTAGTAGTCGTTGAAGGAAGATTTGTGAAAAACAAGTTCATTTGAGCAACATCAACAACATGCAATTAACATATTAAAAGGCGGAATCATGTTTATATGCACTCAAAAACAAAACTTAACCCATGAACTTCAACGCCTAGTAGATAGGTGAACCAAGACTCAACTCAAAACAAAGTGAGTTGAGAAATCAATACCTTTGTAGATTCCTCTTTGCATAAGCAAAGGCTAATCACCCAAAGAGAGGGCCTTCATTCCTTGCATCTTAGATCCATGGATTTGGATGGATGAAAAGGTTTCTCCAAGTTCCCAAAATTGAGAACCTCTAAGTCTCCACACCAAGGTAAGATTGGAGAAGAAATGAGTGACCTTGAGGAAGTAAGATTGCTAGATGTTTTCCTCAAGTTTGGCCGGCCATTTCTAGAGAGAAAGGAGAGTTTGTGTTTCTCCAATTTCCCCAAAAAACAACCCTTAATGAATTTTGGCTATTAAGTCATACTTATTCCTTAATTCATTTGAGTGGCAAACTTGTAAATAAGTCCAAAACCACTCCTTCTCTAACATGGCCGGCCTTAGGGTATTCATTGGGCTATTTGGGCCTTTGTGAATTATTATTCATTAAGTTGTCACACAACTTAAGTCAATGGACTTGACGTTCGAAGCCCATTGGGCCTTAAGGTCCAAAACTATCCCGTGGTCTTCAACGAACTTATTCGTTTGATTAATAATCATATTAATTAATCCTTGCCATAAATAATTAAACCATTTAATTATTCTTACTCATCTCCGTTGAATCTTCAATCTCTACCTTACACGGTGTATGATCCATTAGGTTCCTTTTAGCGAGGCAGTGGGCGATTCAAACTCTTTCAAATCGATTGTGAATTGAAACTTACTTTCAATTCTCCCGTTAGTGATAATACACTTTTAGGGCTTCCACAAACCATGGTTGACGCCTAGCAGTGATAGGAGCATATTCATGCGACTTAATTAGCTTGTTCTCGTGCATTTATGTTGTGTTTACTTAGTTGTTTTAGTGTTTAAGGCCACTTTTGTGTATTTTCAGATTATAAGGCCAAAGTGTGCAAGAAGATGCAAATTGGAGTCTTTTGGAGCGAAAGAGGAATGAATGAGTTGAAGACTTGAAGAAACGACGAATTCCTACGCCAACGATGAATTCTTACCAAAACGAAGAATCCTACTCAAACAAGGCTTCCTATTTTAGGAAAGTTAACCCTAAGTTTCCCGTTTTGGTAACCTTTCCTAAACTTAAACGTCCGTATTTTCTAGCCACTTTGATGGCCTTATAGGCACTTTAGGACACAAAACCAAGACCCTAATCACCCTAATTACCCTAGCCGCACCTTTATATTTATGTTTTAATTTCCTATTTTCGTAAGCCTTTGATTTAATTTTAAATAAGCTAGGATTAGTTTTCTGAAATCATACATTTTCCTAACCCTAGCCGCAAAACCCCATCCTTTTTCTCACATCATGCAGCCACAAAACCTATTTTCACATTCAAGCCGTCACCCCTTTTTGGATCCCATTCATTCATATTTTTATTTAGCCCATGATCCCATTCATGCCATTTATTTATTCAACCACCATCTACATTATTATTCCATTTTTCCTTCCATAACCCGTGCATCACACAATCCCATTATTCCATTCATGCCATTTATGAATCAGCCACCATAACCCTAATCCTCTCATATTTTATTCCATCTTCACGCAGCCACCAAGACTAAATTCCCCATCAATCCGTGCATCCATTTTAAACCTAATATCCCATAATTCTTTTTGGCCGTGCATTTTCATGACCCAAAAAGCATCCAGCCGCAAAATGCCATTTTCTTATTATTCCATTCTTTCCCATTAAACCAAAAAAAAACCCGTGCATTCCTACCCTACTCCATAATCATACATCATTCATCCAAGCCGCAACACCAATTCCATATTCTCCCCAAAACTGTGCAGCCACTTCCACATATTTCATAACCTGCCGCAGCCTTCCTCCACATTCTCCCTCCATTCCACACCTCCTCACACCTCTACACACCCTTGCCGCACCACCCAACATCCCTAAATCCATCCCCAAATCAGAAAAACCTCCAGAAATTCCCTAGACCATCTCTGCCGCAATAAAGAGAAGAGGAAAGAGGAGCTTCGACGCGCACCAATTCACGTGGATTCGTTGGGCGTTCTAGGTGTAATCAATCCTTTGTGCTTTATGTTTAAATTCATTTGTAATTCTCTTTTTGTGAACATGAGAGGCTAAATCCCCCTAGTTAGCTAGGGGGTGATTCGAAACCATGGTTATACTTGCAATATGAATTGATTACTTTTGGTTGGAATTTCATGAATGTTGGATTCAATTCATTTAACTGTTTGATTGATAACTTGCTTGTGTATGTTTATTGAGAGTGCACGCTTAATGTTCATGCATGAATTTGACGCTAGAATATAAGTGAGTTTCACCTAATAGTTATGAACTTATATTCACAAGTAGTGGAGGTTGCTTATAAACAATCGCGTTAATTGAATTCCTGGCAAGAGTATCATGCTTTTCATAGTTACAAATGCCTTGTCGATGCTTATAATTTCCAAAAAACGTAATGATTCTAACTTGTATCTTTATCATGCTGTTCATATAGAGAACTTGATAGGAATAATTTGTTTGCGATGCATATTCATCCAATTCAATGATTCTAGGGAAATTTGAAGGTTAATTTAAGCGAACCTAATTAACTTGGAGTGTCGAGTTCCATAATTCATCGAAAGACCAACTGAAAATCAAAGTGTATGCAAGTGTGACATGTGTGGAGAAGAACCTTCTAGCTAGCATTCATTCCATATTTCATCACATTCATATTTACATTCTGCCTTTAAATTACAATTTGTGCATTTAATTTATTTTCGTCAAAACCTCAATCCCCCTTCACCTTAGTGTCTAATTTAGTTAGAAAGTGTCTTAATTTGTGTTTATAAGTGTTTTGTATTCTTTGAGTCTTTTGATTTGTTTGAGTGTTTTTATTGTTAGTTTTGCATTCTTTGAGTCTAGTTTAATGTTTCAAACTTTATTTTACGTTTTTGAGTCAGTTTCCAAGTGATTTTGCAATCCCTCCTAATCCCCGGTTAAGAACGATCCCTACTTATTTATATACTACAATTGTCACAAGAGGGTTTTAATTTGTGTGCTTACTTAGTTCGCATCAAGCAGCATGTCATGGCTACCCAAGCTAATCAGAAGAGGTGGAGAACCTATTCAGTTTTAGGATTACAAATGCAATACGGTCATTCTCTAATACAATACTCTTGACCACATTGTTTGGTTTGATAGTTTATTCATGTCTACTATCCAATGTGAGTGTTGTGCTTATATGATTACCTTGAATGTGATTTGGAACACATTCCTAAATCTCATTCATACTTTGGCCAAAGATTCTTAATCATATCATAGAGTATTCTCCCTCAAACAGTTTGAAGGTTAGAGATCCCTTGTTGCGCATTCACTTGCCTCCATGGCTAAGTGGCTTAACCCCAACGATGTCGTGGACACCCTCCTGATGGAGTGACTTTGACATAATCAAAGATTAAGGACCTAACCACAAGACAACTGTGATGCCTCAGGTCAAAAGACTAATTTGCATTATCCCAACCATGAGTTCTCATGTGACATGAATATGAGAACTCTTCGTTGATCGTGTTCAGTGAACTCATTCTCTATTGAGCACCTACGTACTTGTCTTGATGTCACACACACCAATGACTCGAGACTAGTCACTCTCCCTGAGAGAAGACATAGCACGTACTGATCTTAACGGACTGTCAATGCCCAATTGACAATCCTATGATCAGGAACGTTTAGGATGTGTCAACGAAAGAATGGTCTCATGAATCTAACTTCTTTAGATCGTATTCTTCCAATCACATATTCCTTGGACTTATCATTTAAGCATATAACATTTATATGAGACGGCTCAAACAATAATCTTTGCCCTTTACATTTAAACTACATTAGTTTGAAATGTCCGTAAAGTATCATCATATGATTGGTTTTAGGGCACATTTCCAACAATCTCCCACTTGCACTAGAGCCAATCAGCTTAGTCATCATTGATGATACCTCTTCTGTAATTCATTTCATAAATGGCTGAGTAGTAGGCCTAAACAATGGATATCTATATGTTATCCATAGAAGCAACCTTGAGAATAACGACGTCACCATTATACATGATTCTCAATCATGTGGTTCAGTCTCTCATTTGAGTTCGGACCTTGATGAGACCTTGATTCCCTGGCTTGAGCTATCGCCCCATTAGTGTCATACACTTTCTGGTTGGAACCGAATGGAGAGTTCATGAATGAACTTTCCCATCCAAACAACAATGTTGTAAGCTTCTATATGGCAATATATTTTGCATACATGATGGAACACATTAAAGTCATTTACTTTTAACGTTTCCACTCAAATATCTCTTTAGTCATAATAAAGAGATATCTCATTATCACTTCATTCATAATGAAGAGATATTCTATGATGGATTAGATTCATAATCTAATACATTTACGCTTCCATTACGTTACTCTAATTCTTCCTCATTCTTGAGGAATCCATCCTTAGTATTTCTTAAATACCTAAGGATTCACTTGACAGTTGCCATGGTTCTGATCCTGGGCTTGCACTGATATCATCTTGTACCGTTCTAGGTACAACTTATATCAATGTTTTCATACAATATGAAATACATAATTCACCTTTCTGCGTATGCATAAAGGATTCTATTTACGCATTATTTCTTTGGGAGTCAAAGGGTACATTCCCTTTGAGAAGAACAACTTCCTAGTCTTACTAGAATTGTCATTCTAATTGAAGTTTATCATCATATGAGAAACTTCCTAGCATCTCTTGTCTATTTTAGGGATTGATATAATCCAATTATATCTTGAAATCTATCATTATAGATTTCCATCCCATGTATATAGACTATGTCTCCCATATACATTCTATCATTATAGAATGTTTAAAGTCATAACTTTAACGATGAAGAATTATTTTCAAAATTAATATATATCATGTATATATATTCAAATTTAGGAATATGATCAACTCCCACTAATCTTTTGTAAACCTAGTAAACAAAAGATTCATTTACATCTTTATGAGAAATCAAACAATTGATCTTTTCTCATAAGACGCTTATAGCTCCCACTAGCTTGCTAAGATCCATGATGGATGGATCTCTACAACTAACATGTCTTAGAAGTATATATCATATATATATGGGTAATTGATAATGTCCAACGAACTAAATCTTATTTATGTTCATTCTTCTCCTAATGGAGAAATTCATTATCTTACGATGCTACTTTCCTTGATATTTTTCAAGGAAATTAATCTAAAGTGTTACTTTTTCCTTGGATCAAATCTAAGGAGGTAAATACTTTATACATCTTACTCATCTACTTACATTTCTTGAATTCTTTGAAACCTTTTGCAAAGTATTTGGACTTGTGTTTATTCAAAATAAACTATAGTCCAACCGAGAGTGATCTTCGGTGAATGTCATACAACATGAGTAGTATTATGTTGTGGACAAGTGCCACTAACATCTAAGTGAATTAACCTTAACAACTTTGTGATTCTTTCTTCTTTCCAAAAGAATAAAGATTCGAACATTTCGCCTCTATACAATTTTAATAAGAAGGTATTGGATCCGGATCTATCGATCCAAAGCATCCATCTATGACCAACTCGTAACTTATGTTTTAGAGGTATCACAACTCAGTTGGGATTAGTCACTACCTTGCAACCTTTTGGGTTTTAAGCATCATCGCATTCTAAACAGTTAAACTACCACATCATCTCTACTATAGAGAAACCAATTAAATTACAATAATCTAATTATTGATTAATAAAGAACAATGTTTTGTCAAACAAAACATTCATCCATCTCTACTATAGTGACGGATTTAAGTTCCTTAAAATTGGAATGTAAAGACAATCTTTAGTATTTTCCAATTTCTTTGGTAGTTCATATGAGGAAGTAAGTACAATCCGCTTTCGCAGAGATCTATATTTTATTCACTTTCCGAATGTGAAGTACTTTCTCTTCTCTCATTAATCTTCTACTTCTTATTAGCACACTTTTACAACAATTGTAAAACATAATTACTAATACAGAATCATGCATTCAAGTAGAAGAACCAACTGTTATGAACTTTTCAAGAACATTTTACAACACCTTCAAAAGGTGTGTTCTTGACATTTGCAAGACATTTCTTGCAAATACCCCTTCCAATGTCCATCCTTTCATAAAGAAAGTTTGTTCCCTTGGAGTTATTTTGCCTTCTTCATTTGACTTCCCTTTTGATTACAATAGTCATGGTCCCTAAACTCCCACTATCTCTCTTGAAACTTATTTCAAATGTGTTATACACATCAAACGATTTGGAGAGCGTGCGGTTATTGTTCACTATATAGTTTACAATAAACTTAGTGAACCATTAGGATAGGGACACAAAGGTGAAGTCCTTTCTTAGTTTCTGTCTCGTTAAGTGGTTTAACACTTCAACACTGAATGATTCAAAATCATCATAAGTCCATATAAATGGACTATTTTTGTCAACCAACCATTATGTTCTAAACATAATAACAAACTTTCAAGAGTTGTTGAAGGCAACTCTCATTTCTTCATACAACAATTTGTAAGTGAAGAATCATGGCACATAAAGTGTCCATGCCCTTGTGCTTACTTCTCAAGTTCCTTGTTCGTGTAACAAAGAGACAAGCACTAAAGTTTGTGTTGATTAAGGGTTGTTCAAAGCAACTCTTATTTCTTCATACAACAATTTGTATTTGAAGAATTATGACATTAAAAGTGTTGTCCTTCTCATGTTAGACTTATCTAACATATTCTTCCAATGATACATTATCAATAGGAAGATTGTGAGGATGAGACTACTTAGTTACATCTACAAGCCATTAAAGACAATCTATGGGATTGTAGAACTAAGTTCGGAAATTAAAGCATTCGGCTTTTCTTTGTCAAGTTTTGGATAGCGTTTGCAAATATATTGGTAAACAAATACATAACGAATATAAATTGATTGATTTTAAGCCATTTGATTCGGGTCTTTAAATCAAATAGCACCACCCACTATTTTTGGCAAATTCCATATCCCTCATCGGAATTCGAGAGTTTTGGAGGAAACTCCTAGCAGGGTATGGGAGACTCACCATTACCAAGCCCACCTCAGAATTATATCATTTTGGTTAGCAAAAATAATGATGAGAGAATAACACTTTAGTCATTTACAACTCTTGTAATTACCCATCTAGTTTGGCCTCTAGAGAATGAATGCCTCAGAATTATATCATGTTGGCGCCATTGCACTTAGTTAAGTTATTCCCACCATGCTTAGTTTATGTAGAGGTTCAAGCACAACCTCAGAATTATATCATGTTGGTCATACTCGTTGTCTACACTCACCTCATCATATGTTTATGGACTCCTCCTGGATGTAAGCACATACTTTGTACTTCCCCATTATAGGGTGAAGCCGGTGCATGAGTCACAAACGATTGGAGCCCACCACGGTGGAAGGCCTACGAAGAGATATTCAAAGCATCTCTCGCTTATCAACTTAATAATGGTTTGTTGAGGGTTTTAGGTCTCATCACATATAAACATACATTTTAATCCAATTAAAACATTTTGGTCCTATTACAACTATTGGTCCATATGATTGATTTAGTAGTATATAATACTCCCACTATGCTTTTAAAACGGTTTTTAAAGCAAGACTATATGGTACTACTAACATAAGATTTGCATTCATTGATGGACTATATAGTTGCCTTAGGGCCTTAGGATGACTATGAACCTTTGATTAGATCCAA
Source organism: Pyrus x bretschneideri (assembly GCF_019419815.1). Taxonomy (NCBI): domain Eukaryota; kingdom Viridiplantae; phylum Streptophyta; class Magnoliopsida; order Rosales; family Rosaceae; genus Pyrus; species Pyrus x bretschneideri. The sequence goes on along the minus strand of NW_025999577.1, from coordinate 306,362 downwards.
CACGAGCCTTGTGTTGAATCTCGGTCTAGGGATGGTGATTGATTTTAGTTACGCGTTTAATCACATTAAGGTGTGTTGTCTTATTGGGCGTTGGACCCAACTACTCCAATTTCATGCATATCGAATAAAACAAGAAAGGAGTACTTCAAAGTAAATAAGAGCTTATGCCCTTTTACAACAATTGATCAAATCAAATTACTTTAAAGTAAAGAAGAGCTTATGCTCTTTTACAACAATTGATCATATCAAATTACAACCAAAATTTAATCTACACATTCCCATGGTTCAAACAAATTTGAAACGGCCTTTCACATAGCTCAATTATAGTAGGCTTAGGTTCATAATCACCCTTTCTTTAATTAATTAACGCTTTAACTAATTAAACTTGAATGCAACATTTTCATTTGGTTTTTGTATCCATAGAATTAATTTAAATGGAGCTAAATGAAATGAAAATCCAATTCTCATTTAAAGAGACAAAACAATTTTGTTCTCTACCTAATTTGGGCCAAAATGCTATGACCTCAACTTGTTTGGGCCATAGTGCAATTAACCTCAACTTTTGGGCTATTTTGCAAAAACTTAAACTTTTGGGGTCACTTTGTAAAAACACAAAAGTCCACTACTTCATGTAATTACAACTAGAACCCAAAAATTTCCACAAAAGCTAAAACTTCATTAAAGGAGCAAAACAATTTGTCCTTTTAGTGATTTTGGACCTTTACGTAAAAACGTAAACTTTTGGGTCAAAGTACAAATACACAAAAGTATCAAAACTTTATGTAATTGCATAAAAGCCCCACAAGGACCCTAATTGAGTAGGGTGGCCGGCCATTGAAGCAAAGTATATAAAAAAAATTTCAAAGTTTTGTAAGTGGGGTGTGTGAAATGGAATAAATCATTACACACCTACCCACTAAAATTTCTTTAATTTTTCAAAACAAATATCTAAGATATTTAAACATAAGAAATATTTCAAAACAAAACTTTATGAAATAAATGAAAACTTTGAATCAAAACACCAAACCTTTTCTTCTTGGCAAGAACATATCAAGAACAATGAAGAACATCCATGAAAACCCATAAAAGCTCCATGAACATTTTTCACCCAAAAACATACCAAAACCACTCAAACTTAAGGGAAATAACATACAACCATACTAGGGTACATAGGGGTTCCAAAAGTCACTTTAAAACACTTTTAACAAGTCAAACAAGAACCCAAAAATCCACCCTTTGGATTTGGCCGAATTTCCCCAAAAACATGGCACCAAATTTTAGCTCCAAAATTCATGCTCATATGAACTACATCTACAACATTTGAGATGGCAAATTTTCTAACAAAATTTACATTCAAAGAAGCAAGAATAAAGCTTGTAACAATTACAACATTCAAATCACAAACTATGAACTACAAAACCCAAAAGGATTCACCAACTACTAGACTTAGGCTCTGATACCACTTGAAGGAAGATTTGTGAAAAACAAGTTCATTTGAGCAACATCAACAACATGCAATTAACATATTAAAAGGCGGAATCATGTTTATATGCACTCAAAAACAAAACTTAACCCATGAACTTCAAAGCCTAGTAGATAGGTGAACCAAGACTCAACTCAAAACAAAGTGAGTTGAGAAATCAATACCTTTGTAGATTCCTCTTTGCATAAGCAAAGGCTAATCACCCAAAGAGAGGGCCTTCATTCCTTGCATCTTAGATCCATGGATTTGGATGGATGAAAAGGTTTCTCCAAGTTCCCAAAATTGAGAACCTCTAAGTCTCCACACCAAGGTAAGATTGGAGAAGAAATGAGTGACCTTGAGGAAGTAAGATTGCTAGATGTTTTCCTCAAGTGTGGCTGGCCATTTCTAGAGAGAAAGGAGAGTTTGTGTTTCTCCAATTTCCCCAAAAACAACCCTTAATGAATTTTGGCTATTAAGTCATACTTATTCCTTAATTCATTTGAGTGGCAAACTTGTAAATAAGTCCAAAACCACTCCTTCTCTAACATGGCCGGCCTTAGGGTATTCATTGGGCTATTTGGGCCTTTGTGAATCATTATTCATTAAGTTGTCACACAACTTAAGTCAATGGACTTGACGTTCGAAGCCCATGGGGCCTTAAGGTCCAAAACTATCCCGTGGTCTTCAACGAACTTATTCGTTTGATTAATAATCATATTAATTAATCCTTGCCATAAATAATTAAACCATTTAATTATTCTTACTCATCTCCGTTGAATCTTCAATCTCTACCTTACACGGTGTACGATCCATTAGGTTCCTTTTAGCGAGGCAGTGGGCGATTCAAACTCTTTCAAATCGATTGTGAATTGAAACTTACTTTCAATTCTCCCGTTAGTGATAATACACTTTTAGGGCTTCCACAAACCATGGTTGACGCCTAGCAGCATGTCATGGTTACCCAAGCTAATCAGAAGAGGTGGAGAACCTATTTAGTTTTAGGATTACAAATGCAATACGGTCTTTCTCTAATACAATACTCTTGACCACATTGTTTGGTTTGATAGTTTATTCATGTCTACTATCCAATGTGAGTGTTGTGCTTATATGATTACCTTGAATGTGATTTGGAACACATTCCTAAATCTCATTCATACTTTGGCCAAAGATTCTTAATCATATCATAGAGTATTCTCCCTCAAACAGTTTGAAGGTTAGAGATCCCTTGTTGCGCATTCACTTGCCTCCATGGCTAAGTGGCTTAACCCCAACGATGTCGTGGACACCCTCCTGATGGAGTGATTTTGACATAATCAAAGATTAAGGACCTAACCACAAGACAACTGTGATGCCTCAGGTCAAAAGACTAATTTGCATTATCCCAACCATGAGTTCTCATGTGACATGAATATGAGAACTCTTTGTTGATCGTGTTCAGTGAACTCATTCTCTATTGAGCACCTACGTACTTGTCTTGATGTCACACACACCAATGACTCGAGACTAGTCACTCTCCCTGAGAGAAGACATAGCACGTACTGATCTTAACGGACTGTCAATGCCCAATTGACAATCCTATGATCAGGAACGTTTAGGATGTGTCAACGAAAGAATGGTCTCATGAATCTAACTTCTTTAGATCGCATTCTTCCAATCACATATTCCTTGGACTTATCGTTTAAGCATATAACATTTATATGAGACGGCTCAAACAATAATCTTTGCCCTTTACATTTAAACTACATTAGTTTGAAATGTCCGTAAAGTATCATCATATGATTGGTTTTAGGGCACATTTCCAACAGTCGTCCCCAACGGAAATTGGACAGAAGTTCACTTGAATCGCTTCAGAATTTTTCAAGAATCCGATTCAAATTTTTCTAGGGTTTGGTTGTTATAACGTTGAGATTAAACCATCTCCATTCACCACCTTGGTTGTCAACGATCACCATGACTTGTCCCGAATCATAACAACCCAGACACACCACCAAAAGCTGCGGTGCCGTGCATCCCTCCAATGTGGACACCCAGCACGATTGGGATTTGTGTTCAGTCCAACACTCGGCCCTTTGGGCCTATATCATTCTCAGCCTATCAGTGAAAAAAAAAAAAATTAAATTTGGGCCTGTGAACCAAGCCCAGTTGCTGATCCAGTTGACCCACTTGTGACACCAGCCCAATTAAATTTGGGTGTCCTTGTGTCCTCACCACATTTGATCCATTCCCTTCATAGGCCATCTTGGACCTTGCCCAAAATTCTGGGCTTGCTCTTATAGCCCAGAAAAGCCTACAACTTTTTCTGATGGCTCGGCCCACTCTATACCCAGCCCGTTTTGGGCTTGGGCAGCACGGTCATAATTTACTCAGCCCACCTATGGACTTTGGTCTAAGTCTTTGGGCCTCGAGTTTAATTACCTAATTATTTAGGCCCAATGGGTTTTATTTTTTCACCCACACTTTAACTTGGCCCAAAGTCCAAATAATTAATTCAATTATAAACCTGAAGTTCTATTTGCATATTTTCTTGTTGCATATTTCTGTATATATATTTACGATTGTCTAAAGGAACATATGAACTTGACGTTCATAATTATTTCGAAACCTAAAGTTTCTATTAACGTGCCTTATTTGAAAACCTGAAGTTTTCCTTAAAAACATTACCCATGAAAACCTGAAGCTTTTTCATGCGAATTTTAACCAATACGTGTTTGTTAGAACCTGAATGTTCTACTCTTTTGTGAATGGATTGATATTTTTCTCCATTGCACTAACCACATCATGTCCATCTATTTTGTGATAGGAACATGTCGAATTTGAACAAACTTGACTTCACCGCTTTGGAGGTCTCTAGATGGAACTACCTCAAGTGGGTTGTCACATCCTGGCCCGGGGTGGATCACTTCCCGGGCCCGCTCCACTACCGTAGCACGATATTGTCCGCTTTGGGCCCCGACCACGCCCTCACGGTTTTGTTTCTGGGAACTCACATGAGAACTTCCCGATGGGTGACCCATCCTAAGAGTGCTCTCATGCGCTACTCGCTTAACTTCGGAGTTCCCATGGAACCCGAAGCCAGTGAGCTCCCAAAAGGCCTCGTGCTAGGTAGGGATGGGAATATACATTTAAGGATTGATGTGAGAATTATACGCACACAAATTAAACCCTCTTTTTATCAATTGTAGTATAAGTATAAGTAGGGATCGTTCTGGACCGGGGATTAGGAGGGATTGTTAATCTCTTGGAAACTGACTCAAAAACGTAAAAACAATATAAAACACTATATTAAACTCGAAGAATGCAAAACTAAAAGTAAGAAAGATTAAGACTAAAACTTAAACAAAATAAAGGGGGATTGGATTTGGACGAAAATTGAAATAACGAAACAAGTTAATAAACTAGACAGAATGTAAATATGAAATTGATGAAATAGAATGAATGGATGCTAGCCAAGGGGTTCATCTCCACACATGTTACACTTGCATAATAAAAAGATTTCTAATTTCATTTCAATAAACCATGAATTCTCAACGCTCCGGGTTAATTAGGTCCGCTTAAATTAACCGTCAAGTTTTCCTTAAGTTAATGAATTGGATGATTGCATACGACAACCCAAAGCATTCCTCACAAGTTCCCTACATGAATTGCATAATAGAGATACAAGCAAGAATCATTAAGCAACATGAAAACTATAAGTGTTGACGAGGCATTCGTTACAATGATTGCATGAAACTTATGCCAAGAATTTGTTTAACGCGATTGTTTATAAGCAACCTCCACTACTTGTGAATATAAGTTCATAACTATTACGTGAAACTCGCTTATATTCTAGCGTCAAATTCATGCATGAAAATTAAGCGTTCATTCTTAATAAACATACATAAATAGGTTATCAATCAAACAGTTAAACAAATTGAATTCACAACTTATGAAACGTAATTAAAAGTAATCAAATCATATTACAAACATAAACATAGTTTCGAATCACCCCCTAGCTAAGGGGGGTTTAGTTCCTCATACGTACAAAACAAAGAGAATTGAAATTAAACATTGAAATGAAAGAAACGCCTAAACATTCCAACAACTCAAACTTGAATTGTATGAACGTTTAGGCCCTCTTCTCTTCCTCTTCGTTGTAGCATAAGGTCTAGGGATAGTTGGTTGGGGGAATGGAAGTGTGGAAAGGAGTGAGGAGTGATGGAAATGGAAGATGGTTTTTGGATTCTAAGGGAGACTCACGGCTAGGAGAAGGAAATGGAAGTGTTTGTGGTGTGTTGTGTTGTGAATGAGATGATTTGAATGAATGGGAATGCAAGGGTATTTATAGGAGGAGTGGAGGTTATATGGCTGTTTGTTTAAGGTGTTTGTGTGGAGGAATGATGGAAAAACAGCTAGGACACATGTGAAAAGCTGGAATTGCATGTGTTAGTATGTGAAAGCTGGAAATGGGTTGGTGGCCACGGCAATGAGTGGTGTTTGGTGCTGGAAATGGATGTGGCTTCAATCTGAAAATGGGAGAGCATGTGCAAGGCAAGGATGTGAATGATTATGGAGGGATGTGGCTGAAATAACATGTGGAAAGGTTGGAAAGTTGGAAAGGTGAGTGAAGGCCACGGCAATGGGATAGAATTGGCTGCTAGGATGGATATGTAATGCACGGCAATGGGGGAAGTTTTTGATGATTTAAAATGTGGATGCATGATGAAGAGTTAATAAATAATGCATGTAGGGTTAGGAAATAAAATCATAACTTAAAGGGGGGATGATTAAAGGGTGTGGCTAGAACAAAGGGGGAAGCACATGGAAATGCTTGTGAGTATGCTGGAAATGGGAGGTAGGCCACGGCATGGATGTGTTTTGGGTGTGTGTGTGTGTGAATGTGTGGCTTAATGATTAAGTGAATGAATATATGGCTGCATGTGGATTAAAGGGGTGTGAATGGTGGTGTAATGATGAAATGAAATGGCTAGAAAGGGTATGAAATGCACGGCAAGGATTTTAGGATGCATGTGATTGATAAATGGTGGTGAAAATGCATGTGAGTGCATGTTCTGGAATTAGGGGGAATGCACGGGTAGGCTTGGTTGAATGATGATGATGCATGTGATTGGTGGGGACAAAGGGGGAAACAAGGCACAAGGGTGCTTGAGTGAATGATTGAATGTGCATGTGGATTAGGTGATGAAAGCATGTGAATGCATGTGTTAGGTTGTTGTTGTGATAAGTGATAAGTGTATGATATGATAAGTGAATGATATGATAAGTGAATGGTTTGATAAGTGATAAGTGATAAATGAATGATATGTGGTGAGTGATAAGTGAATGGAAGTGATAAGTGAATGGTTTGATAAGTGAATAGTTTGATCTTCAATTTCGTCCATCTACTTGGCTCCATGGATAAGCTATCCAATCCATGCACAAAAATGCTCCAAATAGCCTCAAAATGCACTTTCTTGCTCCCTAAGCCCTTAGAACCTGAAAACACACAAAAGAAGCATAAAGGACTAAAATAACTAGAGAAACATAACGTAAACGTACGAGAACAAGCCATTTAAGTCGCATGAATATGCTCCTATCAAACTCCCCCACACTTATCTTTTGCTAGTCCTCGAGCAAAACAGAAAAACAAAACAAAACGAAACGAAACGAAACAAAACAAACCAAAGACAATCTTAAACCTTCCAACAATCGTCTTAGGGATTTCCAATGCACATGACATGTTAAAAATCGTCATTCCCACAGATTTTAGTCATCTTCACACTTAAGTACATTCTTAATCATAGTCACCACATACTATTTCACAATTAAGTATTTAAAACCATGTTTTGAATGTAGTTACATGCCTTAGAGAATTTGCTCAATTCCTCACAAGATATGCACTCAATTTCACTCAGATTTTCTGACTACACACCCTACACTAAGTATATGCGAGAAGATCGATGTAAACATGAAAACGAACACTCACATATATGTATCACAAAGAACGCAATTTCTGGAGTTAATAAGCATGTTTAGATATGATCTCATGAATGGAATGCTACTACTTAGACGCGAGAACCAGTGACACCATATGCTCATACCAAATTCAAACTCCACAATTGAAATGCACAACACTCAAGATAGAAGTCAAGGGTTGTAACGGGGCTTGGGGTATTGGCTCACAAGGAAAGGTAGGGATAAACAAAAGCTCTTTAAACAATAGCAAGCAAAGTAATGAAATTAAGGCTTAGAATTCACTTGGTATGCAGAAATCAACTTTTAGACATAAGGGGGAGATTCAACAACTCTTAGGGCCTAATTTATTGTTTTGGGCCCTTACTTCAACAAACAATACTTTTCAACTTTTTTTTTTTTTTTTTTTCTTTTTTTCTTTTTGGCCGTGCCTATGGCACATCAACTCACATAAACACTCTTTCCCCCACACTTATTTTCTGCAATACCTTAATCAAAAGGAAATCATTGCTTATTATGCTTCAAGAACAAGGGTAAGGATGGTCATATTCTAGGCTAGGTGAGGATAATTGTGGGTTAACAAAGAAAGTAGGCTACACAATGCTCAACAGGGTTAAATCCTACAAAACAAATAAAATTGGGAAATATGGCAATTTGGCTTTGGTGGTGGTCACTACACAACTTCTTCTTGAATATGTGTTATGCAAATCAATAACATGCTTTGAATGAAATGGGCATGAGTTCTAGCATTTGGAACTATATGATGAAATGCCTTCTAAGTAGTAACCAAGCAAAGAATAATGAGATCATGCAACGACTTTAGAAAACAAGAAATCACAGATTATACTCTCCAAAGAACGTTATAGGCTCAAGTCTCTTAGGGTTGTAGCGTTTGTTTGAGTTCCTTCCTTCAAGCATGTTACAAAAACGAATTTTTCTTTTATGATTGCATGTGAAGTCATACATTATAACCATAACCAAGCATATACCAAGAGTAAATCAAACTTTTCTCTATGTTTATAACTCTTTTCAACAGTCATGCAATTAGAAACCAAATCCTTATCATTGTGTTGGAAGGTGACCTATGACACAAAAATGACTCAAAACACTCTTTTTAGGCTTTTCAAAACATGTTTTTCAAATTTTTATGTGATTTTCGAATTTTTAAGTCAAAACACACTAAACACACTTAAAAACAGCAAGAAACAACATTTGAAGTTATGGTGGATAAAACCCTACGAATTTGCATCAAAACACTTTAGTAACTCCCCCACACTTAAATCAAACATTGTACTCAATGTAAAAAAAACCACACTAAACACAAACAAACATATAAACAGCAATTAAACATACTAAACATGGCAGAATGTATCTAACAAAGAGAAGAGTTTAGAGATGCAAATCTGGTTATGGAGTGTTCGTTCCATCTTCTCCTTGGTGATTGCAGTGAGGCTTCATCTTGAGTTTTTCCACAGGCTACTCTTGAACTGAGCTGGAGATTCTTTTGGTTTCCTCCGATCGTTGATTTTCCTTTGTGCTACTCTTGAACTGGGCAGCAGGATTCTTGTGGTCTCCCCGGAAGGTCTGAGCTTACTTCTTTTATCTGTTTCTTTGTTCAATCTCTCCAATTCGTATTGAAGAGGGTTAGAGGATAGCTCAGCAACGCTAGGTAAGCAACCAGGGAATAGAGTCCAGATAGACTCCAAGTGCCGGCTGATTGCTTCTTTCACTTTGCCATGCAAGTAATATCAAGCACAAAGGAAAAGACAGGGAAAGGGCATGATATGAGATACCTTTGCTTTCGCCCTTGATGATATGAGATACCTTTGCTTTCGAAGAGGCAGCGAATGAATCCACATGCTTCGATCCACCGTTTCCTCTTGCCTCCTTTGTACTCCAGGCATTTGGTATCTTCTTTGGGGGATACATCCATGGTTGAAAGTGTGTTCATGTTTGTGCGGGTTGGTTGCAGCTTACATTTTTGGCCGAGAAGGAAAGTTATGCGTTTGTGGGTGTATGCCTTGCCATGCATGTTGATGTATATAGGAATTGTAATGGCAAGTGGCAATGCGGATGCGGAAATTACCTCCACGCGTCTTCTGAAAAGCCGGGAGCTTTTGACAAAGTGGCACGCGTCTTCTGAAAAGCCGGGAGCTTTTGACAAAGTTGCACTCGCTTTCTGGAAAGCCGGGAGCTTTCGGCTTTGTCACCCACGTTTGTCGGCTAAAGTGTGCAGCTGATTTCTCGCCTTCCACGCGTCTTCTGAAAAGCTGGGAGCTTTTGACAAAGTTACACACGCTTTCTGAAAAGCTGGGATTGCGTCTGACGAGCTAGCGATCTTTACGCCGGAAATTCCGGTTTTGAAGAGTGGTGTCTCTTCATTTCTGAATCGGTGAACGCCTCTCCTTTAATAGAGATGATCGATCACCTCTAGCATGCACACTTGAAAATTGCCCAGAAATCGTCTCCGGCCCGTCGAGATTTCACTCCATCCAACCCTTCTCTTTTAACTTCTTGAAAAATGGCTAGCTCATCTAACCCATCGAACATTTGCTTAGATTTGAGTCTAAGCAATGATCCTGTTGCGCCGCGTCAGGATAAGGTATGGTGCCCGTCTTTCTTATCTTCTCATGGCCCTCTTACAGATGAGAACTCTGTGATGACGGATGCCACAACGACTACGATAGTAGGTCGGAACCTCCTCACTCCCAAAGACAGTCAGTTGCTTTCAGGACGGTCTGATGAGTTGGCCGTTCAAGAGTCCCTGGCTCTTAGTGTTCAGTGCGCTGGCTCTGCGTCCAACATGGGCCAACGCCTTCTTGCTCACTCCCGTCAGGTTGAATCCTTGATGGCGGAGGTGGAGAGTCTTAAGCAGGAGATCAAACAGCTTAAGTACGAGAACCGAAGTTTGCACGTGCTTGCCAACAATTCTTCGATAGGCATGAAGAGGAAGCTTGATGAGCTTGATGACCGTCAACAGTTTGCAGCTTTCTTCCAGAGGCACCTCTTTCCTGGGTCATCCAGCGTTCCACCAAGGTTTGGGGCCTTGAATGATCTATCTTCGGTGCCTCCCGCTCCTATGCCTCCTGCTCCTATGCCTCCTGCTCCGATGCCTCTTGCTCCGATGCCTCCCGCTCCGATGCCTCTTGCTCCGAGAGTGTTGCCACGTAGTGGGGCCTCACGTACACAACCTTTGTAAAGGCTCCATCTTTCTGCCATGTTTAGATACAATTGTAATTTATCGAAAATCAATGTACAAGCTTTGTTTTATTCACTGTATTGGGTTGCCTCCCAAGTAGCGCTTTCTTTTACGTCTTGCAGCCGGACGAAGAACTTCTTTTCTCACTTAGGACCCACGACATGGAATTTATCTCTGAATGGGGGGTGATACTTGAGATGATCCGGTAATGGTTTAAATTCTAGAGTGGGTGCCTGGATCATTAACAGCATATCAGTATAAAACAAACTTGAAATTCGGGGAGGCGGCTTACCTGTGTGCTCCGACAAGAACTCAATGACAAACACCACTCCCTTGAAAGTTTCAGGGATATTGGACTTGGCCAGATTGCATGTGATGGTTATGACTTGTCCAATGTCGTCAAATTCAACTTCTTTGGATTTTGTGGTTTCAAATATGTCCTCTTTGACGAATTCCCCCGTCACATCTTGCTCTTGATTCTTTGGAAATGATTCGAAGATGCCTTTCTCACCCTCTTCTTCCTTGTATTGCATGATCCTGCAAGGAATAGGGACATTCAGTGGAACGGGGTTAGAAATAATTAACTTTGGAACAACCTTACCTGAATTGGATGGCGTAGGAGCAATAGGTTCCTGCGGCAAAGGTGTTTCCACCCTTGCCATAGGTTGCGTGTGTTCCTCTTCCTCAATTAGCAGCTCCTCATCCACTTCTTGCTCTTGAATTTGTTTCATGAACTCCATAATCTGCCCAATTTGCTCCTCCAATTTACCCAACTTCTTGTCTTGATTTTGTTCGTCCTTGTTTTGAGTTTGGACTTCCTGCGTCAAAGTAGTAAGTAATTGAAAAATCGTATCATTATCACTTGAATTACTTACATTGCTTTGGGCAGGTTGTGGTGGCTGCATAGGTGTCGTATAGAACTCATCATATGGTTGCCAATATTCCCTTTGTTGAGCCTCCTCGACTTGGTTTTGTGAGCCCTACACCAAACAAAGTAATTCATTAAGCTTTTGATTATAATCTATTGACGAACTTGAGTTTGGTTGGGCATATTGAATATGAGGTTGTGGTGGATGCATAGGTGTCGTATAGAACTCCTCATAAGGCCGCCAATATCCTTCTTGTTGAATATGTTGAGGTTCCCACCATATAGAGTTTGAATGATCACTCCAATCCGAATTGTAAGTATTGGAAAACACGTCGTTCCTTGATTGATTATGATCAAATGTACCAACTCTTTGTGTTTGGTACTCTTCCATAAGCTGTGACAAAAGAGAAACACTATCAAGTGCCATGTCTTGCGTCTAAAATAAAACTATAAATATATACACACAAATGAAAATAAAACAATCCAAGAGATTAGCAAAGTTTCTAATCCCCGGCAACGGCGCCAAAATTTGATGCGAGAATTATACGCACACAAATTAAACCCTCTTTTTATCAATTGTAGTATAAGTATAAGTAGGGATCGTTCTGGACCGGGGATTAGGAGGGATTGTTAATCTCTTGGAAACTGACTCAAAAACGTAAAAACAATATAAAACACTATATTAAACTCGAAGAATGCAAAACTAAAAGTAAGAAAGATTAAGACTAAAACTTAAACAAAATAAAGGGGGATTGGATTTGGACGAAAATTGAAATAACGAAACAAGTTAATAAACTAGACAGAATGTAAATATGAAATTGATGAAATAGAATGAATGGATGCTAGCCAAGGGGTTCATCTCCACACATGTTACACTTGCATAATAAAAATATTTCTAATTTCATTTCAATAAACCATGAATTCTCAACGCTCCGGGTTAATTAGGTCCGCTTAAATTAACCGTCAAGTTTTCCTTAAGTTAATGAATTGGATGATTGCATACGACAACCCAAAGCATTCCTCACAAGTTCCCTACATGAATTGCATAATAGAGATACAAGCAAGAATCATTAAGCAACATGAAAACTATAAGTGTTGACGAGGCATTCGTTACTATGATTGCATGAAACTTATGCCAAGAATTTGTTTAACGCGATTGTTTATAAGCAACCTCCACTACTTGTGAATATAAGTTCATAACTATTACGTGAAACTCGCTTATATTCTAGCGTCAAATTCATGCATGAAAATTAAGCGTTCATTCTTAATAAACATACATAAATAAGTTATCAATCAAACAGTTAAACAAATTGAATTCACAACTTATGAAACGTAATAAAAAGTAATCAAATCATATTACAAACATAAACATAGTTTCGAATCACCCCCTAGCTAAGGGGGGTTTAGTTCCTCATACGTACAAAACAAAGAGAATTGAAATTAAACATTGAAATGAAAGAAACGCCTAAACATTCCAACAACTCAAACTTGAATTGTATGAACGTTTAGGCCCTCTTCTCTTCCTCTTCGTTGTAGCATAAGGTCTAGGGATAGTTGGTTGGGGGAATGGAAGTGTGGAAAGGAGTGAGGAGTGATGGAAATGGAAGATGGTTTTTGGATTCTAAGGGAGACTCACGGCTAGGAGAAGGAAATGGAAGTGTTTGTGGTGTGTTGTGTTGTGAATGAGATGATTTGAATGAATGGGAATGCAAGGGTATTTATAGGAGGAGTGAAGGTTATATGGCTGTTTGTTTAAGGTGTTTGTGTGGAGGAATGATGGAAAAACAGCTAGGACACATGTGAAAAGCTGGAATTGCATGTGTTAGTATGTGAAAGCTGGAAATGGGTTGGTGGCCACGGCAATGAGTGGTGTTTGGTGCTGGAAATGGATGTGGCTTCAATCTGAAAATGGGAGAGCATGTGCAAGGCAAGGATATGAATGATTATGGAGGGATGTGGCTGAAATAACATGTGGAAAGGTTGAAAGTTGGAAAGGTGAGTGAAGGCCACGGCAATGGGATAAAATTGGCTGCTAGGATGGATATGTAATGCACGGCAATGGGGGAAGTTTTTGATGATTTAAAATGTGGATGCATGATGAAGAGTTAATAAATAATGCATGTAGGGTTAGGAAATAAAATCATAACTTAAAGGGGGGATGATTAAAGGGTGTGGCTAGAACAAAGGGGGAAGCACATGGAAATGCTTGTGAGTATGCTGGAAATGGGAGGTAGGCCACGGCATGGATGTGTTTTGGGTGTATGTGTGTGAATGTGTGGCTGAATGATTAAGTGAATGAATATATGGCTGCATGTGGATTAAAGGGGTGTGAATGGTGGTGCAATGATGAAATGAAATGGCTAGAAAGGGTATGAAATGCACGGCAAGGATTTTAGGATGCATGTGATTGATAAATGGTGGTGAAAATGCATGTGAGTGCATGTTTTAGTGCTGGAATTAGGGGGAATGCACGGGTAGGCTTGGTTGAAAGATGATGATGCATGTGATTGGTGGGGACAAAGGGGGAAACAAGGCACAAGGGTGCTTGAGTGAATGATTGAATGTGCATGTGGATTAGGTGATGAAAGCATGTGAATGCATGTGTTAGGTTGTTGTTGTGATAAGTGATAAGTGTATGATTGTTGGAAATGTGCCCTAAAACCAATCATATGAAGATACTTTATGGACATTTCACATGTTAAACTAATCTAGTTTAATATTAAGGGCAAACATTATTGTTTGAGCCGTCTCATATAAATGTTATATGCTTAAACGATAAGTCCAAGGAATATGTGATTGGAAGAATGCGATCTAAAGAAGTTAGATTCATGAGACCATTCTTTCGTTGACACATCCTAAACGTTCCTGATCATAGGATTGTCAATTGGGCATTGACAGTCCGTTAAGATCAGTACGTGCTATGTCTTCTCTCAGGGAGAATGACTAGTCTCGAGTCATTGGTGTGTGTGACATCAAGACAAGTACGTAGGTGCTCAATAGAGAATGAGTTCACTGAACACGATCAACGAAGAGTTCTCATATTCATGTCACATGAGAACTCATGGTTGGGATAATGCAAATTAGTCTTTTGACCTGAGGCATCACAGTTGTCTTGTGGTTAGGTCCTTAATCTTTGATTATGTCAAAGTCACTCCATCAGGAGGGTGTCCATGGCATCGTTGGGGTTAAGCCACTTAGCCATGGAGGCAAGTGAATGCGCAACAAGGGATCTCTAACCTTCAAACTGTTTGAGGGAGAATACTCTATGATATGATTAAGAATCTTTGGCCAAAGTATGAATGAGATTTAGGAATGTGTTCCAAATCACATTCAAGGTAATCATATAAGCACAAGACTCACATTGGATAGTAGACATGAATAAACTATCAAACCAAACAATGTGGTCAAGAGTATTGTATTAGAGAAAGACCGTATTGCATTTGTAATCCTAAAACTGAATAGGTTCTCCACTTCTTCTGATTAGCTTGGGTAACCATGACATGCTGCTAGGCGTCAACCATGGTTTGTGGAAGCCCTAAAAGTGTATTATCACTAACGGGAGAATTGAAAGTAAGTTTCAATTCACAATCGATTAGAAAGAGTTTTAATCGCCCACTGCCTCGCTAAAAGGAACCTAATGGATCGTTCACCGAGTAAGGTAGAGTTTGAAGAAACAACGGAGATGAGTAAGAATAATTAAATGGTTTAATTATTTATCTAAGGCTAAGATTAATTAATATGTTAATTAATCAAACGAATAAGTTCGTTAAAGACCTCGGGTTTGTTTTGGGCCGCAAGGCCCAATGGGATTTGAATGTCAAGCCCATTAACTCAAGTTGTATGACAACTTGAATAAACAAAGGGCTTGAAAGCCCAATAAACCCTATAGGCTTGCCATGTTAGAAGAATAGGGCTTTTGGTCCATTAGGTCACTTATTTGAAGCGACTATATAAAGGACTTTATAGCCTAAAATTTACATATGGTAATTTTTGGGGAAAGGATGAGAACACAAGCTCTCCTTTCTCTCTAAAATTTAGGCCACCTTGGAGGGATCATCTAGCAATCAAACTCCTCCAAGGTCACTCAATTCCTCTTCATTATGCCTTGGTGATGAATAATTAGAGGTTCTCAATTTTGGGAACTTGGAGAAACCTTTTCATCCATCCAAATCCATGGATCTAAGATGCAAGGAATGAAGGCCCTCTCTTTGGGTGATTAGCCTTTGCTTATGCAAAGAGGAATCTACAAAGGTATTGATTTCTCAACTCACTTTGTTTTGAGTTGAGTCTTGGTTCACCTATCTACTAGGCTTTGAATTTCATGGGTAAATGTTTTGTTTTTAAGTGCATACAAGCATGATTCCGCCTTTAATTGTTAATTGCATGCTATTGATGTTGCTTAAATGAACATGTTTTTCACAAATCTTCCTTCAATGATATGATAAGTGAATGATATGATAAGTGAATGGTTTGATAAGTGATAAGTGAATGGAAGTGATAAGTGATAAATGAATGATATGTTAAGTGATAAATGAATGATATGTGGTGAGTGATAAGTGAATGGAAGTGATAAGTGAATGGTTTGATAAGTGAATAGTTTGATCTTCAATTTCGTCCATCTACTTGGCTCCATGGATAAGCTATCCAATCCATGCACAAAAATGCTCCAAATAGCCTCAAAATGCACTTTCTTGCTCCCTAAGCCCTTAGAACCTGAAAACACACAAAAGAAGCATAAAGGACTAAAATAACTAGAGAAACATAACGTAAACGTACGAGAACAAGCCATTTAAGTCGCATGAATATGCTCCTATCAAGGATCACTCCCCTGGGCGATGTGGGATGTCACATGGGTCTAAGATGTGAAGCTCCACCTCATTGTAAAGAATTTGTGTCTTGCCATTGAAGATGAAATAGACAACCCTATTGGCAAAGCTGAGAAAGCCACTACCATGATCTTCATCCGAAGACATATTCATGATGCACTGCAAACTGAGTATCTTGCTGCGGAGGATCCACACACATTATGGGTCAGTTGGCTGATCATTTTGATCACCAAAAGGACATCTTCTTACCTGAAGTAAGACATGACTGGCAGCGTTTGCGTTTCTGAAACTTTAAGTCTATGAATGAATATAATTATGAAGTTTGTTGAATCCGATTACTTTTCAAGTTTTGTAATGAAACTTTGACTGAAAAGGATCTCCTGGAAAAGACCTATTCGATCTTCTCAGCTACTAATATTGTCTTACTGCAACAATACAGAGCTCAGAAGTTCACTAAGTTCTCGGATTTGATGAAAAATCATAAAGCTCGACCTACTGGGGCAACTATTGTGCCTGAAACACACTATAGCACGAACCAATGCCCAAAACACAAAAAGAGGCATGGTAAGGGCGACCAGAAGCCACCCAGTCAAGGTCAACAGAGCCAAGGCCCACCTAAAGGAGGAAACAAAGCCCATAAACGCCCTAACCTCACTCCCAAAACCCCAAACTTCAAGAATAAAGGCAAAGCACTTGACACCATAGATGCATATATGTGTTATCACTGTGGTATAAAGGACCATTGATCCCGTGTTTCCTAAGCTCCCTAGAAGGTTGTAGCTGAATATCATTCTCATGATAAGAATTTTGAATCAAATTTTATGCAAGTAAATGAATCGAAGACTGCAAAGATGGAGGTTTCTAACTTTCAAGAAGCCGTTACCCTTATGGAAGATTGGAATCCTAGACATAAACTATTTTTTCAGTTGAAATAAGACCATGAGGCTGCATTCCACAGATAGTGCAACCACGTACACTGTTTTGTGTGCAAAAAATCTATTTCATTAACTTCATCCATAAGAATGCACCTCTGACAACCCTCTGTGAACACGAAAATTCTGTAACAAATGAAATGAGAATACGTGCTAAAAGTAGATTTGTATTGATGAATTAGTGGGGTTACAATCTTTGTTTACAATTTTCCTCTGATTCAATCTTCAAATTTGATGTAGATGCGTATTTGATCCAAGGGTTGCGATGACTTGATCTCGAACAAGTAATTGAATGATTGCATCAAGTTTTGAGCTTGAAACAATGTGTGGATAGTCTTCACCTCTAGGTTTACACATGACCTGCGATAAAGGTGATGTTGATGTGGGGTTTTGTTGATTCAAGGTTCTTGGCGACTTGATCTTGAATCAAACGTTGTTACCAGCGTTAAGCTTGCAACAAAGTCTTGAAGGAATCGGCACAAGTGCTTCTTAATTTTTCAAGGGAATGCTTCGGCTTTAGTTGTACGTGCTTTGAAGAAAGCTTTGGCAGCATATTAGTCTTCAAAGATTTGGTAGAGGTTCTCCCTTTGTTAGAATTTCGGCCCTTCAATGTAGAAATTGTCGACCCTTTGTTTGTCCTAGGACTTTGTATTTATAGACTTTCGAAACCATGCCTTTGGGTTTGATTTGTGTCTTGTTTCAGCCACTTTCCCTTGCTTGGCCGAATTATAGGGCTTTCTTGCCTATTTTGGGAGTAATGTTCAATTCCTGCTTGTTTTGCCAAGATGCTTTAGCTTTCTTTCCGGTTTTTAGAGCAATTTGGACTGTATGCCGATTTTAAGGGATATTTTCACCTTTTTGTCGAATTTTCGGGAAGTTTTGAGCTTCCTTTGCTTGATTTGTGCCACATATTATTGATGACTTGTCCATTTGTGATAAGGCATATGCCAAGGAAGGTGTTTTCCCCTTTGATTTGGGAAACTTGAAGACTTGTCCTTGCCTTGGAGGGGTTTCCTTTTGTATTTTGGCAAGAAGAGGTACTTTCCCTTGATGTTTTTTTGGAAATTTTGAAGCCCTGTCCTTATTTTTTGTTTTGTTTTGTTTTGTTTTCTTTGTGATTTTTGTTGCAAAAAACAACATTTTTTTCCCTTTATTGTTGTGCATAAGCATTGCCTTGTTTGTTTGGAATTTGTTTCCTTCTTGTAGTTGGAATGTGCTTCCTTTTTTTTTATTTTCCTTTTGCTATTTGGTATGTATTTCCCTTATAGCATTAGGAAGCAATTGATCCTTATTTATAGGACAATTGGGTGTGTGCTTTGTCACAGACCACCCTTGTAGTGCATTTCCTCTATGATTCCCATGTGCTTTCTACTGCTTAGTGCCATAGGTTTTGCTACTTAGAGCTGTGCCTTTTTGCTTGTTGCTTGTTGCAGTGCATCATTTTTTCCCATGTGGTGCTGTGCAAAAGGCTGCAGTGAGGTTACGCTGTGTAGTGCATTTTGGTTGCAGTTTCCCTCGATGGTGACGTTGCCATGCAGTACAAGAAACTGCTTGTGTAATCACTGCGGGTTGCGTAGTGCGATAACGTAGCATTTTGGTTTTCTTTGCTAGTGTAGCATGCTTTGAAGAACCGTCTTGTAGCTTCTCTCCTTGTTGTGCTACTTAAGCTTTGTGGATGATTTCTTTTCGTTGTTGTGACATTGTCGTCGTCATCCTTCAACTCTCATGAGATTTTTCTCGCATGTCTTTAGCTTTAGTGAAGTAATTTTTTTTTTTTATTCTTGCAAAAGAAGGCAATTCACAAGATAAGGGAACGGCGTTGAAACTTTGTGCACCGTTGATTAGCCCTAAGGTGTTTGTTCTTCCTGTAAAAGACATCTCGATGCATATGAAGTTGTGGTCTTCTGAAGTATCTTGGGAGGTGGCAGAGTTTGGTCGACCAAATATGAAGAAGAAGGCATGTACGTTGAGGATTCTTATCTTGAATCCTTCGCACCATGTTCGTGACAATTTTCTGGCTTTGTTTGAGCTTCTTGGTGATTGCTTCCATAGCAGAACTATGACTTGGAATAACACCTTGTCGACTACTGGAGAAGCCATCTTTGTTGAGTTTTATTGGGAGTGGCTTGAAGATGCTTGAGCCGATCCAAAGATGTGCTTACTAACGTGGGTCTTTATCACGCTGTATATGCATCTTTGTTTAGTTATGATCGCCATCATTCCGTCCTTTGTGCATTTTTCGAGCATTGGTGTTTAGCGATCAACACACTTCACATGGCACAAGGGGAGATGTCGATTTCACTTTGGGATTTCCACAAGATAGGAGGCTTGCTGATTTAGGGTAAGTTTTATGATGAGGTTGTTCCTAGCGTGGATGAATTTTCTCATCACAAAAGTCGATGATTGCCTACGAGTTACTGCTATTTGTTTTGGGTGTATCACAAGCTTTCCCATGAGCCTCAGGGTAAGTCAGGCATGAAGATATCTTCATGGATCTAATTTTGGTATTGGGGTTCCATGAAATACAGGAAGCCTTTGAAGAAAAGTGGCCACAATAAGACAACCAAGCCAAAGGGAGACTTGGTGCCGTACACCTACCGAATTGAAAGCGTTTGACAAACTTGGTGTAGTGTCAGAGCATGTGGAAGAATCTTACCTAGCCATTTTCTTAGCTTGTTGGCTTTGTAAGTTTGTTTTCCCCAAAGACGACGTCAACTTTATCCATCTCGGAGTCTTCAAAGTGGCCAACAAGATGGCTACAGGTGAATTTTTAGCCTTGCTATTCCGATTTTTGTTGGAAATGTGCCCTAAAACCAATCATATGATGATACTTTACGAACATATCACATGTTAAAGTAATCTACTTTAATATAAAGGGCAAAGATTATTGTTTTAAGCCGTCTCATGTAAATGTTACATGCTTAAACAATAAGTCCAAGGAATATGCAACTGGGAGAATGTGATCTAAAGAAGTTAGATACATGAAACCATTCTCTTTCGTATACATATCCTAAACGTTCCTGATCATAGGATTGCCAATTGGGCATCGACAATCCGTTAAGATCAGTACATGATATGTCTTCTCTTTGGGAGAGTGATTGGTCTCGAGTCATTGGTGTGACTGACACCAAGACAAGCATGTAGATGCTCAATAGAGAATGAGTCCACTGAACATAATCAACGAGGAGTTCTCATACTCATGTCACATGAGAACTCATGGTTGGGATAATGCAAAGTAGTTCTTTGACCTGAGGCATCATAGTTGTCATGTGGTTAGGTCCTTGATCTTTGACTATGTCAAAGTCACTCCATCAGAGGGTGTCCACGACATAGTTGGGGTTAAGCCACTTAGCCATGGAGGCAAGTGAATGCGCAACAAGGGACCTCTAAACTTCAAACCTTTTGAGGGAGAATACTCTATTATATGATTAAGAATCTCTAACCAGAGTATGAATGAGATTCAGGAAGTTGTTCCAAATCACATTCAAGGCAATCATATAAGTAAAAGAATCACATTGGATAGTAGACATGAATAAACTATCAAACCAAAACAATGTTGTCAAGAGTATTGTATTAGAGAAAGACCGTATTGCATTGTAATCCTAAACTAAATAGGTTCTCCACCTCTTCTGATTAGCTTGGGTAACCATGACATATTGCTAGGTGTCACTCATGGTTTGTGGAAGCCCTAAATGTGTGTAATCACTAAAGGGAGAATTGAAAGTAAGTTTCAATTCACAATCGATATGAAGAGTTATAATCGTCCACTGCCTCACTAAAAGGAACCTAATGGATCATACACTGTGTAAGGTAGAGATTGAAGAAATAACAGAGATAAGGAAGGATAATCAAATGGTTTCATTATTTATGGCAAAGATTAATTAATATGATGATTAATCAAACAAATAAGTTCGTTTTAGATCTCGGGTTAGTTTTGCACCGCAAGGCCCAATTGGACTTGAATTTCAAGTCCAATAATTCAAGTTGTATGACATATACAGAAAGGGTAGTGAACTTGCTTTAATTGCAAGTTTGCCATTACATTGTGAGGTGGTATAAAGGCAACTTTATAGCCATTTCATCCTTAGGGTTTCTTTTGGAGAAAAGATGAAAACACAAGCTCCATTTTCTCTCTAAGAGGTCGGCCACCCTAGGAAGGTTTTACTAGCATCTAAATCTTCCTAGGTCCCTCATCTCTTCATCAATGCTCACCTTGGCGTAGAAAAATTAGAGGTTCTCTATTTTGGGAACTTGGAGAATCCTTTCAACCATCATCCTCTAAGAAATCCATAGAGCTAAGAAGCGAGGAATGAAGGCCCTCTCCTTGGGTGATTAGCCTTTGCTTATGCAAAGAAGAATCAACAAAGGTATAAGATTTCTCAACTCATTTTGTTCTTGAGTTGAGTCTTGGTTCACCCAACTACTAGGCTTTGAATTTCATGTGTGAAGTTTTGTTTTTGAGTGCATACAAGCATGATTCCACCTTTTAATTGTTAATAGCATGCATAGATGTTGCTCAAATGCACTTGTTTTCATAAATTTTTCCTTCAATTTTAGCCAACATTTACGACAGCTAAAGTATTGTTTCGAACTCAGCGAGCACTGACGATCGTGTTGCAGTTCTTCCTTACCACTATGTGTACGGTTGGTTGGGTAAGTACTTTGGCACTCATTTTCCTTCATCAACTTTAGACAAGTCGAGGCCGTCTTCGTTAACTTTAGTCAAGTTGGGGCCTTTGATGATGAAGTATTTTGGCGTGCTTTCTACGAAGAGCCTTGATGATTTGCAGGCGCAAGGATTTTTTAGAAGTTGTGAAGGTTTGAGAATGCATCACCTAGCAAAGGTTCGCTCAGCACAATGAGTCCTCATAGATGATTCACACCTTGGGTTCTCAAACTTGTCTTACCTTACAAGTCTTCATTTTGGGTATGTTTCGTTTCGACAAGGAGACCGATGTATCATTTAGCCGTATAGTTCTCACCATTTCAGCAGTTAGTTTGGTTTTGTCTAACATGTGCTAGGCAAGTTGAAGGAAATTGCACAGTCGGAATCCTTACAAGCTATGTATATGCATCGGGAGTCTTATACCCGTGCATGTACAAATGCTTCTACCACTTTGTAGGCCAAAGACGAGTTCAAGAGTAATCCAGAGACCCGTGCCTACATAGATTGGTGGTTAAAGGTACATCAAAAAGACCTAAGGATGGCAAGTGGCACCAATTCTACTCATTAAAGCTATGACGTGCCGATAGAGGGTTGTTCTGCGGTTCCTACATAGTTGGCACCTTTTGATTGTGCGAGTGTAGCTTCTTTGCAAGAAGGACTTGCGGCTTTAACTTCTTAATGCCCGTATTTGTCTTCTAATCATTCGGATACTTTTGAAAAGGCAGATGATGAAGTTAACTCAAACAAAGATGAGCTTGTTTTGTGGCAGCGTCAATTAGTTTTGAACAAACGACTGCTTGAAGGTGTTTAGGATGACAGCGATGTAAATTTTTGTCATAAGAAGAAGAAAGTGTTTAGGCCTCCTCAATTTGATGGTCGTGTGTTACTTGAGAAAGATGTATTTCCTTGTTTCTTTTGATTTCTTCTGCTTTCATTGGTTTAGCTCTTGTTTCTAACATCTTTCTTTGTCTTCTTTAGGCTAGGCCCTCTTGTTCTTTTAATTTGGCGAACATGGGCGTTTATTCCTTTAAGGAGATCTATTTGGAAGAAATCTACTTATAGATGAGAAGATTAGGGACCCGCCCGGTGCAATGCTTATTACAAATGTGCCAAGTTGGCCAAGTTTGCCGTATGTAGGCGAAGGTATGCAAGAGCTCGTCATGTGTCCAACACCTTTGCCAGCTAGCTCCGAGATCTCTCTTAGAGGGTCGAACCTTAGTGGCACTGAGAAACTTTTCCATCACATCAACCTTCGTATGGCTATGGATATCAAGAGCCACATTGAGAAGAAGATTTCAAAATGCCTAGTGGGGGACCTTGCATTGCTCAAGGAGGACTTTTCGAAGCTTATTTCTGTGATTAACAATCTTAACGTTGATTCCTCACACTTGAGAGTCAAGATTGCTGAACTTATGGCTGCCTCAACTGAGTATTTTTCCTTGCATGCTATTTCCTTGAAGAAGTTGAGTGCAGAGGTTAGAGTTCAACAACTTACGACAATAGACTTATCAATTGCCCAAGTTCGGTCAGTAAGCTGCTTCAGAAGGTTATCAAGTCACAGGGACTTCTTTAGCTTCCATCCAGACAAGTCTAGAAGCATTGGTGCGTGAACAAAAACAGTTAGAAATCGAAGCATCACGACTTTAATGTGTTCTCTCGGAGTAGGAACTATACTTTTTCAGCATCAAAAGGAGATTTCACGCCCAGAACAAGAGAAAGGCATGGCCATGGAAGTGCCCACCTTGTCCCCACCAATGTGGAGACTTTGAAGACTTTGGAAGGCTTGCTTGAAGACCGTCGTTGTAGTTTTAGGGACATAACTTTCAAGTAGTGTCATACGTTCTTTGTACTTTAAGCCTTCTCTATTTTTTGCTCATTTTGTAATACGACTTTGTGGCCGAATTCTTTGTTTAAAGAAATAAAGTATTCACATTCTTGAATTGCTCTTTATTCTTCAAAGTGTTTGTGTTTTTGTTGATGATGTGATTGTACTTGAAGTTTTGAAGTTTTAAGTTGCCTACGTACCCTCGGTTAAGGAGGGACCAAGTCGTGACGTAGCTCAAAGGAATGATGGATTACTTTTGATGGTTTTGACGATTTTGATTTTGATGATGATTTTGATTTTTTTTTTTTTTGCGAGCTAGGAGCGTTGGGTGTCCCTTTTAAGCTCATGCAAATAAAGAGCATTGCGTGTCGCCTTTTAAGCTTGTGCGAACAAAGAGCATTGTTGCCGTGTGCAATTTAGGCTCGTGTAGGCGAGGAGCTTTGTGTCGTCCATGAGTCAGTTGGAGAATTGTTTTCTATTGTAAGTGGTGATGTAGCGAGGCGTACCATATCGATGGATGATATGCTTCTTGATGAAACGGACGATAGTTTCCTTCTTTACTTCCCTTAGGGGTATGGCATTGGCCCACTTGGAGAAGTAATCTATTGTAGCTAGGATGTAAGCTTCTCTTGAGATGACTTTGGTGTGATTGGTCCTAAGATGTCCAATCCACATGCATCAAATGACCATGAAGCAACTGTAGAGTGTAATGGCTTAGGTGGTTGATGTATGAAGTTGGCATGGAATTAGCAAGCTTGTCACCTTTTGGCATGTTCCAGGTAGTTATTCACCATGCTCGGCCAGTAGTAACCTATTATCTTGAGCTGGAAGTGTAGTTTTGGTCCAGACTGATGCACTCCGCATACGTTTAAGCGTGCTTATTCCCTGACTTGATTGGCTTTTTCCTTACCTAGGCATCTTAGACGTATTCATTCAAAAGAGTGTCGGTAGAGTGTTCCTTCGTAGTAGAGGAAGTGAGGTGCTCGTCGACATATTTCAGAGCGGTGTCTAGGATCTTCTAGAAGCTTTCCATGCTCTAAGTAGTAAATTAGCGACTGTCTCTATTCTTCAGTGTCAACTTGAAGTACTGAGATGATGTTTGTGTCATCTAGTAGCATTTTAGTAACGAGTGGGATCACTCATCTTTGGCAAACTGGCATGTTCGCAACTTCATCTTCTTCTAGTGCCATACTTGAGGCTAGGTTAGTGTTAGCATTTGCTATTTGATTTTCTTTTCTTGGCACATGTTCTAGCATCACAGCCTCAAAATTTTGTAGTAGTTGAGTTGCTAGCTGAAAGTATGGGATGAGGTCATCTTTCCTTACTTCATATTCAGTCAAGAGTTGATTGATTATGAGTTTGAAGTCGCCATACACTTTTAGTGTTATGATTTCCATGTCGATCACCATTTGGAGTCCAATGATTAGCACTTGGTACTCAGCGACGTTGTTGGAGCATATCTCACTTAGTCCGAAACAATAAGGTAGTATTTGTCTTTGTGGCGACATGAATACTACTCCTGCCCTTGCTACATCAGTTCGTGTGGATCTATCGAAGAACATTGTCCATGTCGGGAAGATGTTGATGTAGAACACCTCCTCGTCAGGCAAGTCATTTGAGATTTTCCAATCGGCTGGGATTTGATGATTGGCAAAAAAGTCTACTAGTGTTTGTCCCTTGGCGGCTTTACCTGGGACGTAGATGATCTCATATTGATTGAGAAACAATGCCCATTTAGGTAGTCGCCCTGTCAGAACGAGTTTGGACATAACGTACTTGATTGGGTTAGCTTTAGCAACTAAGTGGATGGTGTAAGCATACATGTAGTGTCTTAGCTTTTAAACGGCAAAGGCTATGGCAAGGCACATCTTCTCAATCGGTGAGTGGTTAAGCTCGGCACCAGTGAGAGTTCTACTTAGGTAGTAGAGTGCTTTTTCTTTTTGGTCTTCATTTTTTTTTTTGGGTGCTCCAATGGAACCCTCTTGTGCAGTAATGTATAGGATGAGCGGTTTTCCAAGCACTGAAAGGTTGACAGTGTCTAGTAAGGTTAAAGATAAAGCGTCTGATGAAGGCTAGCCGTCCTTGTAGACTTTTCAGCTCATGCAAGTGATAGGAGCATATTCATGCGACTTAATTAGCTTGTTCTCGTGCATTTACGTTGTGTTTACTTAGTTGTTTTAGTGTTTAAGGCCACTTTTGTGTATTTTCAGATTATAAGGCCAAAGTGTGCAAGAAGATGCAAATTGGAGCCTTTTGGAGCGAAAGAGGAATGAATGAGTTGAAGACTTGAAGAAACGACGAATTCCTACTCCAACGATGAATTCTTACCAAAACGAGGAATCCTACTCAAACAAGGCTTCCTATTTTAGGAAAGTTGACCCTAAGTTTCCCGTTTTGGTAACCTTTCCTAATCTTAAACGTCCGCATTTTCTAGCCACTCTGAAGTCCTTGTAGGCGCTTTAGGACGCAAAACGAAGGCCCTAGGGCCCTTAACACCCAATGCCATGGGCTTTAGCCCAAGTCCTTTCCCTTGCCGTGCAAGGGGGGGCATTTTAGGCCCAAATCCATGCATTAAGCCCTTCACCCTAATTGGCCCAAATCCATGCATTAAGCCCTTCACCCTAATTCTTCCTCCTAATTAGTGCATCCCACCATTCCATTCCATAATTTCCATTAGTGCATCCCACCATTCCATTCACACTTAAATGCCCATTATCCCATTTTTTTTAGCTTTTAATTCCACACCATCCCATTATCCTTTACATCCACTAAACCATGCATCCACATTCACCTAAATAAACCCTAAATTACATCCACTAAACCATCCATCCACCATAATTCCCACCATCCACACCTTTTCCCTTCCACCAAATACCTTAAACAAACATCCATTAACACCCATTCTCTTCCTATAAATACCCATTCATTCCATTCACCAAATCATCTCATTCACAACACAACAACACACCACAAACACATTCCTTTCTCCCTTAGAATCCAAAAACCATCTTCCATTTCCACCAATCCTCATCCATTTCCATAATTCCCCAACACTTCCATCCCCCCAACCAACCTATCCTTAAACCTTGTGCTACAATAACGAGGAAGAGAAGAGTGCCTAAACGTTCATACAATTCAAGTTTTGAGTTGTTGGAATGTTTAGGTGTTTCTTTGATTTCAAAGTTTCATTTTAATTCTCTTTGTTTTGTACGTATAAGGAATGGAAGAGAAGAGTGCTTAAACGTTCATACAATTCAAGTTTTGAGTTGTTGGAATGTTTAGGTGTTTCTTTGATTTCAAAGTTATGAGGAACTAAACCCCCTTTAGCTAGGGGGTAATTCGAAACTATGTTTATGTTTGTAATATGATTTGATTACTTTTAATTACGTTTCATAAGTTGTGAATTCAATTTGTTTAACTGTTTGATTGATAACCTATTTATGTATGTTTATTAAGAATGAACGCTTAATTTTCATGCATGAATTTGACGCTAGAATATAAGTGAGTTTCACGTAATAGTTATGAACTTATATTCACAAGTAGTGGAGGTTGCTTATAAACAATCGTGTTAAACATATTCTTGGCATAAGTTTCATGCAATCATAGTAACGAATGCCTCGTCAACACTTATAGTTTTCATGATGCTTAATGATTCTTGCTTGTATCTCTATTATGCAATTCATGTAGGGAACTTGTGAGGAATGCTTTGGATTGTCGTATGCAATCATCCAATTCATTAACTTAAGGAAAACTTGACGGTTAATTTAAGCGGACCTAATTAACCCGGGGCGTTGAGAATTCATGGTTTATTGAAAAGCAATTAGAAATCTTTTTATTATGCAAGTATAACATATGTGGAGATGAACCCCTTAGCTAGCTTCCCATCCATTCATTTCCGTCAAATCCATAATTACAATTTGTTTTATCTCCAAGTTTCCATTTTTAGTTTAAAGTCGTCCAAATCCAATCCCCCTTTACTTTATTGTTCAATTTAGTTAGAAATCAATTTAGTTTGTGTTTTTAAAGCATTTTGAGTCTTTTGGTTTGTCTTACTGTTTTAACGTTTAGTTTCACATTCTTTGAGTCTAGTTTAGTGTTTTATCTTGTTTTTACGTTTTTGAGTCAGTTTCCAAGGTTTTAGCAATCCCTCCTAATCCCCGGTCCAGAACGATCCCTACTTACATACTTACTACAATTGACGAAAAGAGGGTTTAATTTGTGCGCGTATAATTCTCGCATCAGCAAGTTCCTTGGTTCGGGCATGTTTTGGATGGCCTTGATCTTCGATTGGTCTACTTTAATGCCACGGTGCTTGACAATGAAGTTGAATAACTTGCCAGAAGTGACGCTAAATGCACACTTTAACAGGTTCATTTTGAGGTTGTAGTGCTGTAGTTTGTTAAACACCATTCGTAAATCCTTTAAGTGATTGGATCTCTTTTTGGTCTTAACAACTACGTCGTCTACTTAACATTCTACATTTTTATGTGGCAGGTCATTGAAGATCTTCTGCATTGCATGTTGATATGTAGCTTCAGTATTCTTCAAGCCAAAGGGCATTACCTTGTAACAGTAGGTACCTTTTGGAGTGCGGAAGGCTATTAGTTCCTCGTCTTCGAGAGCCATGCAGATTTGATTGTATCCAGAGAAGTCGGCCATGAATGATAGTGCCTCGTGGCCAGTGGTTGCGTCCACCATGATTTCGATATTGGCCAAGGAAAGTTATCCTTTGGGTAAGCATTTTTGAAGTTACAGAAATCTACGCAAACACGTATTCGTCCAGATTTCTTAAGGACAATGATGATGTTGGAGATCCATTTAAGGTATTGCACCTATCGAATGAAGCCTGCTTCCATTAGCTTGTCAATCTCAACCTCAATTTGTGGGATGAGCTCAGATAGATAGCGTCTTTGAGTTTGCTTTGTCGGTCTCGTTCCAGGCTTGATTGAAAGATGATGCACGGTAATGGTATGGTCAAGGCCGAGCATTTCTTTGAAGGTCCAAGCAAAGATGTCTTTGTTCTCTATTAGAAGTTGGTAGTACTCCTCGATCTTGTCTGCACTTAGTACTTCACTTATGAAGATAGGCTTCGGTTCCTCATTTGTGCCTAAGTTGAGCTCCTTGAGATCATCAACCATGGCTTAGCCCCCATCCTCGAGCTGTGATGGCGCAACAGTGATGTCTTTTTTGGGGATTTCGTCTTCTTTGTCTTCTTATATTGTGATGTGGAAGACATCTTGGACCTCCTCTTCAATGTTGTCCTCTTGGGCCTGTTGGAATGAAGATTGGCCAGTGTGGATGATGGTGCGCCTCTTTACCTTTAGCTGTCCTTTTGTGTCAACTTCCAAAGTTTCTTGGCACTTCATCCTTGAAAGAATCGAGCTTTGAACATCGTCCTTTGCTGTTAGATCACCGAGCTTTTCTTCTTTTAGAGTTATCATCATCTTTCTAAAAGGCTACTTGGTTTCTTCAAGTCTTTCTAAGCTGGCCATTGTGGAAGAGAGGTAGCCATGTTGCTTTGTTTCTTAGGTTTAGACAACCTTTCGAAAATAGAGCTTTGGGGTGTTGGCTTGTTAAGCCGCTTGAAGATGGAAGTTCGATTTTGACCACCAATGTGATCAGGTACTGAAATTATGGGTTTTGGATGATTTAGCCTATCAAAGACTAACGTTCGTGTTGGAAGTATGCCCACAAAGCCATTCATTTGATGTAATAGCTTTTGGAATACTAATTGTGTTAAACTATTATATGTGTAATAAGGGGCAAAGCTTATTGTTAATCACTAGTTATTGTATTATGTGTTTAAGAAATAAAGGAATCCAAGGAATGTATGTAATCTAAGAGAGAAGTGATCTAAGTAAGTTAGATTAATGAGACCTTTCTCTTACATTCATTTCTAAAACGTTCCTAGCCATAGGATTACCAATTGGGCATTGACAATCCACTAAGGTTAGTATGTGTTATGTTAACTTAAGCGTGAGTATGACTAGTCTCAAGTCATTTAATGTTGGACACTAATACAAACACATAGGTGTTCAGAAGGTAATTGAGTACACTGAACAATGATCAAAAGAGAGTTCAAACATATATGTCATGTAAGAACTCGTAAGTTGCAATATTCAAAGTGACCCTTTGACCTGAGGCATCATAGATGTCTAATGTTAGGTTGCAATATGCAAAGTAGCCCTTTGACTTAAGGCATCATGGATGTCTAATGGTTAGGTCCTTGATCTTTGATCATGTCAAAGGCATTCCATCGAGAGTGTCCACGACATTGTTGGGGTTAATGATAGGAGCATATTTATGCAACTTAGTTTACTTGTTTTCGTGCATTTATGTTATTAATTCTTAGTTATTTTAGTTCTTTAAGCTTCTTTTGTGTGTTTTCAGGTTCATAAGACGTATTTGGCGAAAGGATGCATTTTGGAGCCTTTTGGAGCACTTTTGGGCACAAATTGGATAGCTTATGCTTGGAGCAAAAGGAATGGACGAACTTGAAGAGTTGATGTCGCAAGGATTCCTACTACGACAAGGATTCTGATAGGAGCATATTTAGGCGACTTACTTAGCTTGTTTTCGTGCATCTATGTTGTTAATTCATAGTTGTTTTAGTAGTTTAAGCCATTTTCGTGTGTTTTTAGGTTCATATGGCTAAGGAAGCAAAAAGATGCATTTTGGAGCATTTTGGAGCAAAATTGGGCTTGGAATGGATAGCATATGATTGGAGCCAAAGTGTTGGACGAATTTGAAGGCCTTGTATTCATTTTGGACATAAAACAAAGGGCCTAGCCCATTCTCTCTTAAACCAACCCCAAGGCCATGCATTTCCTTCCAATTCCAAAGCCCACAATCACTTCAAAAGCCATGCAAAGAACCATCCATTCCATCAAAAACAATCCATCAATTCACATGCAAAACCACCATTAACACACATGCACCCAAACAAAGCCAACCTAGCTAACCCTACATGCATTCTTTATGCAACTCTTCATCATTCCACCATTCATTCTTTATTCCACAAACAAGTCACATGCATTTCCACCTTCCTACTTCATCATTTCACCACATTCTCCCTCTTTAACTCATTTCATTATTCATTCACTTTGCATTCATTCAATTCCACCCCACATGCACCCTTTATTCTTCATCATTGCAACCATGGCACATTTACACCAACAAAACAACTCCCATGCCATGGCCTACTCATATTCCCATTTCCTTTCCAACATCTCACATGCATTTCCACCTTCCTACTTCATCATTTCACCACATTTTCCCTTTTATTTCCACATGCAATTCTTCATCATTGCAACCACAAACACCTTAAACAAATAGCCATATACATCTCCACTCCTCCTATAAATACCCTTGCATTCATTCATTCAAAAATCATCTCATTCACAACACAACACAACACCACAAACACATCCACCTTCCTTAGCCGTGAGTCTCCCTTAGAATCCAAAAACCATCTTCCATTTCCACCACTCCTCATCCATTTCCATAATTTCCCAACACTTCCATCCCCCCAACCAACTATCCCTAGACCTTATGCTACAATAAAGAGGAAGATAAGAGGGCCTAAACGTTCATACAATTCAAGATTGAGTTGTTGGAATGTTTAGGCGTTTCTTTGATTTCAATGTTTAATTTCAATTCTCTTTGTTTTGTACGTATGAGGAAATAAACCCCCTTTAGCTAGGGGGTGATTCGAAACTATGTTTATGTTTGTAATATGATTTGATTACTTTTAATTACGTTTCATAAGTTGTGAATTCAATTTGTTTAACTGTTTAATTGATAACCTATTTATGTATGTTTATTAAGAATGAACGCTTAATTTTCATGCATGAATTTGACGCTAGAATATAAGTGAGTTTCACGTAATAGTTATGAACTTATATTCACAAGTAGTGGAGGTTGCTTATAAACAATCGTGTTAAACATATTCTTGGCATAAGTTTCATGCAATCATAGTAACGAATGCCTCGTCAACACTTATAGTTTTCATGATGCTTAATGATTCTTGCTTGTATCTCTATTATGCAATTCATGTAGGGAACTTGTGAGGAATGCTTTGGATTGTCGTATGCAATCATCCAATTCATTAACTTAAGGAAAACTTGACGGTTAATTTAAGCGGACCTAATTAACCCGGGGCGTTGAGAATTCATGGTTTATTGAAAAGCAATTAGACATCGTTTTGTATGCAAGTATAACATATGTGGAGATGAACCCCTTAGCTAGCTTCCCATCCATTCATTTCCGTCAAATCCATATTTACAATTGGTTTTATTTCCAAGTTTCCATTTTTAGTTTAAAGTCGTCCAAATCCAATCCCCCTTTACTTTATTGTTCAATTTAGTTAGAAATCAATTTAGTTTGTGTTTTTAAAGCATTTTGAGTCTTTTGGTTTGTCTTAGTGTTTTAACGTTTAGTTTCACATTCTTTGAGTCTAGTTTAGTGTTTTATCTTGTTTTTACGTTTTTGAGTCAGTTTCCAAGAGATTAACAATCCCTCCTAATCCCCGGTCCAGAACGATCCCTACTTATACTTATACTACAATTGACAAAAAGAGGGTTTAATTTGTGTGCGTATAATTCTCGCATCAGATTCCTACTACGACGAGGATTCCAATTACGAGAAGGTTTCCAAATTGAAGGAGGTTTCCCACTCACATGAGGATTCCTAGTTGGACGAGGATTCCTAATCACACGAGGATTCCTACTTGAAGTAGGAAAGTTAAGCCAAAGTTCCCTATTTTGGTTGACCTTTCCTAAATCAAGAATGCTCTAAGTTTTAGCAACTAAGATGGCTCCTAAGCACCCTTGGACAACAAACAAAGGTTCTTTGCAACTTTCCCTTCCTTGCCGTGCAAGGAAGGTTGTTTCCCTTTCTTTGTGTAAATTTCCCTATTTTCCATATGTGGTAGGACCTTTCCCTTATTCCAATACCTCTTGCTTTGTGCCTTACCTTTCCCTAAGCTATGTGCCGCACCCTTCCCTTGTGTTTCCTGATTTCAATTTCTTATTTCCTAGTTTAATTCACTTTCCTAGTTCTAAAACTTTCCCTAAAGTCCTAATTTCTAATTTCTTACAAGGAATAGACTTTTCCTTCCTTCTTTTGCACCTATTTCGTACCTTACCTTAAATTCCCTTTCCTTGCTGTGCAAGAGGTTTAATTTCTGACTCCTTGCAAGGCAAGGACATTCCTTACTTGTTTTAAATTTGTGCATTCCCCTTTTCTGAATTTATTTGGACTTTATTCACTTACCTTTTCTATTTAGACTAGGAAATCTGAATCATAACTCAATTAGGTATGTTATTAACTTCCCAAAACACATATATCAGCCCCTGGCCGAACCCTAAAGGGGGATTCACCACCAAAATTTGTCCATTCACTCCCACACGCATCCATCCAAACACCATTCTGCAACCCAGAAACACAACCAGCCATTCCACCTTCTTCCACCATCTTTGCCGAGTCCTCCACCACCTTCCAACCATCAAACACTCATCTACACTACACCTACATCCCTTGTCGTGCCTCTAAACACCCCAAATCCATTCTACATCATCAAAATAACCCAAAAAGCATCATCACCCAATCTACCGCAAGCAAGGAAAAAGAGACAGATTCACTCAATTGTTTAGCCCTTCATTCTGAGTTATTGAACAATTTTAGGTGTATTCTATCTTATATTTCAATGTCTAATTCATGTAATCTTTGTTTTTCTTTGAGTATGATTGGCTAAATTCGTTTTGGCTAAGGGTGTATTCGAAACCATGATTATATATGTGAAATAAGTTGATTACTTCCAGTTATCGTTGCATAAGTCGTAAATACAATTTGCTTAACCGTTTGATTTAGAACTTATTCTTGTATGTTGATTGAGAGTGCACGCTTAATTTGCATACTTGAATCTGATGCTAGGGTATAAGTTTGTTTCACCTAATTGTTATGAATTTATATTTGCAAGTAGTGAAGGTGATGCGTTACGAATGTGACACATAAATTAAACCCTATTTGTGACAATTGTAGTAATGATGTAAGTAGGGATCGTTCTAACCGGGGATTAACTAGGGGTGCTAAACACTTGATTCAAATGAATAAAACTAATCTTTAAACACTTAATTCACTTAACAAAAACTCAAAATAAGTCCACAAGACTCCAAAGACTTAAAAACACAAAATAAGATAGATTAAGATTAAACAAAATATGGGGGGGATTGAGGTTTTGACGAAATTAGACTAAAATGCACAAATTGTAATTAAGGGCAAAATGTAAATATGAACGTGATGAAAATATGGATGAATGCTAGCTAGAAGGTTCTTCTCCACACATGTTACACTTGCATACAAGATGATTTTCGGTTGGTTTTTCGATGAATTATGAAACTCAACACCCCGGGTTAATTAGGTCCGCTTAAATTAACCGTCAAGTTTTCCTTAAGTTAATGAATTGGATGATTGCATGCGACAACCCAAAGCATTCCCCACAAGTTCCCTACATGAATTGCATAATAGAGATACAAGCAAGAATCATTAAGCATCATGAAAACTATAAGTGTTGACGAGGCATTCGTTACTATGAATTGCATGAAACTTATGCCAAGAATTTACTTAACGCGATTGTTAATAAGCAACCTCCACTACTTGTGAATATAAGTTCATAACTATTAGGTGAAACTCACTTATATTCTAGCGTCATATTCATGCATGAAAATTAAGCATGCACTCTCAATAAACATACATAAATAGGTTATCAATTAAACAGTTAAACAAATTGAATCCACAACTCATGAAATTCCAACCAAAGGTAATCAATTCATATTGCAAGCGTAAACATGGTTTCGAATCACCCCCTAGCTATGGGGGGTTTAGTTCCTCATACGTACAAAACAAAGATACGTAAATTTAATCATTGAAATCAAGGAAAAGAAAACACCTAAAAATTCCAACAACTCAAACTTGAATTGTATGAACGTTTAGGCCCTTCTCCTCCTCTTTGTTGCGACACAAGGTCTATGGATAGGTTGTGGAGTGGTATTTGTATGGAGGAATGGATGTGTGATGGTAGGATTGTGTTTTGGAGGGATGGGAAGTGGTGGAAATGGAAGAGAAGATGCAGGAAATGGAAGTGGAAGTGCACGACACAAGATTTCAGGATGTGTTTGTGTTGTGTTGTGTATGAATGGAGGTGTGGAATGAATGACAATTGAATCCTCTTTTGTGGCTGCAATGGATGCTTATTTATAGGTGGATGAATGATTACAAGAGGGAATATGACAACTAGGAGAGAATGTGGCTACCATCATGAAGAGTGAAGCTGGAAATGCAAATGGGAAAGCTGGAAAGGCAAAGGTTATGCACGACAAAGGGTGTTTTGGTGCTTGAAATGCATGTGTTTGCATGTGAATTAAAACTAGAGTGAATGATGATGAATGTATGTGGATTAAAGAGTGAATGGTGGCTGCAATAATGAAATGGAATGGCTGGAAATGCAAGGGGAATGCATGTGGAATGACAGCTAGGTTGCTTGGTGGAAAGCTGGAATTTCAAGGGGGGGTGCACGGCAAGCTTTGTTTTGGGTGATGGGTGCATGTGTTGGCTGATTTATTTGTTGGGAATGCATGTGAAAAACAGCTAGGGTGAATGATTGAGGTGGGAATGGAAGAATGTGGCTGCAATGATGAATACATGTGGCTGAAATGAAAGGGAAATGCAATTGCAACACACGGCAAGGGATGTGTTGGTGTGTGTATGGGAATTTCTGGTTCTAAGGCTTTGTTTGATTGGGCTAGGCCCTTTGTTTTATGTCCTAAAGTGCATACAAGGCTTCAATTTCGTCCAACACTTTGGCTCCAACCATAAGCTATCCATTCTAAGCCCAATTTTGCTCCAAAATGCTCCAAATTGCACCTTTTTGCTTCCTTAGCCATATGAACCTAGAAACACACGAAAATGGCATAAAGGACTAAAATAACTAAA
Organism: Pyrus x bretschneideri; assembly: GCF_019419815.1. Lineage (NCBI taxonomy): Eukaryota > Viridiplantae > Streptophyta > Magnoliopsida > Rosales > Rosaceae > Pyrus > Pyrus x bretschneideri. The sequence goes on along the minus strand of NW_025999577.1, from coordinate 270,641 downwards.
GAAACACAACGTAAATGCATGAGAACAAGCCAATTAAGTCGCATAAATATGCTCCTATCAAATTCCCCCACACTTAGCTTTTGCTAGTCCTCGAGCAAAACAAACAAACTAAACAAAACGAAACGAAACAAAACAAACAAAAGACAATCTAAACCTTCCAACGTTGCCTCCGGGATTTCCAATGCACATGACATGTTAAAATTCGTTATCTCCACAGATTTTAGTCATCTTCACACTTAAGTACATTCTTACTCATAGTCACCACATACTAGTTCACAATTAGGCATTTAAAACCATGTTTTGAATGTAGTAACATGCTTTTAGAGAATTTTCTCAATTCCTTACAAGATATGCACTCAATTTTCACTCAGATTTTCTAACTACACACCCTAATCTAGTCATATGTGAGAAGATTGATGTAAACATGAAAACGAACACTCACATATATGTATCACAAAGAAAGCAATTTCTGGAGTTAATAAGCATGTTTAGATATGATCTCATGAATGGAATGCTACTACTTAGACGCGAGAACCAGTGACACCATATGCTCATACCAAGTTCAAACTCCACAAATTGAAACACATAACACTCAAGATTGAAGTCACGGGTTGTAATGGGGCTTGGGGGCGTGTGGATAACAAAGAAGGGATATGGAAAACAAAGGTTCTTAAAGAAATAGTGAGCAAAGCACTTGAATCAACTTAGAATTCACTTTTGAATGAAAACTCAACTTTTGAACAAAAAGGGAGAATTTAGACAATTTAGGGCCAGAATTGGTGTTTTGGACCCTTTCTTCAATCACTCATTCTTTCATTTTTTCCAGCTCTTTTTTCTTTCTTTCTTTCTTTTCTTTTCTGTTTTTTTTCTTTTCTTTTGAAACTCAAAACATACATAAACACTTAAGAACAAGCATTCCTTCCCCCACACTCATTTTCTTGCATAATGTAACTCAAAAGGAGCTCATTTAAGTCATGCTCACTATCTGTTAAGAACAAGGGTGTGGACTGTCCTAAACTAGGCTAGGTGAGGATAATGTGGGTTAACAAGGAATAAAGGCTTAACAAGGCTCAACGGGGTTAACTTAAACAAATAATGAAGTAGGATACACGGTAATTTGGCTTTGGTGGTGGTCACTACACAACTTCTTCTTGAATATGAGTTATGCAAATCAATAACATGCTTTGAATGAAATGGGCATGAGTTCTAGCATTTGGAACTATATGATGAAACGCCTGAAGGAAAATTTGTGAAAAACATGTTCATTTAAGCAACATCAATAGCATGCAATTAACAATTAAAGGCGGAATCATGCTTGTATGCACTTAAAACAAAACATTTACCCATGAAATTCAAAGCCTAGTAGATAGGTGAATCAAGACTCAACTCAAAACAAAGTGAGTTGAGAAATCAATACCTTTGTAGATTCCTCTTTGCATAAGCAAAGGCTAATCACCCAAAGAGAGGGCCTTCATTCCTTGCATCTTGGATCCATGGATTTGGATGGATGAAAAGGTTTCTCCAAGTTCCCAAAATTGAGAACCTCTAAGTCTCCACACCAAGGTATATTGAAGAAGAAATGAGTGACCTAGAGGAAGTAAGATTGCTAGATTTTCCCCTCTAGATTGGCCAAAATTTTAGAGAGAAAGGAGAGCTTGTGTTCTCATCCTTTCCCCCAAAAATAACCCTTAGTAAATTTTAGGCTATAAAGTCCTTTATATAGTCCCTTCAAATAAGTGACCTAATGGACCAAAAGCCCTATTCTTTTACACATGGCTAGCCTATAGGTTTATTGGGCTTTCAAGCCCTTTGTTTTATTCAAGTTGTCATACAACTTGAGTTAATGGGCTTGACATTCAAATCCCATTGGGCCTTGCGGCCCAAAACTAACCCGAGGTCTTTAACGAACTTATTCGTTTGATTAATTAACATATTAATTAATCCTAGCCTTAGATAAATAATTAAACCATTTAATTATTCTTACTCATCTCCGTTGAATCTTCAAACTCTACCTTACACGGTGTACGATCCATTAGGTTCCTTTTAGCGAGGCAGTGGGCGATTCAAACTCTTTCAAATCGATTGTGAATTGAAACTTACTTTCAATTCTCCCGTTAGTGATAATACACTTTTAGGGCTTCCACAAACCATGAGTGACACCTAGCAGCATATCATGGTTACCCAAGCTAATCAGAAGAGGTGGAGAACCTATTCAGTTTAGGATTACAAATGCAATACGGTCTTTCTCTAATACAATACTCTTGACCACATTGTTTGGTTTGATAGTTTATTCATGTCTACTATCCAATGTGAATCTTGTGCTTATATGATTACCTTGAATGTGATCTGGAACGCATTCCAACATTTCATTCATACTCTGGCCAGAGATTCCAAATCATATCATAGAGTATTCTCCCTCAAACAGTTTGAAGGTTAGAGATCCCTTGTTGCGCATTCACTTGCCTCCATGGCTAAGTGGCTTAACCCCGACGATGCCGTGGACACCCTGATAGAGTGACTTTGACATAATCAAAGATTAAGGACCTAACCACAAGACAACTGTGATGCCTCAGGTCAAAAGACTAATTTGCATTATCCCAACCATGAGTTCTCATGTGACATGAATATGAGAACTCTTCGTTGATCGTGTTCAGTGAACTCATTCTCTATTGAGCACCTACGTACTTGTCTTGATGTCACACACACCAATGACTCGAGACTAGTCACTCTCCCTGAGAGAAGACATAGCACGTACTGATCTTAACGGACTGTTAATGCCCAATTGACAATCCTATGATCAGGAACGTTTAGAATGTGTCAACGAAAGAATGGTCTCATGAATCTAACTTCTTTAGATCGCATTCTTCCAATCACATATTCCTTGGACTTATCGTTTAAGCATATAACATTTATATTAGACGGCTCAAACAATAATCTTTGCCCTTTACATTTAAACTACATTAGTTTGAAATGAACTACATTAGTTTGAAATGTCCGTAAAGTATCATCATATGATTGGTTTTAGGGCACATTTCCAACAATCTCCCACTTGCACTAGAGCCAATCAGCTTAGTCATCATTGATGATACCTCTTCTGTAATTCATTTCATAAATGGCTGAGTAGTAGGCCTAGACAATGGATATCTATATGTTATCCATAGAAGCAACCTTGAGAATAGCGACGTCACCATTATACATGATTCTCAATCATGTGGTTCAGTCTCTCATTTGAGTTCGGACCTTGATGAGACCTTGATTCCCTGGCTTGAGCTATCGCCCCATTAGTGTCATACACTTTCTGGTTGGAACCGAATGAAGAGTTCATGAATGAACTTTCCCATCCAAACAACAATGTTGTAAGCTTCTATATGGCAATATATTTTGCATACATGATGGAACACATTAAAGTCATTTACTTTTAATGTTTCCACCCAAATATCTCTTTAGTCATAATAAAGAGATATCTCATTATCACTTTATTCATAATGAAGAGATATTCTATGATGGATTAGATTCATAATCTAATACATTTACGCTTCCATTACGTTACTCTAATTCTTCCTCATTCTTGAGGAATCCATCCTTAATATTTCTTAAATACCTAAGGATTCACTTGACAGTTGCCATGGTTCTGATCCTGGGCTTGCACTGATATCATCTTGTACCGTTCTAGGTACGACTTATATCAATGTTTTCATACAATATGAAATACATAAATCACCTTTCTGCGTATGCATAAAGGATTCTATTTACGCATTATTTCTTTGGGAGTCAAAGGGTACATTCCCTTTGAGAAGAACAACTTCCTAGTCTCACTAGAATTGTCATTCTAATTGAAGTTTATCATCATATGAGAAACTTCCTAGCATCTCATTGTCTATTTTAGGGATTGATATAATCCAATTATATCTTTGAAATCTATCATTATAGATTTCCATCCCATGTATATAGACTATGTCTCCCATATACATTCTATCATTATAGAATGTTTAAAGTCATAACTTTAACGATGAAGAATTCCTTTCATTTTCAAAATTAATATATATCATGTATATATATTCAAATTTAGGAATATGATCAACTCCCACTAATCTTTTGTAAACCTAGTAAACAAAAGATTCATTTACATCTTTATGAGAAATCAAACAATTGATCTTTTCTCATAAGACGCTTATAGCTCCCACTAGCTTGCTAAGATCCATGATGGATGGATCTTCTTACAACTAACATGTCTTAGAAGTATATATCATATATATATGGGTAATTGATAATGTCCAACGAACTAAATCTTATTCATGTTCATTCTTCTCCTAATGGAGAAATTCATTATCTTACGATGCTACTTTCCTTGATATTTTTCAAGGAAATTAATCTAAAGTGTTACTTTTTCCTTGGATCAAATCTAAGGAGGTAAATACTTTAGACGTCTTACTCATCTACTTACATTTCTTGAATTCTTTGAAACCTTTTGCAAAGTATTCGGACTTGTGTTTATTCAAAATAAACTATAGTCCAACCGAGAGTGATCTTCGGTGAATGTCATACAACATGAGTAGTATTATGTTGTGGACAAGTGCCACTAACATCTAAGTGAATCAACCTCAACAACTTTGTGATTCTTTCTTCTTTCCAAAAGAATAAAGATTCGAACATTTCGCCTCTATACAATTTTAACAAGAAGGTATTGGATCCGGATCTAACGATCCAAAGCATCCATCTATGACCAACTCGTAACTTATGTTTTAGAGGTATCACAACTCAGTTGGGATTAGTCACTACCTTGCAACCTTTTGGGTTTTAAGCATCATCGTATTCTAAACAGTTAAACTACCACATCATCTCTACTATAGAGACAACCAATTAAATTACAATAATCTAATTTTTTTTTTTTTTGATTAATAAAGAACAATGTTTTGTCAAACAAAACATTTATCCATCTCTACTATAGTGACGGATTTAAGTTCCTTAAAATTAGAATGTAAAGACAATCTTTAGTATTTTCCAATTTCTTTGGTAGTTCATATGAGGAAGTAAGTACAATCCGCTTTCGCAGAGATCTATATTCGATTCACGTTTGGAATGTGAAGTACTTTCTCTTCTCTCATTTAATCTTCTACTTCTTATTAGCACACTTTTACAACAATTGTAAAACATAGTTACTAATACAGAATCATGCATTCAAGTAGAAGAACCAACTGTTGTGAACTATTTCAAGAACATATTACAACACCTTCGAAAGGTGTGTTCTTGACACTTGCAAGACATTTCTTGCAAATACCCCTTCCAATGTCCATCCTTTCATAAAGAAAGTTTGTTCCCTTGGAGTTATTTTGCCTTCTTCATTTGACTTCCCTTTTGACTACAATAGTCATGGTCCCTAAACTCCCACTATCTCTCTTGAAACTTATTTCAAATGTGTTATACACATCAAACGATTTGGAGAGCGTGCATTTATTGTTCACTATATAGTTTACAATAAACTTAGTGAACCATTAGGATAGGGACACAAAGGTGAAGTCCTTGCCTAGTTTTCGTCTCGTTAAGTGGTTTAACACTTCAACACTCAATGATTCAAAATCATCATAAGTCCATATAAATGGACTATTTTTGTCAACCAACCATTATGTTCTAAACATAACAACAAACTCTCAAGAGTTGTTCAAGGCAACTCTCATTTCTTCATACAACTATTTGTAAGTGAAGAATCATGGCACATAAAGTGTCCATGCCCTTGTGCTTACTTCTCAAGTTCCTTGTTCGTGTAACAAAGAGACAAGCACTAGAGTTTGCATTGTCCTCTTCATGGTAGACTTATCTAACATGTTCTTCTATTGATACATTATCAATAGGAAGATTGTGAGGATGAGACTACTTAGGTACTTTTACAATCCATTCAAGACAATCTATGGGATTGTGGTACCAAGTTCGGAAACTAAAGCGTTCGGTTTTTCTTTGTCAAGTTTTGGATAGCGTTTGCAAATATATTGGTAAACAAATACATAACGAATATAAATTGATTGATTTTAAGCTATTTGATTCGGGTCTTTAAATCACTTAGCACCACCCACTATTTTTGGCAAATTCCATATCCCTCATCGGAATTCGAGAGTTTTGGAGGAAACTCTTAGTAGGGTATGGGAGGCTCACTATTACCAAGCCCACCTCACGATGATACGATATTGGCTAGCATTAATAATAATGAGAGAGTACGCTTACTCATTTGCATCTCATGCAAGTACCCATCTTATTTGGCCTCTAGAGAATGTTGCCTCACAATGATATGATATCGGCGCCATTGCACTTAGTTAAGTTATTCCCACCATGCTTAGTTCATGAAGGGGTTCAAGAATAGCCTCACAATGATATGATATTGGCCATCCTCGTTGCCTACACTCACCTCATCATATGCGTATAGACTCCTCCTGAGTGTAAGCATGCACTTTGTACTCCCCCATGATAGGGTGAAGCCGGTGTACAAGTCACAAACGATTGGAGCCTACCACGGTGGAAGGCCACGAAGAGATATTCAAAGCATCTCTCGCTTATCAACTTAATATTGATTTGTTGAGGGTTTTAGGTCTCATCACATATAAACATACATTTTAATCCAATTAAAACATTTTGGTCCTATTACAACTATTGGTCCATTTGATTGATTTAGTTGTATATAATACTCCCACTAAGCTTTTAAAACAGTTTTTAAAGCAAGAGTATATGATACTACTAACATAAGGTTTGCATTCATTGATGGACTATATAGTTGCCTTAGGGCCTTAGGATGACTATGAACCTTTGATTCGATTCAAACACGAGCCTAGTGTTGAATCTCGATCTAGGGATGGTGATTGATTTTAGTTACGCGTTTAATCACATTAAGGCGTGTTGTCTTATTGGGCGTTGGACCCAACTACTCCATTTTCATGCATATCGAATAAAACAAGAAAGGAGTACTTCAAAGTAAATAAGAGCTTATGCTCTTTTACAACAATTGATCAAATCAAATTACTTTAAAGTAAAGAAGAGCTTATGCTCTTTTACAACAATTGATCATATCAAATTACAACCAAAATTTAATCTACACATTCCCATGGTTCAAACAAATTTGAAACGGCCTTTCACATAGCTCAATTATCGTAGGCTAAGGTTCATAATCACCCTTTCTTTAATTAATTAACGCTTTAACTAATTAAACTTGAATGCAACATTTTCATTTGGTTTTTGTATCCATAGAATTGATTTAAATGGAGCTAAATGAAATGAAAATCCAATTCTCATTTAAAGAAACAAAACAATTTTGTTCTCTACCTAATTTGGGCCAAAATGCTATGACCTCAACTTGTTTGGGCCATAGTGCAATTAACCTCAACTTTTGGGCTATTTTGCAAAAACTTAAACTTTTGGGGTCACTTTGTAAAAACACAAAAGTCCACTACTTCATGTAATTACAACTAGAACCCAAAATTTTCCACAAAAAATAAAACTTCATTAAAGGAGCAAAACAATTTGTCCTTTTAGTGATTTTGGACCTTTACGTAAAAACGTAAACTTTTGGGTCAAAATGCAAATACACAAAAGTATCAAAACTTTATATAATTGCATGAAAGCCCCACAAGGACCCTAATTGATTAGGGTGGCTGATTTTGAAGCAAAGTAATAAAAAAAAATTTCAAAGTTTTTGTAAGTGGAGTGTGTGTAATGGAATAAATCATTACACACCAACCCACTAAAATTTCTTTAATTTTTCAAAATAAATATCTAATATATTTAAATATAAGAAATATTTCAAAACAAAAACTTTATGAAATAAATCAAAACTTTGAATCAAAACACCAAACCTTTTGTTCTTGGCAAGAACATATCAAGAACAATGAAGAACATTCATGAAAACCCATAAGAGCTCCATGAACATTCTTCACCCAAAAACATACCAAAACCACTCAAACTTAAGGGAAATAACATACAACCATACTAGGGTACATAGGGGTTCCAAAAGTCACTTTAAAACAATTTTAACAAGTCAAACAAGAACCCAAAATTCCACCCTTTGGATTTGGCCGAATTTCCCAAAAAACATGGCACCAAATTTTAGCTCCAAAATTCATGCTCATATGAACTACATCTACAACATTTGAGATGGCAAATTTTCTAACAAAATTTACATTCAAAGAAGCAAGAATAAAGCTTGTAACAATTACAACATTCAAATCATAAACTATGAACTACAAAACACAAAAGGATTCACCAACTACTAGACTTAGGCTCTTGATACCACTTGAAGGAAAATTTGTGAAAAACATGTTCATTTAAGCAACATCAATAGCATGCAATTAACAATTAAAGGCGGAATCATGCTTGTATGCACTTAAAACAAAACATTTACCCATGAAATTCAAAGCCTAGTAGATAGGTGAATCAAGACTCAACTCAAAACAAAGTGAGTTGAGAAATCAATACCTTTGTAGATTCCTCTTTGCATAAGCAAAGGCTAATCACCCAAAGAGAGGGCCTTCATTCCTTGCATCTTGGATCCATGGATTTGGATGGATGAAAAGGTTTCTCCAAGTTCCCAAAATTGAGAACCTCTAAGTCTCCACACCAAGGTATATTGAAGAAGAAATGAGTGACCTAGAGGAAGTAAGATTGCTAGATTTTCCCCTCTAGATTGGCCAAAATTTTAGAGAGAAAGGAGAGCTTGTGTTCTCATCCTTTCCCCCAAAAATAACCCTTAGTAAATTTTAGGCTATAAAGTCCTTTATATAGTCCCTTCAAATAAGTGACCTAATGGACCAAAAGCCCTATTCTTTTACACATGGCTAGCCTATAGGTTTATTGGGCTTTCAAGCCCTTTGTTTTATTCAAGTTGTCATACAACTTGAGTTAATGGGCTTGACATTCAAATCCCATTGGGCCTTGCGGCCCAAAACTAACCCGAGGTCTTTAACGAACTTATTCGTTTGATTAATTAACATATTAATTAATCCTAGCCTTAGATAAATAATTAAACCATTTAATTATTCTTACTCATCTCCGTTGAATCTTCAAACTCTACCTTACACGGTGTACGATCCATTAGGTTCCTTTTAGCGAGGCAGTGGGCGATTCAAACTCTTTCAAATCGATTGTGAATTGAAACTTACTTTCAATTCTCCCGTTAGTGATAATACACTTTTAGGGCTTCCACAAACCATGAGTGACACCTAGCAGCATATCATGGTTACCCAAGCTAATCAGAAGAGGTGGAGAACCTATTCAGTTTAGGATTACAAATGCAATACGGTCTTTCTCTAATACAATACTCTTGACCACATTGTTTGGTTTGATAGTTTATTCATGTCTACTATCCAATGTGAATCTTGTGCTTATATGATTACCTTGAATGTGATCTGGAACGCATTCCAACATTTCATTCATACTCTGGCCAGAGATTCCAAATCATATCATAGAGTATTCTCCCTCAAACAGTTTGAAGGTTAGAGATCCCTTGTTGCGCATTCACTTGCCTCCATGGCTAAGTGGCTTAACCCCGACGATGCCGTGGACACCCTGATAGAGTGACTTTGACATAATCAAAGATTAAGGACCTAACCACAAGACAACTGTGATGCCTCAGGTCAAAAGACTAATTTGCATTATCCCAACCATGAGTTCTCATGTGACATGAATATGAGAACTCTTCGTTGATCGTGTTCAGTGAACTCATTCTCTATTGAGCACCTACGTACTTGTCTTGATGTCACACACACCAATGACTCGAGACTAGTCACTCTCCCTGAGAGAAGACATAGCACGTACTGATCTTAACGGACTGTTAATGCCCAATTGACAATCCTATGATCAGGAACGTTTAGAATGTGTCAACGAAAGAATGGTCTCATGAATCTAACTTCTTTAGATCGCATTCTTCCAATCACATATTCCTTGGACTTATCGTTTAAGCATATAACATTTATATTAGACGGCTCAAACAATAATCTTTGCCCTTTACATTTAAACTACATTAGTTTGAAATGAACTACATTAGTTTGAAATGTCCGTAAAGTATCATCATATGATTGGTTTTAGGGCACATTTCCAACAACGCCTTCTAAGTAGTAACCAAGCAAAGAATAATGAGATCATGCAACGACTTTAGAAACAATAATGCACAGATTTTAACTCTCCAAATAACGTTTAGGCTCAAGTTTCACAAGGTTGTAGCATTTGTTTGAGTTCCTTCCTTCAAGCATGTTACAAAAACTAATTTTTCTTTTATGATTGCATGTGAAGTCATACATTATAACCATAACCAAGCATATACCAAGAGTAAATCAAACTTTTCTCCATGTTTATAACTCTTTTTAACAGTCATGCAATTACAAACCAAATCCTGAGGCAAGTGTTGGAAGGTACCCTAAGACACAAACACACAAAAACGACTCTTTTTGGTATTTTTCAAACTTTTTTTTTCGAATTTTTCTAGGGTTTTCTGTTATATAACACTAAAACACATCAAAACACACTAAAAACACTTTAAAACAGTGAGAAACAACATGTGAAGTGATAGGTGATAAAATCCAACGAATTTGCATCAACATACTTAGTTACCCCCCCACACTTCAATCAAACATTGTCCTCAATGTTTTAAGCCTAAATTCACACCAAACAAAAGTAAACACATAAACAGCAACTAAACATGGCAGAATATATCTAACAAAGAGAAGAGTTTAGGGATGCAAATCTGGTTATGGAGTGTAAATTCCATCTTCTCCTTGGTGATTGCATTGAGGCTTGATCGTGAGTTTTTCCACAGGCTAATCTTGAACTGGGCTGGAGGATGCTGACACATGGCAGGCAAGCACGAGGTGGAGGTGATGACCTGTTTCTTTGTTCAATCTTTCCAATTCGTATTGAAGAGGGTTAGAGGATAACTCAGCATATGCAGTTGTTGCGTTTGCTGACTATCCACAAGATTGATGTTTCCTCGTCACTCATCTTAGCTGTTCTCCAAGCAGATATGGTCCCTTCTCTGGAAGTGTATCAACCTTTGAAGATGACTACTCGAGAGCAACGCTAGGTAAGCAACCAGGGAATAGATTCCAGGTAGTCGGTTCCAGATCGGAAGACTGACTCCAAGTGCCGGCTGATTGCTCACTTTACTTTGCCATGCGAGTAATAACAAGGTCAAAGGAAAGGACAGGGAAATATCATGATATGAGATACCTTTGCTTTCGCCCTTGATGATATGAGATACTTTTGCTTTTGCAGAAGCAGCGAATGAATCAGCATATATATTTGTTGTGCTTGTCTCCACATACTTCGATCCACCGTTTCCTCTTGCCTCATCTGTACTCCAGGCATCTGGTATCTTCTTTGGGGGATACATCAATGGTTGAATATGTGTTCTCAAGAGAAGAAGAAAACTGAGCATGTTTAGAGGTTTGGTTGCGGCTACATTCTCGGCCGAGAAGGAAAGTCATGTGTTTTTGGGTGTATGCCTTGCCATGAATGTTGATGTATATAGGAATTGTAATGGCAAGTAGCAGTGCGGATGCGGCAATGACCTCCACGCGTCTTCAACTTTGTCAGAGATCTTTTGACAAAGTTGCACGCGTTTTCTGAAAAGCCGGGATTTCGGCTTTGTCACCCACGCTTGTCGGCAAAAGTGTGTAGGCGTTTGGATTCCTAAAGTCCCTGTAAAAGCTCCCACCACCTTGAAATTGATTGGGTACCTGCACCAAACAAGGTAACAACCTATTAGTTGAAATGGGAATCGGAATTGGGCAACAGATTGGCTTTGTTTTATCTTTGCTTGAACAAGGTCCCACACGCATGACAGTGTGAATTTTTCTTTCTTTGTTAATTACAATTATGTAATGTCACATGCTCGCCCATATACAGATATCATTTGAATTTTCCCTTCTTAATTAATTTAATGTAGAAGTAAAAAGTAAAATTTGAATGGTTATTTTTGTATCAATAAAAACTTAAAAATAGTACAATTTGAATGTCTGATCCTCCATAAAACTTGAAACTGACTGGATCACCCTTGTGTTCTTTGATAGCTATATATATTGTGGTTGTGGAAGTCAAAGTTTATCTAATACTATTGGATTTTGGCATCTTATATGGATTTTGGCATCTTATATGTTTACCAATTAAACCTCGATCTACTCATCCTTAGGAATTTGGAGTTTGATTTAATTTGTCTCTGAAACTGGTGGTGTTCTTTCTTGTGTATGTATACAAGTGAAGAATTCCTGTGAAACTAAACTGCAAAAATGTTCCAGGTGCGTCAAAGTCAAAACTCCTAAAGATAGGGTGGTCATCTTGTCCAGGTTGCCGCCCAGGTCTCTAATGCAATTTAAATGCATACAAAAGTCTTGATGCATGCACTCTCGTCAATAGTCCAAGTTTTGTGGCCAAACACCTCAGCAATTTTGTTGACAACAAACTCTCATCCTCCTCTTGTATCATTCTGAATCGTTCTCATTTGCTCGTTTTCCCCGGACAATAGTTATAAACATGAAATTTTGTGGTCCATGATTGATTTTTCCATTGATAGTGATGAGCACAACCTTTATTATGATGTTGAGGACCTAAATAAACCATTTCCAATGGTTGACCATCATCCTATACAGATTTACGGTTATTGCAATGGGATTATTTGTGTAAAAATAGGGAACAATGTTGTTCTATGCAATCCTACAATTGGGGAATTCAGGAAACTCGCGGATTCTTGCCTTTTTCTGCCTTCTCCCGAGGGAAAATTCCAATTGGACACGAGCTTTGGAGGATTGGGATTTGGGTATGATTGCAAAGCTAAAGAATACAAGGTTGTGCAAATTATAGAAAATAGTGAGTATTCAGATGATGAGCAAACATATTATCATCGTATTGTTCTTCCTTACACGGCTGGGGTATACACCATGGCTGCTAACTCTTGGAAAGAGATCAAGATTGATATATCAAGTAAAACCGACTCCTGCTCTTGTCCAGTGTACTTGAAGGGATTTTGTTATTGGCTATTTCATAGAATATAATTGCCTTCTATAGGAGGGAATTCGGTTTTAAGTTTCTTTTTATGTATAATGAATCCTACACTTCTTATTGCACTCAATACGATCCAAGTGAGGATTCTAAATTATTTGAAATATGGGTAATGGACGACTATGATAGAGTTAAGAGTTCATGGACAAAACTCCTAACCGTTGGACCCTTTAAAGACATTGAGTGTCCATTGACACTTTGGAAATGTGATGAGCTTCTTATGCTTGCCTCCAGTGACCTCTTATAATTCTAGTATCAAAAATCTCAAGTATCTTCATACTCCTATTATCAATGAGGTTATAGATTTCAACACTCTTATTTATGTGGAAAGTGTTGTTCCAGTAAAGTGAGTTGAGGGCAAAATTCCATTTTCTCCAATTTAATTTGTATGCCTGAAGGTAGCATCTTTTAATTTAATTTGCTTTGTGGTCTTTGTACTATGTTTGCTTATCATAGGCTGACTTTAGTTTTTGTGATTTCCACATTTTCGTAATGTTATTCTATTTGACAGTGTTTGATAACTACTATTTTAGATTTAATTAGTAAAAACAATTCCATGTTTTCCTTTTATTTTCTTCAAAATTCCTTCTTAAAAACCTAGTAAGTTTTTACTCATTTAACATAATCAAGTTAAAGCTTCTAACCTAGGCATAATTACTCTCCTATGGTCTTCATTTTGAGGACATGTGAGGCCATTCTTTCATATCAGCCTTTCAATTAATTTTACGGTAGATTAAGCTGGCAACTTAAATAACTCATGTTACGCCGAAAGACAATAATTCTGAAAAGTGATTAACTTGAATAAAAATTTCTCGCATGAAACATTCCGTCTTCTTCCCATATTGTATCTTTGCTCCAAAACTATTTCCTCTCTCCATCTCTCTCTCGATCGTTCACTCCCCTTCTCTCCTCCTGAGTTATTTTTCCTTTTTGCATATGAAAATGGCAATGAGTCCTGTTTTGCCATTATTGGAAAATTTCATATGAAAAAAGGGTTCACATGTTTAAGAAAGGGAACCCAATTTTTGAAATCACACAATCTCAATTTTTTGTGCTTTGTAACTAACTGGGTTTGAATATTATTGATAAAAGATTAGATGAAAGTGGAGGTGAACTGGCTGGGCTTAGATATTTGATGAAGGGACTAGGTTTTGCAAATGCAAGGGATTCGACATGACGTCTTTCCTAGAAGGCTCTATCTCCAGGTCAAAGAGGAGAATCTACATCAAATTGGGAAATAACTCTGTACTCTCCAATGCAGCTTGATATTTCTACACCTATTGCCCTTTTTGGGTGCAATCCAGGGTGTGGGGTCATTTGTGGAGCGAAAAAGAATCAAAAAAATAATCCTAGAGACAACACGTAAACTTTTCTCGAAGAAGACAAGATTTCCTTCTTTAAATGGGTAAGGCACACACATATTCCCACACGCAGCTTAGCATCCTTGGTTCAAGCAGCTGACTACGGATGAGACAACCTTTGCCAATGGGAAGTCATCATGTGTAGGGCAAAACCTTACACCTAGGCTAACCACCTCCTTATAAATACTCTCATCTCCTCCAAATTTTGGTAAGCCTTACACTGCGCATAAACTTTTGCTATGCATACAAACCTTAAACATTGACTCTTTTCATGGTCACTGACTTAGGCATTAGAGATCCATTGGTCTAACCCCCTCCCCCACCTCGTGGGCCCATGTGGCTTTATCTTTGATCAGAGGTTGGTAAGTCAATTTCATATTTTATACATTTTACCCAATTCTTAGTATATGTTGATTATTATTTTGATAGAATTTTGATATTTTGGATTAGATTTTCAATGTAGGACATCTGACTTTCTCTTGAGCAAAAAGTACTCAAACGAATTTTGGAGTGATTCTAATTGGAAGATGTTCGTGAGTCTTTCAACTTGTTCTCGTAAAAGTTTCAGATTTTTCTACTAAATGGATTATTTATGTCGATGAAACAATGGAGCAGTGCGCAATGTAGGAAAACTTATGTTTTGGGCTTAATTGCACTTTTTGGAGTCCAAGATGGCCTTTTGTGGGCTTGGATCCTTCTAAAAAGTGTTCAAGACATTTTCAACCAAAAAACAAGCTATTTTGGGCCTGTTTTGGAGGTGGCCAAGGTCTAAAGCGTCGCTAATTAGTTATATGACAAATTATCCCTTATTGTTTAGCAATTTGTTTCCTAGTTTATTTTATTTTAGTTTGTTTCCTAGTTTTATTCAAAGACATTTCCTAGGAAGGATTTAAATTGTAGTACTATAAATAAAAATGTTCGGCCCTAGGTTTTTTCTACGAACTTTTGAGAGGATTGCCGAAGGCTTTGGTGGATTTTATACTTTATTCTACAAGATGTTTTCAATCTTTTTCTAGTTCAATAAAATTTCTTTTGATTCTAATTATGAATATATGTACCTAATTTCTTTTGATATAGCAAGGCCATATGTGACATCCCACATCGCCCAGGGAAGTGATCCTTAAATGTATATTCTCATCCCTACCTAGCACGAGGCCTTTTGGGAGCTCACTGCCTTCGGGTTCCGTAGGAACTCTGAAGTTAAGCGAGAAGGGGGCTAGAGCAATCCCATGATGGGTGACCCACTGGGAAGTTGCTCGTGAGTTCCCAAAAACAAAACCGTGAGGGAATGGTAAGCCCAAAGCGGACAATATCATGCTACGGTGGTGGAGTAGGCCCGGGAAGTGATCCGCCCCGGGCCGAGATGTGACAAATTGGTATATTGTGACATCCCACATCGCCCAGGGGAGTGTCCTAGGTAGGGATGCATACTTTGAATTATTAGTCATTCAAAGTGAGATCCCACATCACTTAGGGGTGTGGATCCTATAAGCCTTATATGTATATTCTCATCTTTACCTAGCACGAGGCTTTTTGGGAGCTCATTGGCTTCAGGTTCTTTAGGAACTCTAAAGTTAAGTGAGTTAGCTCGAGAGCAGTGCCAAGATGTGCTTCGGTGCAGGTTCGACCCTCACCGATCATCTTCCCTTAACATTTAATAATTTAACCCATTAATACAATCATTTGATAAAGGAAAATTTTCTTAATTCAAAATGATGCATCATAATAACACAACCATATTTAGATCATATATTAACTTCGCATTTTCTGTGAGGTGTCTTTAGATTATTCTACTTAATTTTTTAGTCTGTCATCTACAGAAGTAAGATTGCGAATTATTAACAGATTCTTTTAAATAAAAAAGCCTATGAGTATTCGTAAGAATCCGTTTTGTAATACAAAATAATTTTTGAAAAATAATTTTGTAAAATAAAAATGACATTTTTTTATTTTATTTTATGATTTAAGAATGCTTTTGGTTATTTAATTTCAAAATGATTACTGAGAAAGAAAACATTGAAAATGTTCTATTATCAATTTAATGTAGAATTAAAAAGTAAAATTTGAATGGTCAGTTTTGTATTAAACAAAAAGATTAAAAAATAGTAAAATTTGAACCTATGATCCTCCATAAAACTCGAAACTGACTCGATCGCCCTTATTTATTTAGTACTGTTGAAATTGAACCTCAATCGGCCAAGCCTTGGGGACTTGTATTTTGATTTAGTCTAGCTCTCAAACTGGTGGTTTCCTTTCCTGTGTATATATACGTGAAGAATTCCAGTGGAACAAAATTTTCAAAATGTCTCAGGTGGATGAAAGTGAAACTCCTGAAGATAGGGTGGTCGAAACACTGTCTAGGTTGCCGCCCAAGTCTCTGATGCGATTCAAATGCATACGCAAGTCTTGGTGCACTCTCATCAATAGTCTAAGTTTTGTGGCCAAACATCTCAACAATTCCGTGGACAACAAACTATCATCCTCCACTTGCATCCTTCTCAACCGTTCTCAGGCTCATGTTTTCCCGGATAATAGTTGGAAACCAGAAGTTTTCTGGTCCATGATTAATCTTTACATTGATAGTGATGAGCACAACCTTCATTATGATGTTGAGGACCTAAATATACCGTTTCCATTGGAAGGTCATGATTTTGTAGAGATTGACGGCTATTGCAATGGGATTGTCTGTGTAATAGCAGGGAAAAATCTTCATTTGATAAATGTTCTTTTATGCAATCCTGCAACCGGGGAATTCAGGCAACTTCCGCTTTCAGGCCTTCTTTTACCTTCCCGTCCTAGGGGAAAATTCGAATTGGAGACGATCTTTGGAGCATTAGGATTTGGTTATGATTGCGAAGCTGAAGAATACAAAGTTGTGCAAATTATAGAAAATTGTGAGTATTCAGATGATCAGCAGTACTATTATCATCGTATTGCTCTTCCTCACACGGCTGAGGTATATACCACGGCTGCTAACTCTTGGAGAGAGATCAAGATTGCTATATCAAGTGAAACCTATCATTATTCTTTTTCAGTGTACTTGAAGGGATTTTGTTATTGGTTTGCAACCGATGGCGAGAAATACATACTTTCATTTGATTTAGGTGATGAGATATTTCATAGAATACAATTGCCTTCTAGGAGAGAATCCGATTTTGAGTTTTCTAATATTTTTCTATGCAATAAATCGATTGCTTCTTTTTGCTCTTGTTGCGATCCAAGTGATGCGGATTCTACGTTATGTGAAATATGGGTAATGGATGATTATGACGGAGTTAAGAGTTCATGGACGAAACTCCTAACCTTTGGACCCTTAAAAGGCATTGAGAATCCATTTACATTTTGGAAAACTGATGAGCTTCTTATCGTTGCCTCCGGTGGAAGAGCCACCTCTTATAATTTCAATACTGGAAATCTCAACTATATTCATATTCCTCCTATCCTCAATGAAGTTAGAGATTTCCAAGCTCTTATTTATGTGGAAAGTATTGTTCCGGTCAAGTGAGTTAAGGGAAAATTAAGTTCGATTTTCTCCTATATATATATGTGTGTGTGTGTGTGTGTGTGTGTATGTGTATTTGTATGCATGGTATAAGATATATGGAACATTGTTTTGTTGAGATCATATCTACAAAAGTAGTACTCATAGCCTAGCGCTGTTCTAAATCTCATCTTATGTTACGTTTAACTTTCACATATCAATTTTCACTGTCCCCTTCCCGATATAGTTTTTTATTTTTTATTTTTATTGATCAATTGAATGTCTCTGCTTGGTCCTCTAAACTCAAATCGTAGACATAATAATATATTATTTTTATTAAATTGCCACCACTTATACTTTTGATTTCAAGAATGAATAGATTAATTAATAGTAGTAATGTATTCATGTATGACACCCAGGAGGACGAATCCATTAAGGGACCTGGATGGTCCCAAGACCACCCAAAATCAGCTAAGTGGTTGTGGGACACTACTACAAAACCATTTATTAGTGTCGTTATGATAACCGACAAGAAATGTATATTACTGTCGGATTTTAAGCAAATCCGACAGAAAATGCATGCAATGGCGAATACAATAAGCGACAGAATTATCAACGTCAGGAAATCAATTTTCCGACAGAAAATACTCTAAAACCGACAGAAATTGTGTCAAATATAGCCGACAGAGAATATATTAATAATGTATAAATAAGAGAATTCTTTGTCGGTTAAAACCGACAGAACTTGTATCGGATATAACCGACAAAAATTTTATTAATAATGAATAAATAAAAACATCCTTGTCGGATATAACCGACAAAAAAGTTATTAATAATGAATAAATAAAAGCATTCTTGTTGGATAAAACCTAAAAAAAAATATATTAATAATAAAAGATAAAAAAAAAAAAAAAAAAGCTACGTTCTTCACTTGAAAAGTCTTCTGCTATTAGTTGTAGCAGCAACTACAACAGTGAAAGGAAACGCCAGAAAATGAAGAAGATGGAGAGGGCGCTGAGATGGATTGTACTTGAAGTCTCTCAAGCTTAAGCTGCAGAAGATTGTGAGTTGAGAATTTGAACGACTAAACGTGGACTTGAGTTATGGTGCACTAGAGCTATGTTGAGCAACAGTGAAAGGAAACTTCTGCAGAAGATTGGAGTTGAGAATTTGAACGACTCAACATGGCCAATGGTCCCAATCTCATTCAAGAACTCCTTCTCTTTCCTCTCATCAATCACAGCTTTTGTGAGCCTCTTCAACGCAATTTCCTCACCATTTTTCAGAACTCCTCTATAAACTTCTGCATACCCTCCTTTCCCAACCAAATTTTCTACCAAAACCCACATCACAAAATATGAATACTATATAAATTTCAATTACCCAAAAAACCCCCGACAAGATCAAAAAGTTTTTTAAGGAAAACAAACAAGCACCTACCTGAGCTAAAAGCATTTGTGGCATCAGAAATCTCTTCATAGGAAAAGAATTTCCAAGTGGGTCTTGGAGAAAGCTCTTTTGCTTCAACATTCTTCAGGATTTCATTGTTTTATACGCCTTTGGAGCCATTCAGGCTAGTGGCTTCCTCTAGGCTCCTCCATTTGAGGGAGAATAGCCTTTTCAGGCTGTTTGTTCTAATGTATTTCATTGCTGCAAATTTCAGAACAGTGAAAAACACTTTCTCATATGTAGAGCAAATGGGCAATTAAGCAACAAATATCCAGCCTGAGCCAGCTCTCAAGTGAAGAAGCACAAACAAAGGTGACCAAAGTCTTTCTCTCTCAATTTAAGGAGAAAGAGGCAGAGGGGGCATGGGCAAGGAAGTGATTTGTCCTGTTTTTGTGGGTGTGGGTGTTGAACTGGAAGTAAATGAGGAGAGAAGAGAAGGAGAAAGAAATGAGGAGAGGAGAAAAAGGGGGAGGAATGGAGAAGCGAGAAGGCAGGGGCGCAAGGAAGAGATGGAGTTTTATTTTGGAAAATTGGTTAAAACCGACAGAAACATTTTTTTAAAATATAAACTGACAGAAAATGTTCATTACTATCGATTAAAACTGACAGAAACATTTTTTAAAATATAAACCGACAAAAAAATTTCATTACTGTCGGTTATAACCGACAGAAAAAAATGGCGGCAAAAATCCCCCCAAAATTTTGCTACAATTTTAAAAAATAAAATAATAATTGCTTGGTTTAATAAATAAATAAATAATTGTTTGGTTTAATAGATAATAACTCATGTAAAATATGCAATAAAGAAACAAAAAGATAATTGTATAATGAAAATGTCATCACACAAACTGAATATTGTCTAATCAATACTTGAAAACCATAAATAAAAATTTAGCACAAATTACTTTTCCCACTTCAAAATTTAGGCAAATTTAATGGAGATATGCATTATACGAAACTAGTTTCAATGATCTAACCGTCAAACTTGTTTGTGGATACTACAAAATCGCAAAAAAAAAAAAAAAAAACATTCAGAGATTGGGTAACAAAACAAAAGTTTTCGACGGTTATAAATAAAAAATCACAATTTAACGCTTATTTTAGGTCCGGTTTTGAAGATTTTTTTACAGCTACACTCCTCGACCCTATAAGAATGCAATGAACGAATTCGATCTTCAATTTCTGCCTTTTAATTGTTAATTGCATACATAGATGTTGCTCAAATGAACTTGTTTTCACAAATATTTCCTTCAAGTGGCATCAAGAGCCTAGGTCTTGTAGTTGGTGAATCCTTTTGGGTTTTGTAGTTCATAGTCTGTGATTTAAATGTTGTAATTGTTACAAGCTTTATTCTTGCTTCTTTGAATGTAAATTTTGTTAGAAAATTTTCCATCTCAAATGTTGTAGATGTAGTTCGTATAAGCATGAATTTTGGAGCTAAAATTTGGTGCCATGTTTATGGGGAAATTCTGCCAAATCCAAAGGGTGGATTTTTGGGTTCATATTTTTCTTGTTAAAAGTGTTTTAAAGTGACTTTTGGAACCCCTAAGTACCCTAGGATGTTAACCCCCTTTTGAGTAGTGAAAATTTGAGTTTTATTGAGTGAAAACATTCATGGAGCTCTTATGGGTTTTTCATGGATGTTCGTCAATGTTCTTGATGTTCGTACTAGGAAGGAAAAGGTTTGGTGTTTTGATTCAATGTGTTTATTGTTTTTCATAAAGTTTTGGTTTGTTATTGATTGGTGATGGATGATTGATGATGGATGATTTGTGTTTTATTATTTGATAAATGCTACACCTTACCTATATCTTTCAACCCATATCAATCAAACTATTCAACCATGTCAATCCACTTTTCAGCCCATACCTTTCACTTATTCAACACACTTTTAGATTTCGAATTATCAACAAAAACCAACCCTCTCTCCTACTCACCAAAACCGGCCACCCCTATAATGGGGTACTTTTTGGACTTTTATGCAATTGCATAAAGTTTTGATACTTTTGTGTATTTGTACTTTGACCCGAAAGTTTACGTTTTACGTAAAAGCCCAAAATCACTAAAGGACAAATTGTTTTGCTCATTTAATGAAGTTCTTGTATTTGTTGAATTTTTGTGTTTGTACAAAGTGACCTTAAAAGTAGAGAACAAAATAGTTTTGTATCTTTAAATGAGAATTGGATTTTCATTTCATTTAGCTCCATCTAAATCAATTTTATGGATAAAAAAGCCAAATGACAATGTTGCATTCAAGTTTAATGAGTTAAAGCATTAATTAATTAAAGAAAGGGTGACTATGAACCTAAGCCTACGATAATTGAGCTATGTGAAAGGCCGTCTCTCAAATTTGTTCTAACCATGGGAATGTGTAGATTAGATTTTGGTTGTAATTTGATATGGTCAAATGTTGTAAAAGAGCATAAGCTCTTCTTTACTTTGAAGTACTCATTTTCTTGTTTTATTTGATATGCACGAATTGGAGTAGTTAGGTCTAGTGCCCAATAGGAAAACACGCCTTAATGTGATTAAACACGTAACTAAAATCAATCATCGTCCCTAGACTGAGATCCAACACTAGGCTCGTGTTGGATCAAATCAAAGGTTCATAGTCAACCTAAGGCCCTAAGGAAACTATATAGTCCATCAATGAATTCAATGCTTATGTTAGTAGTACCATATACTCTTGCTTTAAAAACCGATTTACAAGCATCGTAGGAGTATCATATGCTACTAAATCAATCACATGGACCGATTTACAAGCATAGTGGGAGTATCATATGCTACTAAATTAATCACATGGACCAATAGTTGTAATAGGATCAAATTGTTTTAATAAGATTAAAATGCATGCTTATATGTGATAAGACCTAAAACCCTCAACCAAACCATTATTAAGTTGACAAGCGTGAGAGTGCTTTGAACACTTTTTCGTGGCCGTCCACCATGGTAGGCTCCGATCGTTTGTGACTCATGCACCGACTTCACCCAATCATGGGGGAGTACAAAGTATGTGCTTACACTCAGGAGGAGTCTTATATGCATACATGATGTTATGAAGGTAAGCAACGAGAATGATCAACATCATATCATTGTGAGGTTGTTCTTGAACCCTTACCCGAAGTTGCATGGTGGGAATGACTTAACTAAGTGCAATGGAGCCAACATCATATCATTGTGAGGCATCATTCTCTAGAGGCCAAATAAGATGGGTACTTACATGAGATGTAAATGAGTAAGCGTACTCTCTCATTATTATTGTTGCTAGCCAACACCATATCATTGTGAGGTGGGCTTGGTAATAGTGAGCCTTCCATACCCTACTAAGAGTTTTCTCCAAAACTCTCGAATTCCGATGAGGGATATGGAATTTGCCAAAAATAGTGGGTGGTGCTATTTGATTTAAAGACCTGGATCAAATGGCTTAAAATCAATCAATTTATATTCGTTATGTATTTATTTACCAATATATTTGCAAACGCTATCCAAAACTTGACAAAGAAAAGCTGAAGGCTTTAGTTTCTGGACTTGGTACCACAATCCCATAGATTGTCTTAAATGGATTGTATATGTACCTAAGTAGTCTCATCCTCACAGTCTTCCTATTTATAATGTATCATTGGAAGAACATGTTAGAGAAGTCTATCATAAAGAGGACAACACTTTACAAATTTTTGTATGAAGAAATAAGAGTTGCTTTGAACAACTCTTAGTTAACGCAAACACTAGTGCTTATTTCTTTGTTACATGAACAAGGAACTTGAGAAGTAAGCACAAGGGCATGGACACTTTATCTGCCATGATTCTTCACTTACAAATTGTTGTATGAAGAAATGAGAGTTGCCTTGAACAATTCTTGAAAGTTTGTATTCATGTTTAGAACATAATGGTTGATTGAGAAAAATAGTCCATCAAAATGAACTTATGATGATTTTGAATCATTGAGTGTTGAAGTGATAAACCACTTCAGGAGACGGAAACTAGGCAAGGACTTCACCTTTGAATCCCTATCCATATGGTTCACTAAGTTTATTGTAAACTATATAGTGAACAATAACCGCACGCTCTCCAAATCGTTTGATGTGTATAACACACTTGAAATAAGTTTCAAAAGAGATAGTGGGCGTTTAGGGACCATGACTATTGTAGTCAAATGAGAAGTCAAGTGAAGAAGGCAAAATAACTCCAAGGGAACAAACTTTCTTTATGAAAGGATGGACACTGGAAGGAGTATTTGCAAGAAATGTCTTGCAAGTGTCAAGAACACACCTTTCAAAGGTGTTGTAAATTGTTCTTGAAAAGTTCAAAATAGTTGGTTCTTCAACTTGAATGCTTGATTCCGTATTAGTAACTATGTTTTACAATCATTGTAAAAGTGTGGCTAATAAGAAGTAGAAGATTAATGAGAGAAGAGTTAGTACTTCACATTCGGAACATGAATCAAATATAGATCTTTGCAAAAGCAGATAGTACTTACTTCCTCATATGAACTGCCAAAGAAAATGGAAAACAAAGATTGTCTTTACAATTCAATTTGAATAAAGGAACTTAATTCCGTCATTATAAGAGATGGATGAATGTTTTGTTTGACAAAACATTGTTCTTTATTAATGAATGATTGGATTATTGTAATCTAATTGATTGTCTCTATAGTAGAGATAATGTCATAGTGTTAACTGTTTAGAATCTAACGGTGCTTAAAACCCAAAAGGTTGCAAGGTAGTGACTAATCCCACTGAGTTGTGACACCTCTCAAACATAAATTACAAGTTGGTCATAGATGGATGCTTTGGATCGTTTGATCCGGATCCAATGCCTTCTTGTTAAAATTGTATAGGGGTGAAAAGTTTGAATCTTTATTCTTTTTTAAAAGAAGAAAGAATCACAAAGTTGTTGAGGTTAATTCACTTAGATGTTATTGGAACTTGTCCACAACATAATACTACTCATGTTATATGACATTCACTGAAGATCGCTTTCGGTTGGACTATTATTTATTTTGAATAAACACAAGTCCAAATACTTTGCAAAAGGTTTCAAAGAATTCAAGAATTTAAGTTGATGAGTAAGACGTCTAAAGTATTTACCTCCTTAGATTTGATCCAAGGAAAACTGACGCTTTCGATGAGTTTCCTTGAAAGATATCAAGGAAAATAGCATCATAAGATAATGGATTTCTCCATTGGGAGAAGAACGAACTCGAAAAAGATGTAGTTCGTTGGATGTTATAAATTACCCATATATAGGATATATACTTCTAAGACAATATGATTGTCAATTAGAAGATCTTCCAAAATTTTCATGACTCTATAGGATGTAGTTGGAAAGAAAGATAGTCTTAATCGTGTTAAGATTTAGGGATGTGTGCTAATAAGCAATATTTGTTTGACAACAATCTTGTGTGATATCCTTATATTAACTTTTGGATATCACTTAGATAAAGCAACTAACAAATGTTGTTTGTTGGGTAGTTCATTGTAATCATACAATAGGATTTGCTTAACATATAGCAAATGAACAAGAGATAGAATTCAAAGAATGGGTTCTTTGAGAGACAAGATGATGATCAACAAATATAACAAACTAGTTCCTACACCACTAGCTCCAAGGTAGTCAAGAAAGATCTATAAACCGTCTCAGTTGAATGGTTTGAACTTTATGACTATGTCATAGAGTTACACCTCTTAATTCGAAAGAAATAAGAATGAAAATCCTTATGACTACTGATGTGAGAATTATACTCACACAAATTAAACCCTCTTTTTATCAATTGTAGTGAAGAATGTAAGTAGGGATCGTTCTGGACCGGGGATTAGGAGGGATTGTTAATCACTTGGATTTGACTCAAAAACGTAAAAACACAATATAAAACACTATACTGGACTCAAAGAATGCAAAACTAAACTTTAAAACACCAAAACAAACCAAAAGACTCAAAACTGCCTTAAAAACACAATCTGGGCAGTTTTGAACACTAGACACAACTTTGGACGAAAATTGGTTTTAACTTGACCTAAGACACTTAAAAACACAACTAAAGTGATTTCTAACTACTATGACTCAACAAAGTAAAGGGGGATTGGTTTTGGACGAATTTAAAAACAAAACATTTGATGTGAATTAGAACAAATTGTAAAAACGAATTTGATGGAATTGAATGGATGGGAAGCTAGCTAAGGGGTTCATCTCCACACATGTTATACTTGCACACAAAACGATTTCTAATTGCTTTTCAATAAACCATGAATTCTCAACGCCCCAGATTAACCGTGAATTGCACTAATTAACCCTCAGATTTTCCTAACGTTATTGAATTGGATGATTGCATACGACAACCCAAAACATTCCCCACAAGTCCCCTACATGATTGCATAATAGAGATACAAGCAAGAATCATTAAGTTCTATGAAAACCATAAGCGTTGACGAAGCACTTGTTACTATGATTGCATGAAACTTATGCCAAGACTTTACTTAACGCGATTGAGATCATCAACCTTTACTACTTGTGAATATAATTCCATAACGATTAGGTGAAATTTCCTTATATCCTAGCATCCAATTTATGCATGATAATTAAGCGTGCACTCTCAACCAACACACACAAATCAATGTAATTCACATAGATAAGTAAATTGAATTCACAACTTATGAAACGCAATTGGAAGTAATCAAATCATATTGCAAGCATAAACATGTATTTCGAATCCCCCCCTAGCCAAAGGGGGGTTTAGTTCCTCATACGCACAAAACAAAGAGAATTGAAATTAACCATTGAAATCAAGGAGAGGAAAGCACCTAAAAATTCCAACAACTCAAACTTGAATTGTATGAACGTTTAAGCACTCTTCTCCTCCTCTTCGTTGCGGTACAAGGTCTAAGCACGGGTTTGTTGTGAATTTTGGGGGTTATGGATGGTGTAGAGTGATGTGTTTAGGATAGGGATGGATGTAGGGGATGGCAAGGCTTATTTTTGGGCAGAAAATATGAAGAATGGTGAAGTATGGATGTGTTATAGAGAGGGGATGAATTTCTGGCGTGAATGGTGAATGAATGGTTCATTTGAGGCTGCAATGGAGGTTTATTTATAGGTGGATGAATGATTAAAGAGGGAATATGACAGCTAGGGAGAGAATGTGGCTGCCATCATGAAGAGTGCATGGATGTGGCTGAATAATCACATGGGAAAGCATGTGGCTGAATGGATTAAAGAAGGAATGATGATGGGAGAGCATGTGGGTGACAGCTAGGTTGGTTGGTGGCTGCAATGGAGGTGTGGAATGATGATGGGAGAGCATGTGGGTGAATTATAGAATAGGAAAGCATGTGAGTGACAGCTAGGGTGATTGGTGGTTGCAATAATTTCGTCCATCCTCTTGGCTCCAAGCATATGATATCCATTCCAAGCTCTAATTTGCTCCAAAAGGCTCCAAAATGCATCCTTTTGCATACTTTGCCCTTAAATCCTGAAAATACATAAAACTAGCTTAAAAGACTACTTTACTAAGGAAAAACACTTTAAATGCACAAGACAAGCTAAACTAAGGTGCATAAATATGCCCCTATCAAATTCCCCCACACTTAGCTTTTGCTAGTCCTCTAGCAAAACAAAACGATAACAAACAAACAAAACGACACTAAACAAGTAAAACACAACCTAAACCTTCCAACAATCGTCTCAGGGATTTCCAATGCACATGACATGTTAAAAATTCATTATCTCCACAGATTTTAGTCATCTTCACACTTAAGTACATTCTTAATCATAGTCACCACATACTAGTTCACAATTAAGCATTTAAAACCATGTTTTGAATGTAGTAACATGCTTTAGAGAATTTGCTCAAATCCTTATAAGATATGCACTCAATTTTCACTCAGATTTTCTAACTACACACCCTAATCTAGTCATATGTGAGAAGATTGATGTAAACATGAAAACGAACACTCACATATATGTATCGCAAAGAAAGCAATTTCTGGAGTTAATAAGCATGTTTAGATATGATCTCATGAATGGAATGCTACCAATTAGATGCGAGAACCAGGGACACCATATGCTTACATCAATTCCAAACTCCACATTATTGACAACATCATGATCAAGATTGAAGCATAAGGATTGTAACGGGGTAAAGGTGATTGGCTAACAATGAAAGGTAAGGATAACAAACGTTCTTTAAGCAAGAGCAAGCAAAGTAATGAAATTTTACACTTAGAACCACTTATGATAGCAGAAACTCACTTAGACACAGAAGGGGAAAATTCACACAACTCTTAGGGCCATATTCAACGTTTTGGACCCTTTCTTCAACTACCACAAACATGTGAGCTTATTTTCACTTATTTCATCCTCTTTTTCTTTCTTTTCACAACTTTTTTCTTTTCTTTTTCTTTTTCCACGAATATTTTTTTTTTCATGCCTTATTTCTTTTCATGGCATATCAACACACACACACAAATTCCCCCACACTTGTTGTTTTGCATATTCGAAAGGATTCCCTCTAAGTCATGCTTACTATGCTTCAAGAACAAGGGTATGGGTGGTCCTAATCTAGGCTAGGTGGGGATGATATGGGTAAACAAAGAACAAAGGCTAACAATGGCTCAATGGGGGTTATGACCTACAATATATATATATATATATATATATATATATATATATATATAGTGCATGGGTTGGCTGTTTGGTTGACGGCTTCACTACACACTTCATCTTGATATATATTATGCAATCATGCTTTGACTGGAATGGATGCAAGTTCTAGCATTTGGAACTAAATGATTAACAATATCGGCATACCAAGGTGCACTAACCTTAATGGACAGCAATTGTTCATCGGGGAATGTCTCGGCAATGGGTAGGGCCTCTTCATTGTGCACCATTCGGCTTAGGTGGTCAGCCACCACGTTTTCACTTCCCTTCTTCTCCCGAATCTCTATGTCGAACTCTTGAAGTAGCAAAATCCATCGAATTAGCCGTGGCTTGGCCTCCTTTTTGGTGAGCAAGTACTTTAGAGCTGCATGATCAGTGAAAACAATTACTTTAGTACCAATTAGATATGATCGAAATTTATCTAAAGCAAAGACAACGGCAAGAAGTTCTTTTTCCGTAGTGGAATAATTCAATTGTGCAACCTTCGAGAAATCCTTGATAAACCTACGATAGAATCCTGCATGGCCAAGAAAAGAACGAACCTCTCTAACCGAAGTTGGAGAGGGTAAGTGACGTACAAGATCTATTTTCGACTTATCAACCTCAATACCGTTTTCAGAGACTATATGACCTAAAACTATGCCTTGTTTAACCATGAAATGGCATTTTTCCCAATTAAGAACAAGGTTAGTTTTAACGCAGCGTTTTAAGATTAAACTAAGATTATGCAAGCAACCATCAAAAGAATCACCAAACACGCTAAAATCATCCATAAACACTTCAATGATTTTCTCAACATAATCAGAAAATATGCTCATCATGCATCGTTGAAATGTAGCAGGTGCATTACATAAACCAAAAGGCATGCGACGATATGCAAAAGTACCGAAGGGGCATGTAAAAGTGGTTTTTTCTTGATCTTCGGGTGTTATGATAATTTGATTATAACCAGAATAACCATCAAGAAAACAATAGAAAGCATAACCGGCTAACCTCTTAAGCATTTGGTCGATGAATGGCAATGGGAAGTGATCCTTCCTTGTTGCGGCGTTTAGCTTCCTATAATCGATGCACACCCTCCAACCGGTTTGAATGCGTTGAGGAACAAGTTCATTCTCGGCATTTGCAACCACAGTCACTACAGATTTCTTCGGAATGCATTGAACGGGTGAGACCCACTTACTATCCGAGATTGGATAGATTACTCCACAATCCAAAAGCTTGATTACCTCATTCTTCACAACTTCCATCATCGGAGGGTTGAGACGGCGTTGAGCCTCTCGGGATGTTTTGGACCCCTCCTCTAGAAGTATGCGATGCATGCATGTAGTAGGGCTAATTCCCTTGATGTCGGCCAAGGTCCATCCAATTGCCGTTTTGTACTCTTTAAGCACTCGCACCAATTTGCTCTCTTCTTGTGCCGTGAGTGAGGATGAAATAATGACGGGCAACGTGTCATCCTCGCCCAAGAAAACGTACTTCAAATGACTAGGCAATGGCTTAAGTTCAAGTGTAGGTGGCTGCACAACTGAGGGAAGCATTTTATTAGCCGAAACTGAACTTAAAATAGGGTCCGAATACTTACCCGATTGTGTTGGCAATGACTCGAGGGCAGCCACCATCTCAATGACCTCATCATTAGGGGGCACGGCAAAGGAATGATCATGCATGTTGTAGGTTCTTATGGTTGTGGCTTCAATGTTTTGCTTGTCCATGCCTTGTGCAATGACCAATTCAAGTGCATCGTTGTTCAATTTGTCAAAATAATCCTGCGACAGAGAGTCAATTACATCAATAGCAAAACATGAATGATTCTCACTAGGGTACTTCATAGAATCAAAAAGATTAAAATTAATAACTTCCCCATCAAATTCCATCGTCAACGTGCCATTATAGACGTCAATCTTTGTCCGAGCAGTTTTCATGAATGGCCTTCCGAGGAGGATGGGCAATGAAGGGGCATGGTCTGATTCATCCATCTCAAGTACATAGAAGTCCGCTGGGAAGATCAAATGATTAACCTGCACTAACACATCTTCCAAAACTCCCTTTGGATGGGCATTAGATCTATCGGCTAATTATATGATCACACCATCGTTTTTCAACGCTCCTAGGTTCATAGATGCATAAATTGAATATGGCATGACATTTATAGATGCACCTAAGTCTAACATGGCAGATTCAAACCTAGAATTACCAATAACACATGGAATTGTAAAACTGCCCAGATCTTTGCATTTTGGGGGCAGCTTGTGTTGTAAGATGGCTGAGACGTGACCTACTTTGACCACCTTCTTGGTCGAAATCCTCCTCCTATTGGTGCAAAGTTCCTTCAAGAACTTGGCGTACCTCGGGACTTGCTTGATTGCATCCAAAAGGGGGATATTAACTTGAACTTTCCGAAACGTCTCCAAAATGTCATTTTCCGCTTCTTCTTTCTTTGTTTGCTAAAACCTACTAGGAAAAGGAACATTCGCAGGAAAATCATTAGTAGGAACCGAACTTGACCCGTTTTTACCTTTATTGGATGAATTGGACGACTTGGGATCACTTGGAACTTGCGGCACATTTGGTTCCACCTTGGCCGTGAGTGGCCTTTGCTCCTCCTCTTCAATTCTCAACTCGTCCTCCTCGTTGGAACGTGATTTGGATGGTTTGAGGTCAGATCCGACTTGCTTTCCACTTCGCAAATGCATAGCTTTTGCAGATTCCAATCCACCTTTCGGATTAACCACCATTGAGCTCGGCAACCTTCCTTGCTCACGAAATTGCCCCATGAACTCGGCAATTTGTCCCACTTGGTTCTCCAAGTTGTCCACCCTCTTGTCTTGGATTTGCCTCTCTTTGTTTTGAGTTTGGACTTCCTGCGTCAAAGTAGTAAGTAATTGAAAAATCTTATCATTATCACTTGAATTACCTACATTGCTTTGGGCAGGTTGTGCTTGGGTTTGTGGTGGTGCCAACGGCTTTTGATAGAAACCCGGGGGTTGTTGCCTAAATCCGCTTTGTTGTTGACCTTGTTGGGGGTCTCGCCATTTGAAATTCGGATGATCACGCCAACTGGGATTGTAAGTATTAGAAAACGGATCACCATGTGATTGGTATTGGTTGCCATATCCCACGGCATTGAGTGTCTCCCACCCTCCATTCTCGATCAATTGTGGGCACTTATCCGTGGGATGTCCTTGCTTAGAGCACATACCACAAGAAGCTACGGTTTGGACTTTTGGACCTTCCACCACCTGAGAAAGCAACGTAGTAAGGTTAGCCATTTGATTTTGAAGTTCGGTTATGGCACTTACCTCATTGACTTGGTGTTGCCGTGGGGGGTTTCTTTGTCCAACACCTTCGTATTGTGATAGGAGCATATTTATGCGACTTAATTGGCCTGTTCTCGTGCATTTACGTTGTGTTTCTTTAGTTATTTTAGTCCTTTTATGCCATTTTCGTGTGTTTCTAGGTTCATATGGCTAAGGAAGGAAAAAGGTGCAATTTGGAGCATTTTGGAGCAAAATTGGGCTTAGAATGGATAGCTTATGCTTGGAGCCAAAGTGTTGGACGAAATTGAAGCCTTGTATGCACTTTAGGACATAAAACAAAGGGCCTAGCCCAATCAAACAAAGCCTTAGAACCAAAAATTCCCATACACACACAAATTCATCCCTTGCCGTGCCTTCCCTTTCCACTTTCCAGCCTTCCCACTCCTTCATTTCAGCCATACTTCCACATGCATTCATCATCATTCACCATAATCATTCACTCACATGCTTTCCCAACAAAGAATTCAGCCAACACATGCACCCATCACCCAAAACAATTCATTACCGTGCACCCCCCCTTGCAATTCCAGCTTTCCACCAACCAACCTAGCTGCCATTCCACATGCATTCCCTCTTTAATCATTCATCCATCTATAAATAAGCATCCATTGCAGCCACAAAGGATCATTCAATTCCACACCTCCATTCATACACAACAACAAACACAACAAGCTTGCCGTGCACCCCAACTTCATTTCCAGCATTCTTCTCTTCCATTTCCACCACTCCCCAACCCTTCGAAACACTATCCAACCATTCCTCCATACAAACACCAACCCAAAACCAATCCATAGATCTTGTGCGACAACAAAGAGGAGGAGAAGAGTGCCTAAACGTTCATACAATTCAAGTTTGAGTTGTTGGAATTTTTAGGTGTTTCTTTTCCTCGATTTCAATGGTTAAATTTACTTATCTTTGTTTTGTACGTATGAGGAACTAAACCCCCTATTAGCTAGGGGGTAATTCGAAACCATGTTTAGGCTTGCAATATGAATTGATTACCTTTGGTTGGAAGTTCATGAGTTGTGGATTCAATTTGTTAAACTGTTTGATTGATAACCTATTTATGTATGTTTATTGAGAGTGCACGCTTAATTTTCATGCATGAATATGACGCTAGAATATAAGTGAGTTTCACCTAATAGTTATGAACTTATATTCACAAGTAGTGGAGGTTGCTTATAAACAATTGCGTTAAGTAAATTCTTGGCATAAGTTTCATGCAATTCATAGTAACGAATGCCTCGTCAACACTTATAGTTTTCATGATGCTTAATGATTCTTGCTTGTATCTCTATTATGCAACTCATGTAGGGAACTTGTGGGGAATGCTTTGGGTTATCGCATGCAATCATCCAATTCATTAACTTAAGGAAAACTTGACGGTTAATTTAAGCGGACCTAATTAACCCAGGGTGTTGAGTTTCATAATTCATCGAAAGACCAACCGAAAATCATCTTGTATGCAAGTGTAACATGTGTGGAGAAGAACCTTCTAGCTAGCATTCATCCATATTTTCATCACATTCATATTTACATTTTGCCCTTAATTACAATCTGTGCATTTTAGTTCAATTTCGTCAAAACCACATTCCCCCCCCCATATTTTGTTTAGTCTTAATCTATCTTATTTTGTGTTTTTAAGTATTTGGAGTCTTGTGGACTTATTTTGAGTTTTCATTAAGTGAATTAAGTGTTTAAAGATTAGTTTTATTTATTTGAGTCAAGTGTTTAGCACCCCTAGTTAATCCCCGGTTAGAACGATCCCTACTTACATCATTACTACAATTGTCACAAATAGGGTTTAATTTATGTGTCACATTCGTAACGCATCAAATTTTGGCGCCGTTGCCGGGGATTAGCAAAGTTGCTAATCCCTTGTCTTGAGTGTTGTTTAAATTGTTTGGTTTCTGTTTTGTTTTAAATTTTGCACCGTGTGTATGTGTTTTGTTTTTGTGCCGTGATGCGAGATTTATTCGCACACAAATTAAACCCTCTTTTTGTCAAATGTAGTAAGTATGTAAGTAGGGATCGTTTTGGACCGGGGATTAGGAGGGATTGCAAAATCACTTGGATTTGACTCAAAAACGTAAAAACACAATATAAGACGACAAACTAAACCATATTCTAAAAACACAAACTAAATTGATTTCTAACTACTATGACTCAACAAAGTAAAGGGGGATTGGATTTGGACGACTTTAAACTAAAATGGATAGATTGTAAAGAAAACAAATTGTAAATACGAATTTGATGGAATTTGAATGGATGGGAAGCTGGCTAAGGGGTTCATCTCCACACATGTTACACTTGCACACAAAACGATTTCTAATTGCTTTTCAATAAACCATGAATTCTCAACGCCCCAGATTAACCGTGAATTGCACTAATTAACCCTCAGGTTTTCCTAACGTTATTGAATTGGATGATTGCATACGACAACCCAAAACATTCCCCACAAGTCCCCTACATGATTGCATAATAGGGATACAAGCAAGAATCATTACGTTCTATGAAAACCATAAGCATTGACGAAGCACTTGTTACTATGATTGCATGAAACTTATGCCAAGAATTTACTTAACGCGATTGTTTATAAGCAACCTCCACTACTTGTGAATATAAGTTCATAACTATTAGGTGAAACTCACTTATATTCTAGCGTCATATTCATGCATGAAAATTAAGCGTGCACTCTCAATAAACATACATAAATAAGTTGTCAATCACATAGATAAGTAAATTGAATTCACAACTTATGAAACGTAATTAGAAGTAATCAAATCATATTGCAAGCATAAACATGTATTTCGAATCCCCCCCTAGCCAAGGGGGGGTTTAGTTCCTCATACGTAAAAGACAAAGAGAATTGAAATTAAACATTGTAATCGAGGAAAAGAAACACCTAAACATTCCAACAACTCAAACTTGAATTGTATGAACGTTTAGGCACTCTTCTCCTCCTCTTCGTTGTAGCATAAGGTCTAAGGGATGTTGTTGGTGTGTTGAATGGATTGGGGAATGATTGGGTAGTGTTTTAGAGGAATGGGGAGTGGTGGAAATGAAAGGGGGATGCTGGAAAATGGAAGGGGACTCACGGCACAAGATGTTTGGTGGTGTGTTTGTGGTGTGTTGTGTATGAATGAGGTCTAGAATGAATGACAAATGAATGAAGTGTGTGTGGTTTTTATAGGGAGAGAATGGATGGGAGAACATGTGAATTGCAGCTAGGAATGATTAAAGGGGTGTTGCTAGGTTGGAAATGCATGTGAAATTGCAAGGAGGAAATCTGAAAATGGCATAAGGGATGCACGGCACAAGGTTGTTTTGGTTCTTGAAATGCATGTGAATGCATGTGAGTGCAATATGAAAAGAATGACTAATTAATGTATGTAGGGTGCAGCTAGGTTGGAAAGGTGTGGATTGTGGCTGCAATTTAGGGAAAGGAAATAGGTTTAATGCATAAATAAAAGGGCAAAGTGGCTGCAATGATGAAGAAAAGCTGGAATTGGTGTGGAAGGCACGGCAATGGTTGTGTTTGGTGTTGGAAATGCATGTGTTTGCATGTGAATGTTGTTTGTGTGAAGTGTGTATGAGTGCATGTGGATTAAAGAGTGAATGGTGGCTGCAATGATGAATACATGTGGCTGAAATGAAAGGGAAATGCAAAGGGATAGGAGTGCACGGCAAAGGAGGATTTCAGGATGCATGTGTGTGTGAATGGTGGTTTTGCATGGCTTTGATGGATTGTTTGATTGGGCTAGGCCCTTTGTTTTATGTTCAAAGTGCATACAAGGCCTTCAAATTCGTCCAACACTTTGGCTCCAAGCATAAGCTTTCCATTCTAAGCCCAATCTTGCTTCAAAATGCTTCGACATGCACCTTTTTGCCTCCTTAGCCATATTAACCTAGAAACACACGAAAATGGCATAAAGGACTAAAATAACTAAAGAAACACAACGTAAATGCACGAGAATGATAGGAGCATATTCATGCGACTTAAATGGCTTGTTCTCGTGCATTTACGTTATGTTTCTCTAGTTATTTTAGTCCTTTATGCTTCTTTTGTGTGTTTTCAGGTTCTAAGGGC
Source organism: Pyrus x bretschneideri (assembly GCF_019419815.1). NCBI lineage: Eukaryota > Viridiplantae > Streptophyta > Magnoliopsida > Rosales > Rosaceae > Pyrus > Pyrus x bretschneideri. The sequence continues at coordinate 235,259 of NW_025999577.1, read as the reverse complement.
TTAAGGAAGCAAAAAGATGCATTTTGGAGCATTTTGGAGCAAAATTGGGCTTGGAATGGATAGCATATGATTGGAGCCAAAGTGTTGGACGAATTTGAAGGCCTTGTATTCACTTTGGACATAAAACAAAGGGCCTAGCCCATTCTCTCTTAAACCAACCCCAAGGCCATGCATTTCCTTCCAATTCCAAAGCCCACAATCACTTCAAAAGCCATGCAAATCCATATTCAACACCCTAAACTACAAGCATGCATCATTACACCACCTTCTCCATCTTTATTCCATATGCATTCATTATAATTCACCCCACTACCACCACTCACACACACATGCACTTATTCTTTCATCAATGCACCACCAATTCAACACATGCAATTACACACACCATTCACCCCTTTGTGCCGTGCATCTTCTCACCAAGCAATCAAACAAGCCACATGCATGTCCCTTTAATCATTCAACCACATTCCCACTTTCCTAGCTAACCCTACATGCATTCTTTATTCACTCTTCATCATTGCATTCATTCTCCAAACACTTTCTATGCTGTGCATTCCATTCTTTCTAAACCTTTCCACATGCAACTCTTCATCATTGAACCACAAAGCCACATGCACATTCACCCCTTTCTCCACACCAAAACCGTGCATACACACTTCATTCCATTCATTCATCATTCCATCTCATGCATCACCATTTATTCCACCCTAGAGCCTCATTATTCAATCCATCATTCAGCCATCTTCCACCCCCTTTAATCATTTAACCCACATACATTCACACACACTTCACATGCAAAACAACAACCATTCACACACAAAACATCACCATTCACCCTTGTGCCGTGTATCCCAATCCCTTTCCAGCTTTCCCTTTCATTTCCACCACTCATTATTCATCATTGCAGCCACCTACATGCATTACTCATTAACCTTTCATCATGTAGACAGAAAATAACACAAATTCCACTCCTTTGCCGTGGCACACATTGACATTCCAACACCTTCACATGCAATTCCAGCTTGCATATGCTTTCTTAGCTGTTTGTTCATCATTAATTAGCCACTTGCATGCTTAAACAAACAACCATTTACACCTTCATTCTCCTATAAAAGCCCTTGCATTCTCATCATTCAATTCATTCCTCATTTCATACACAACGCACCACAAACACACCATTTCCCAAACCTTTGCCGTGCATATCCTTCCATTTCTGTGCAGTTTTTCTCTTACATTGCAGCCAATATCCAACCACTTCCCATCCCTCCAAAACACTTCACACCATCACACAACCTATCCTTAGACCTTGTGCTACAACAACGAGGAAGAGAAGAGTGCCTAAACGTTCATACAATTCAAGTTTGAGTTGTTGGAATGTTTAGGTGTTTCTTTGATTTCAAGGTTTAATTTCAATTCTCTTTGTTTTGTAAGTATGAGGAACTAAACCCCCCTTAGCTAGGGGGTGATTCGAAATATATGTTTATGCTTGCAATATGATTTGATTACTTTTAATTACGTTTCATAAGTTGTGAATTCAATTTGTTTAACTATTTGATTGATATCCTATTTATGTATGTTTATTAAGAATGAACGCTTAATTTTCATGCATGAATATGACGCTAGAATATAAGTGAGTTTCACGTAATAGTTATGAACTTATATTCACAAGTAGTGGAGGTTGCTTATAAACAATCGCGTTAAACAAATTCTTGGTATAAGTTTCATGCAATCATAGTAACGAATGCCTCGTCAACACTTATAGTTTTCATGTTGCTTAATGATTCTTGCTTGTATCTCTATTATGCAATTTATGTAGGGAACTTGTGAGGAATGCTTTGGATTGTCGTATGCAATCATCCAATTCATTAACTTAAGGAAAACTTGACGGTTAATTTAAGCGGACCTAATTAACCCGGGGCGTTGAGAATTCATGGTTTATTGAAAAGCAATTAGAAATCGTTTTGTATGCAAGTATAACATGTATAGAGATGAACCCCTTAGCTAGCTTCCCATCCATTCATTTCCGTCAAATTCATATTTACAATTTGTTTTGTTTCCAAGTATCCATTTTAGTTTAAATTCGTCCAAATCCAATTCCCCCCTATTTCGTTGAAGTCTTAGTCTTAATCTTTCTTATTTTTAGTTTTGCATTCTTCGAGCATTAAATAGTGTTTTATATTGTGTTTTTACATTTTTAAGTCAAATGCAAGTGATTAACAATCCCTCCTAATCCCCGGTCCAGAACGATCCCTACTTATACACTTCACTACAATTGACAAAAAGAGGGTTTAATTTGTGTGCGTATAATTCTCGCATCAAATTTTGGCGCCGTTGCCGGGGATTAGCAACTTTGCTAATCTCTTGGGTTGTTTTATTTTCTTTTGTTTTTATTTTATTCCAAATTCTTAATCTTGTTTTGTTTCTTGTTTTAGGTACTAGTTTATGACTCGGAGTTCTCATCCGATTCGTGAACATATCTCGAGCTTTGACGGTGATTTTGAACGCACTTTGAGGAGAACGAGGAGTCAACAAGAGCCACCACAACCTCCACCACAACCTGGGCTTGAAGAAGACAAAGTAGGTGTAGAAGAAGAGCCCACATATCAGATTTTTGAAGAAGAACAAGCCATGGTAGCAGATAATAGAACCATCAAGGAGCTTTCGGCCTCAGGTTTGGATAATGCATTGCCTCTTTGTATCCAATACCCCACGGCTGCAGAGGGGAAGACTGAGGTGTTTGAACTCAAATCCAGTTTGTTACACCATATTCCGAAGTTCCATGGCTTGTCTATGGAAGACCCCAACAAACACTTGAAGGAGTTCGAGGTGGTTTGTTCGAGTATGACCCCCGTCACTGTGGATGAGAGTATATTGAAGATGAAGGCCTTTCCATTTTCACTTATGGACAAGGCCAAAGATTGGCTCTACGAACTAGCCCCGGGAACTGTGACTTCGTGGGAGAGTATGAAGCGTGCTTTCTTGGAGAAATTCTTCCCTACTTCGAGAGTGATTCTCCTACGGAAGAAAATTAGTGGTATTCAACAGAATCATGGTGAGACATTCCCGGCTTATTATGAGCGCTTCAAGGGCCTTGTAGCTTCATGTCCTCAACATCAAATGAAGGAGGAACTTCTCCTTCAATATTTCTATGAGGGCCTCCTTCCTATCGAACGTCAAATGCTTGATGCATCAGCGGGAGGAGCATTGGTGGACAAAACACCAAGGGATGCCAAGATTCTCATAGCCAACCGAGCGCTCAACGCTCAACAATATGAAGGAGTGGGCCAAAGGGAAGCCCCACGACAACAAAGTGTAAATGAGGTGAGTGCTATTTCTGAAATTCAATCACGACTTGCTAATCTTACTTCTCTTGTTTCTCAGGTTGTGATTGGTCCAAAAGCACAAGAACACCAAGTTTGTGGCGTGTGCTCAATTCAAGGGCATCCATCCGACAAGTGCCCTCAACTAATCGAGAATGGTGGGTGGGAATCTGCCAATGCAATTGGTTTCCAAGGAAAAAATCAAAACAACCCATACTCGAACACTTACAATGCCGGATGGATGGACCATCCAAACTTCAAATGGAGGGAACCACAACAAGCTGCCCAACAAGGAGGATTTAGGCCAAACCCCCCTGGTTTTTATTCCAAGCCGTATGCACCCCAACAATCCCAACAACCTTCGGCATCATCTCATTCAGGTACGTCCTTGGAAAGTAATCAAGCTATGCAATTACTAACCTCTATTTCGCAGGGGTTGCAAAATCAAAACAACCGGATAGAAAATAACGAGAAGGAGATGATGGATATGAAGAAACAAATAGGGCAGATTTCTGAGTTCCTTGGACAGATTAGAGAGCAAGGAAAGCTTCCTAGCTCAACCACAGTCAATCCAAAGGGAGGATTCGAATCCGCCAAGGCCATCACCCTAAGGGGTGGAAAAGAAGTTGGGACTGAGCCAAACAATCCCAAATCTGCCCAGAAAGTAGATGAAGAGACGACATAACCTGAGGAAGTGTCTAGCTCACCCACGGAAAGGGTGAAAAACCCAATGCTGCAGGCCCCCAATCACCCTAACTCGGTCAAATCAGGTAATTTAAGTTCAAATTCATGTACTTCACATCCTAATCTGCCCAATGTACCTTTTCCTCGCAGGTTCATGCAAGAAAAAAAGGAAGAAAGCGAGAAGGACATTCTTGAAACGTTCCGGAAGGTGCAAGTGAACATACCGCTTCTCGATGCAATCAAACAGGTTCCAAAGTATGCTAAATTCCTCAAGGACCTATGCAATACAAAGAGAAGAAGGGCAAACAAAGAGGTAGTGAAGGTAAGCGAGAATGTGTCCGCTGTTTTGCAACGTAAACTGCCTACCAAGTGCAAAGACCCCGGTAGTTTCACGATTCCTTGTGTGATTGGACATAATCGTTTTGAACATGCCATGCTTGATTTAGGTGCATCCATAAATGTCATGCCTTATTCTATTTATGCATCTATGAATTTGGGTGAATTAAAACAAGATGGTGTAATTATACAACTGGCCGATCGTTCTAACGCGTATCCAAAAGGAGTTTTGGAAGATGTGCTTGTGCAGGTGAACCATTTAATTTTTCCGGCTGATTTCTACATCCTAGACATGGAGGATTCAGCCCATTCTACATCTTTGCCGATTCTCCTTGGTAGGCCATTCATGAAGACGGCTCGAACGAAGATTGATGTATACAAAGGCACCTTGACAATGGAATTCGATGGGGAAGTGATTGATTTTAATATTTCTGAAACTATGAGATATCCTGTTGATGACCATTCTTGTTTTTCCATTGATGTTATCGATTCTTTGGCGCAGGTATACCTTGAAGAATTGAACGAGGACGCCCTGGAAACAACCATCACTAAGGCCATAGAGTGCAAAAATGAAGGATTTGGGCCAATGCAAGGCCACGGCAAGGAGGAGGAATTCTTTGCCATGGGTTCTAGTGAAGAAATAATTGAGGTTGTGGCAGCCCTTGAGTCATTGCCATAACAATATGGTAAGGTTCCACTCTCACTTTCAAATTCAGTTTCCACTAAGATGCTACCTTCTGTTGTTCAGGCACCATCGCTTGAACTTAAGCCGTTGCCGGACCATTTGAAGTATGTGTTTTTGGAAGAAGGCGAAACATTGCCCGTCATCATTTCATCAAGTCTCACGGCAATGGAGGAGGAGAAGCTTGTGAGGGTGCTGCGAGAACACAAAACGGCCATAGGGTGGACTTTGGCCGACATTAAAGGAATAAGCCCTACCACATGCATGCACCGTATACTTCTTGAGGAGGGGACTAAGCCATCCCGAGAGGCTCAACGCCGTCTCAACCCTCCGATGATGGAAGTGGTGAAGAAGGAAATAATCAAGCTTTTGGATTGCGGAGTGATCTACCCTATCTCCGATAGCCGTTGGGTCTCTCCAGTTCAAGTCGTTCCCAAGAAGTCCGGAGTAACTGTTATCAAGAATGATGAGAATGAGCTCGTGCCTACACGCATTCAGACTGGATGGCGAGTATGTATCGATTACCGGAAGCTAAATGCCATGACTAGGAAAGATCACTTTCCTTTGCCATTCATCGACCAGATGCTCGAAAGGTTAGCCGGTCATGCTTTTTACTGTTTTCTTGATGGATACTCTGGATATAACCAAATTGTGATAGCCTCGGATGATCAAGAGAATACCACATTCACATGTCCCTTTGGAACATTTGCTTATCGTCGCATGCCATTTGGCTTATGCAACGCACCGGCCACTTTCCAAAGGTGTATGGTAAGTATATTTTCCGATTTTGTTGAAAAGATCATTGAGGTTTTCATGGATGATTTCAGTGTGTTTGGGAGTTCATTTGATAATTGCTTGGATAATCTGACCTTAATTTTGAAACGATGTGTTGAAACTAACCTTGTCTTGAATTGGGAGAAGTGTCACTTTATGGTGAAACAAGGTATAGTTTTAGGACATATTATTTCAGAAAAAGGAATTGAAGTAGATAAATCGAAAATAGACCTTGTACGTCACTTACCCTCTCCTACTTCGGTTAGAGAGGTACGTTCGTTTCTTGGCCATGCAGGGTTCTATAGGCGTTTTATCAAGGACTTCTCCAAGATGTCTAACCCTCTTTCCCGATTGCTTCAAAAAGATGTGCCATTCAAGTTTGATGAAGAGTGTAATTCGGCATTTAACCAACTCAAGGAGAAGCTAGTCTCGGCCCCAATTATTGTACCTCCAGATTGGAGCCTTCCGTTCGAGCTCATGTGCGATGCATCCGACTATGCATTAGGAGCTGTTCTAGGACAAAGAAGAGACAAGCGGCCGCATGTCATATACTATGCCTCTCGGACTCTCAATGATGCCCAATTGAACTACTCCACGACAGAAAAAGAACTTCTAGCTGTGGTTTTTGCTTTAGATAAATTCCGTTCATATTTAATTGGTACTAAAGTAATCGTTTATTCTGATCATGCAGCTTTGAGGTACTTGCTCACGAAAAAGGAAGCAAAGTCGAGGCTTATCCGTTGGATTCTTCTTCTTCAAGAATTTGATATTGAAATCAGGGATAAGAAAGGAAGCGAGAATGTAGTGGCTGACCATTTAAGCCGAATGATCCACGAGGAGCATGAACATGCCGTACCTATCCCTGAAACTTTTCCCGATGAGCAGCTGCTATCCATTGAGGTAAGTGAACCATGGTATGCAGATTTAGTGAATTACTTGGTGGCTAAACAATTTCCAAATGAGCTCAATAGGCACCAACGTGACAAACTTAGGCATGATGCACGGTTTTATGTATGGGATGATCCGTACTTATGGAAATTTTGTCCCGATCAGATTATACGTCGTTGTGTGCATGATTCTGAATGTCATTCAATTTTGAGTTTTTGTCATACATATGCATGTGGAGGGCACTTTGGCACACAACGCACGGCCCTCAAAGTGTTACAATGTGGATTTTATTGGCCTAGTATTTTTAAGGATGCTAGAACGTTTTGCCTAACATGTGATAAATGCCAAAGAATGGGTGGTATTAGTGCAAGAGACCAAATGCCGCAAGTTTCTATCCTAAATGTTGAAATTTTTTATGTTTGGGGTATTGACTTTATGGGTCCCTTTCCATCATCTTATGGTTTCACTTATATCTTGCTAGCCGTTGATTATGTTTCTAAATGGGTGGAAGAAAAAGCCACCCGTACTAACGATTCTAAGGTGGTTGCAGATTTCGTGAAAACTAACATTTTTGCTAGGTTTGGAATGCCGAGAGTAATCATAAGTGATGGAGGGTCTCATTTTTGCAACCGGACCATTGAGGCATTATTGAGGAAATACAGTGTCAACCATAGGGTTTCTACACCTTACCATCCTCAAACAAATGGCCAAGCCGAGGTTTCCAACCGAGAGATCAAGCAAATCCTAGAAAAGACCGTTGGGCCAACAAGAAAGGATTGGAGTTTACGGTTAGATGATGCACTTTGGGCGTATCGTACGGCATACAAAACCCCCATTGGGATGTCCCATTTTCGACTTGTCTATGGCAAGGCGTGCCATCTTCCCGTGGAGTTGGAGCATAAAGCTCTTTGGGCCGTCAAGAAGTTCAACATGCACTTAGATGAAGCGGGAAGCCATTGGAAATTCCAATTGAATGAGCTTGATGAAATACGGCACGAGGCGCACGAGAATGCAAGCATTTACAAGCAAAAGACCAAAGCTTTCCATGATAACATGATCCATGGGAAATCCTTCTCCATTGGGCAGAAAGTGCTATTGTTCAATTCCCGTTTACGTTTGTTTACCGGTAAGTTACGTTCCAAGTGGATTGGACCATTTGTTATTACTAATGTTTTTGTTCATGGTGCAGTCCAAATCCAGAGCTTGAAAACGGGACATGAATTTAAGGTGAACGGGCATCGTTTGAAGGCCTATTATGAGAACTTTGTGGAGCACACCGTGGATGACACTCCCTTGGGTGCCGTGGGCTCCAATTTGGAGTGATTGGGTTCTTCGTCCGGCTGCAAGACGTAAAAGAAAGCGCTACTTGGGAGGCAACCCAATACAGTGAATAAAGCTTGTTTATTGATTTCCGAGTGATTACAAAAAAAAAAAAAAAAAAAAAAAAAAAAAAAAAAAAAAAAAACATGGCAGAAAGATGGAGCCTTCACAAAGGTTGTGTACTTGAGGCCCCACTGATGCGAGATTTACTTGACACTCAAATTAAACCCTCGTTTGACAATTGTAGTAGAATGGATAAGTGAGGGATCGTTCTAGACCGGGGATTAGGAGGGCTTGCTAAAACCTTCTAAATTGACTTAAGAACGTAAAAACAATATAAAACACTAAACTAGACTCAAAGAATGCAAAACTAAAATTTAAAACATTAAGACAAACCAAAAGACTCAAAACTAATTTTGGACGAATTTAAGATTATAGCTTGTTTCAAAATACTTTAAAACATAAACTAAACAGATTCTAAGCACTAAAGAACAAGAAAGTAAAGGGGGGGGGGAAAGTTTTGATTTGACGAAAATTGAAATAACAAAACAAGTTAATAAACTAAGCGGAATGTAAAAATGAATTTGTGATGGAATGAATGGAATGAAGGCTAGCTAAGGGGTTCTTCTCCACACATGTTATACTTGCATACAAGATTGATTCTCAGTTGGTCTTTCGATAAATTATGAAACTCAACACTCCGGATTAATTAGGTCCGCTTAAATTAACCGTCAAGTTTTCCTTAAGTTAATGAATTGGATGGGTTTGCGCAACGCAATTCACAACATTCTCCAAAAGTCCTTTACGTGAACAGCACAATAAAGATACAATCAAAGATCATTAAGCATTATGAAAACTATAAGTGTTGACGAGGCATTCGTTACTATGATGAGCATGAAACTCGTGCCAAGAATTCATTTAACGCGATTGTTTAGAAGCAACCTCCACTACTTGTGAATATAAGTTCATAACGATTAGGTGAAATTCACTTATATTCTAGCGTCATATTTATGCATGAAAATTAAGCGCGCATTCTTAATAAACATTCATAAATAAGCTATCAATCAAACGGTTAAACAAATTGAATCCACAACTTATGAAATTCCAACGAAAGTTAATCAATTCATATTGCAAATATAAACATAGTTTCGAATCACCCCCTAGCTAAAGGGGGTTTAGTTCCTCATAACTTTGAAATCAAAGAAACACCTAAACATTCCAACAACTCAAAACTTGAATTGTATGAACGTTTAAGCACTCTTCTCTTCCATACATACAAAACAAAGAGAATTAAAATGAAACTTTGAAATCAAAGAAACACCTAAACATTCCAACAACTCAAACTTGAATTGTATGAACGTTTAGGCACTCTTCTCTTCCTCGTTGTTGTAGCACAAGGTTTAAGGATAGGTTGTGTGATGGTATGAAGTGTTTTGGAGGGATGGGAAGTGGTTGGATAATGGCTGCAATGGAGGAGAAAAACTGCACAGAAATGGAAGGATATGCACGGCAAAGGTTTGGGAAATGGTGTGTTTGTGGTGTGTTTGTGTATGAAATGAGGAATGAAAGCTGGAAAATAAAAGAGAAAACTGGAAAGGCATTGAGAGCCCACGGCAAAGGGGTTTTTGGTGGTGTAAATGCATGTGAATGCATGGCATTTGAAGTGATTGTTGTTTGGAAATGAAGTGTGTGTGAATGCATGTGAAATAAAGGGTGAATGGTGGCTGAAATAATGATGGAAAACTGCTAAGAAAAGTATGGAATGCATGTGAATTAAAGGGAAAAGCTGGAAATGGCTAGGAAGGTCACGGCATAGGATGTTTTGGTGCATTGTGGCTGATTTGTTTGTTGGTTAAAGATGCATGTGGATGAATTATATAATGGGAAAGTATGTGATTGACAACTAGGATGGATGGTGGCTGCAATGATGAAGTCTGATGGTTGAAAATGGCAAGGGAAATGCATGTGTTTGGACGGCAAGGATGATGTTTTGTGCATGTGGCTGCAATGGTGTGTAATGATGGAGGAATAAGTGCATGTGGTTGAATTGGTGGTGAATGTGCATGACAAAGAATGGATTTGGCTGCAATGGTGTGTAATTGGGCTAGGGTTTAAGTGCATGAAATGGACCCAAATTGCTCCCCCTTGCATGGCAAGGAATGGTGTTTGTGTTAAGCCCATGGCAATGTGATTGTAATTGGGTTAGGGCCACTGTTTTGTGTCCTCAAGTGCATACAAGGCCTTCAATTTCATCTAACACTTGGGCTCCAAGAATAAGCTATCCATCCTTAGCCCAATAGTGCTCCAAAAAGGCCCCAAAACACTCCACAATGCATCCTTTCGTCAAACACGTTTTATAATCCTGAAAACACACAAAAGAAGCATAAAGAACTAAAATAACTAAAGAAACATAACGTAAATGTACGAGAACAAGCTAAGTAAGTCGCCTAAATATGCTCCTATCAAACTCCCCCACACTTAACTTTTGCTAGTCCTCGAGCAAAACAGAATAAAAACAAATAAACAAAACGACACTAAACACGTAAAACACAACCTAAACCTTCCAACAACCGTCTTAGGGATTTCCAATGCACATGACATGTTAAAAATCATCATTCCCACAGATTTTAGTCATCTTCACACTTAAGTACATTCTTAATCAGAGTCACCACATACTATTTCACAATTAAGCATTTAAAACCATATTTTGAATGTAGTAACATGCCTTAGAGAATTTGCTCAATTCCTCACAAGATATGCACTCAATTTCACTCAGATTTTCTGACTACACACCCTACACTAAGTATATGTGAGAAGATTGATGTAAACATGAAAACGAACACTCACATATATGTATCACAAAGAACGCAATTTCTGGAGTTAATAAGCATGTTTAGATATGATCTCATGAATGGAATGCTACTACTTAGACGCGAGAACCAGTGACACCATATGCTCATACCAAATTCAAACTCCACAATTGAAATGCACAACACTCAAGATAGAAGTCAAGGGTTGTAACGGGGCTTGGGATATTGGCTCACAAGGAAAGGTAGGGATAAACAAAAGTTCTTTAAACAATAGCAAGCAAAGTAATGAAATTAAGGCTTAGAATTCACTTGGCATGCAGAAATCAACTTTTAGACATAAGGTGGAGATTCAACAACTCTTAGGGCCTAATTTATTGTTTTGGGCCCTTACTTCAACCAACAATACTTTTCAACTCTTTTTTTCTTTCTTTCTTTTTGGCCGTGCCTATGGCACATCAACTCACATACACACTCTTTCCCCCACACTTTGTTTCTGCAATACCTTAATCAAAAGGAATTCATTGCTTACTATGCTTCAAGAACAAGGGTAAGGACGGTCATATTCTAGGTTAGGTGAGGATAAAGTGGGTTAACAAAGAACATGGGCTAACACGGCTCAATGGGGTTAAACTTAAACACAAAATGAGTTAAGGGCACATGGCTTTTTGGCTTTGATGGTGGTCACTACACAACTTCATCTTGAATATGTGTTATGCAAATCAATAATATGCTTTGAATGAAATGGGCATGAGTTCTAGCATTTGGAACTATATGATGAAACGCCTTCTAAGTAGTAACCAAGCAAAGAATAATGAGATCATGCAACGACTTTAGAAAACAAGAAATCACAGATTATACTCTCCAAAGAACGTTATAGGCTCAAGTCTCTCAGGGTTGTAGCGTTTGTTTGAGTTCCTTCCTTCAAGCATGTTACAAAAACGAATTTTTCTTTTATGATTGCATGTGAAGTCATACATTATAACCATAACCAAGCATATACCAAGAGTAAATTAAACTTTTCTCTATGTTTATAACTCTTTTTAACAGTCATGCACTTACAAACCAAATTCTTATCATTGTGTTGGAAGGTACCCTAAGACACAAAAACGACTCAAAACACTCTTTTTAGGCTTTTCAAAACATGTTTTTCAAATTTTTATGTGATTTTCGAATTTTTAAGTCAAAACACACTAAACACACTTAAAAACAGCAAGAAACAACATTTGAAGTTATGGTGGATAAAACCCTACGAATTTGAATCAAAACACTTTAGTAACTCCCCCACACTTAAATCAAACATTGTCCTCAATGTTAAAAACCACACTAAACACAAACAAACATATAAACAGCAATTAAACATACTAAACATGGCAGAATGTATCTAACAAAGAGAAGAGTTTAGAAATGCAAATCTGGTTATGGAGTGTAAATTCCATCTTCTCCATGGTGATTGTATTGAGGCTTGGATCTTTGTGATTCCACAGGCTTTCTCTTGAACTGCGCTGCTCCCATCGTTGATTTTCCTTTGTGCTACTCTTGAACTGGGCAGCAGGCTTCCTTTGGTCTCCCCCGAAGGTCTGAGCTTCCTCCTCTTATCTGTCTCTTTGTTCAATCTCTCCAATTCGTATTGAAGAGGGTTAGAGGATAGCTCAGCAAAGCTAGGTAAGCAACCAGGGAATAGAGTCCAGATAGACTCCAAGTGCCGGCTGATTGCTTCTTTCACTTTGCCATGCAAGTAATATCAAGGACAAAGGAAAAGACAGGGAAAGAGCATGATATGAGATACCTTTGCTTTTGCCCTTGATGATATGAGATACCTTTGCTTTTGAAGAAGCGGTGAATGAATCAGCACATGTATTTGTGGTGCTGTTTCCTCCTGGGTCATCTGTACTCCAGGCATCTGGTATCATCTTTGGGGAAGAAGAAAGAATGGAGTATTTCGAAAGGCTTTGCTGGGAGTGCGCCCTCAGAGGTGAGAAAGAGTTGGGCATTTTCTTCAGTTCTGTCTTGCCAAAAAAAAATGAAGGTCGACATATATAGGGAATTCAATAGCAAGTGGTGATACTGTTCTTTTACCGTTGTCGACAAACATTTTGATCCCGCAAATCCGGCTTTTTTGGAATAGTGACGACTCTTCGATCTTTGAAGACGCCTCTTCGATAAAGCTGCACGCGTTTTCTGAAAAGCAGATAAAGCGTTGCCGAACTTTGCGCTTGTCGGCTAAAGACGTGTAGTTGCGATGATGGCCTCCACGTGTTGAACGCGTTGGCTGAAAAGCCGAGGCTTTTTGAATCGGTGGACGCGTTGCCTTGGCTTTTTATAGAGCTATCGATCACCGCCAACTCACACACTCTGAAGATTTTCCATTCTTGAAACTCGTCTCCGGCCCTTTGAAAATCTACTCCGTCCACCCCTTCTCTTTTAACTTCGTGAACAATGGCTAGCTCATCCAACCCATCGAACCTTTGCTTAGATTTGAGTCTAAGCAGTGATCCGGTCACGTCTCATCAGGGTAAGGTATGGTGCCCGTCTTTCTTATCTTCTCATGGCCCTCTTACAGATGAGGACTCTGTGATGACGGATCCCACAACGGCTACGATAGTGGCTCGGAACCTCCTCACTCCCAAAGACAGTCAGCTGCTTTCAGGACGGTCCGATGAGTTGGCCGTTCAAGAATCCCTGGCTCTGAGTGTTCAGTGCGCTGGCTCTGTGTCCAACATGGGCCAACGCCTTCTTGCTCGCTCCCGACATGTTGAATCCTTGATGGCGGAGGTGGAGAGTCTTAAGCAGGAGATCAAACAGCTTAAGTACGAGAACCGAAGTTTGCACGTGCTTGCCAACAATTATTCAACAGGCATGAAGAGGAAGCTTGATGAGCTTGATGACCGTCAACGGTTTGCAGCTTTCTTCCAGAGGCACCTCTTTCCTGGGTCATCCAGCGTTCCACCAAGGTTTGGGGCCTTGAATGATCTATCTTCGGTGCCTCCCGCTTCGATGCCTTCCGCTCCGATGCCTCTTGCTCCGATACCTCCTGTTCCGAGAGTGTTGCCACGTAGTGGGGCCTCAAGTACACAACCTTTGTGAAGACTCCATCTTTCTGCCATGTTTTTTTTTTTTTTGTAATCACTCGGAAATCAATAAACAAGCTTTATTCACTGTATTGGGTTGCCTCCCAAGTAGCGCTTTCTTTTACGTCTTGCAGCCGGACGAAGAATCCATTTACTCCAAATTGGAGCCCACGGTGCCCAAGGGGGTGTCATCCACGGTGTGCTCCACAAAGTTCTCATAATAGGCCTTCAAACGATGCCCGTTCACCTTAAACTCTTGACCTGTTTTGAAGCTACGAACTTGGACTGCACCATGAGGAAAAACGTTAGTAATAACAAAGGGTCCAATCCAACGTGAACGTAACTTACCCGGAAATAGACGAAGACGAGAATTAAACAACAACACTTTCTGTCCAACAGAGAAGGACTTGGTGCGAATCATCTTATCATGAAAGGCCTTCGTCTTTTCCTTGTAAAGGCGAGCATTCTCATAAGCTTCATTCCGTATCTCCTCAAGTTCATTCAATTGAAGCTTACGATGAATTCCCGCTGCATCCACATCCATGTTGAACTTCCTCACGGCCCAATGAGCCTTGTGCTCCAACTCCACAGGTAAGTGACATGGCTTGCCATAAACAAGCCGAAAGGGGGACATTCCTATGGGTGTTTTGTAGGCGGTCCTATAAGCCCACAATGCATCTTCTAGCCTTAAGCTCCAATCTTTTCTTGTTGGACCCACTGTCTTCTCAAGAATCTGTTTTATCTCCCGATTCGACACCTCGGCTTGCCCGCTTGTTTGAGGATGATAGGGTGTGGACACCCTATGTGTAACGTTGTACTTCTTGAGCAAGGCCTCAATTGTACGATTACAGAAATGTGAGCCTCCATCACTTATAAGAACTCGAGGCATTCCGAACCTAGCAAAAATGTTAGACTTCACAAAATCTGCAACTACCTCGGAATCGTTAGTACAGGTGGCTTTTGCTTCCACCCATTTGGAAACATAATCCACCGCCAACAAGATATAGAGAAAACCATGTGATGAAGGAAAAGGACCCATAAAATCAATGCCCCACACATCAAATATTTCAACAGAAAGTATAGGGGTTTGTGGCATTTGATCCTTAGCATTTATATTACCCATTCTTTGACACCGATCACATGTAAGGCAAAACGTCCTAGCATCCCTAAAGATGGTTGGCCAATAAAACCCACATTCTAAGACTTTAAGGGCAGTGCGTTGGGTGCCAAAATGTCCCCCACATGCATATGAATGACAAAATGTTAAAATAGATTGAAACTCAGATTCATTCACACAACGTCGGACAATCTGATCGGGACAAAATTTCCAAAGGTATGGGTCATCCCAAACATAAAACCTAGCATCCTTTCTAAGCTTATCACATTGATTCCTATTAAGTGTGCTAGGGGTACGTTTAGACACCAAAAAGTTCACCAAATCTGCGTACCAAGGCTCACTTACCTGGTTAGACATTAATTGTTCATCGGGAAAGGTTTCAGAAATTGGCATTGCTTCCTCATGCACCATTCGGCTTAGGTGGTCAGCCACCACATTCTCCACGCCCTTCTTATCCCGAATCTCAATGTCAAACTCTTGTAGAAGCAACATCCATCGAATCAATCTAGGCTTGGCCTCCTTTTTCGTGAGCAAATATTTGAGAGCTGCATGATCAGTAAAAATAACAACTTTAGTACCAAGTAAGTAAGATCGGAACTTATCTAATGCAAAAACCACAGCAAGTAATTCTTTCTCAGTGGTTGAATAATTTAATTGAGCATCATTTAGTGTCCTAGAAGCATAATAGATAACGTGGGGTTGCTTATTCTTTCGCTGTCCCAAAACAGCACCAATGGCATAGTCCGACGCATCACACATTAACTCGAATGGAAGGCTCCAATCTGGAGGTGTGATAATAGGAGCCGAAGTGAGAGCTTCTTTCAAGTGCTTGAATGCTGTGGAGCATGCTTCATCAAACTCGAAAACCACCTCTTTTTGAAGCAACCGGCATAGTGGCTGTGCAATCTTGGAGAAATCCTTAATGAAACGCCTATAAAAACCTGTGTGGCCAAGAAACGAAAGAACCTCTCTAACCGAAGTTGGAGAGGGTAAGTGGCGAACAAGGTCTACCTTAGATTTATCTACTTCAATGCCTTTTTCAGAAATGATATGGCCTAGAACAATACCTTGCTTAACCATGAAGTGGCATTTTTCCCAATTAAGTACAAGATTCGTTTCAACACAACGTTTCAAGATTAAAGTCAGATTATTCAAGCAATGATCAAATGAATTGCCAAACACGCTAAAATCATCCATGAATATCTCAATAATCTTCTCCACATAATCAGAGAATATACTCACCATGCATCGTTGAAACGTCGCCGGAGCATTGCACAAGCCAAATGGCATGCGTCTATATGCAAAAGTGCCAAAGGGGCACGTAAATGTTGTCTTCTCTTGGTCCTCCGGAGCGATCACAATCTGGTTATATCCGGAATATCCATCAAGAAAGCAATAAAATTCATAACCGGCTAACCTTTCCAACATTTGGTCGAGGAATGGTAATGGAAAGTGATCCTTCCTTGTCATGGCATTTAACTTCCTGTAATCAATGCAAACACGCCAACCAGTCACAACACGAGTGGGGACAAGCTCTTGTTCTTCATTCTTCACCACTGTGACGCCAGACTTCTTTGGAACAACCTGCACAGGTGACACCCAACGACTATCAGAAATAGGATATATAACACCACAATCAAGTAATTTTATAACCTCCTTTTTCACTACTTCCATCATAGGTGGATTAAGGCGACGTTGAGCTTCACGAGATGGCTTGGCTTCCTCCTCCAAAAGGATGCGATGCATGCACGTGGTGGGACTAATGCCTTTGATATCCGCCAAAGTCCATCCAATGGCAGATTTGTGCTCTTTTAACACCCTTATCAACTTTTCTTCTTCTTGAGCCGTGATTAAGTTTGAAATGATGACGGGTAGCGTTTGATCTTGGCCTAAGAACACATACTTCAAGTGACTAGGTAATGGCTTTAACTCAAGTGTAGGTGGCTGCACAGTTGATGGAAGTAACTTGTTAGTCAAAACCGAATCTAAAAGTGAGATTGGAGACTTACCAGAGTGGAAGGGCAATGACTCGAGGGCAGCGACCATTTCAAGTACTTCATCACAAGGGGGCACGGCAATATGGTCAGATCGCATGCCGTGGGTTGCCAAGACTCCCTCACACTTATTTCTTGTTCCTATGCCGTGGACTAAGGCTACCTCAAGTGCATCTTCGTTCATTTGATCCAAATGCACCTGTGCCAAAGAATCAACAATATCAATAGCAAAACAAGAATGGTCCTCAATTGGATGTTTAATGGTTTCAGAAAGATTAAAATGAATAATGTCCCCATCAAACTCCATGGTCAATGTTCCCGTATACACATCAATCTTTGTTCTTGCTGTTTTCATGAAGGGACGGCCTAGCAAGATTGGCAATGATGGAGCATGGCTTGAATCCTCCATGTCTAAAACATAGAAATCTGCGGGGAAAATAAGGTGATTGACCTGCACTAAAACATCCTCAAGGACTCCCTTGGGATAAGCGTTAGAACGATCGGCCAATTGAATTATAACGCCATCTTGTTTTAACTCACCAAGGTTCATTGATGCATAAATGGAATAAGGCATGACATTTATGGATGCACCTAAATCAAGCATGGCATGTTCAAAACGATTATGTCCAATCAAACAAGGAATCGTGAAACTACCGGGGTCTTTGCACTTGGTAGGTAGTTTACGTTGCAAAACAGCGGACACATTCTCGCTTACCTTTACTACCTCTTTGTTTGCCCTTCTTCTCTTTGTATTGCATAGGTCCTTGAGGAATTTAGCATACTTTGGAACCTGTTTGATTGCATCGAGAAGCGGTATGTTCACTTGCACCTTCTGGAACGTTTCAAGAATGTCCTTCTCGCTTTCTTCCTTTTTTTCTTGCATGAACCTGCGAGGAAAAGGTACATTGGGCAGATTAGGACGTGAAGTACATGAATTTGAACTTAAATTACCTGATTTGGCCGAGTTAGGGTGATTGGGGGCCTGCGGCATTGGGTTTTTCACTCTTTCCGTGGGTGAGCTAGACACTTCCTTAGGTTGTGTTGTCTCTTCATCTACTTCCTGGGCAGATTTGGGATTGTTTGGCTCGGTCCCAACTTCTTTTCCACCCCTTAGGGTGATGGCCTTGGCGGATTCGAATCCTCCCTTTGGATTGACTGTGGTTGAGCTAGGAAGCTTTCCTTTATCTCTAATCTGTCCAAGGAACTCAGAAATCTGCCCTATTTGTTTCTTCATATCCATCATCTCCTTCTCGTTATTTTCTATCCGGTTGTTTTGATTTTGCAACCCCTGCGAAATAGAGGTTAGTAATTGCATAGCTTGATTACTTTCCAAGGACGTACCTGAATGAGATGATGTCGAAGGTTGTTGGGATTGTTGGGGTGCATACGGCTTGGAATAAAAACCAGGGGGGTTTGGCCTAAATCCTCCTTGTTGGGCAGCTTGTTGTGGCTCCCTCCATTTGAAGTTCGGATGGTCCCTCCATCCGGTATTGTAAGTGTTCGAGTATAGGTTGTGTTGATTTTGTCCTTGGAAACCAATTGCATTGGCAGATTCCCACCCACCATTCTCGATTAGTTGAGGGCACTTGTCGGATGGATGCCCTTGAATTGAGCACACGCCACAAACTTGGTGTTCTTGTGCTGTTGGACCAATCACAACCTGAGAAACAAGAGAAGTAAGATTAGCAAGTTGTGATTGAATTTCAGAAATAGCACTCACCTCATTTACACTTTGTTGCCGTGGGGCTTCCCTTTGGCCCACTCCTTCATATTGTTGAGCGTTGAGCGCTCGGTTGGCTATGAGAATCTTGGCATCCCTTGGTGTTTTGTCCACCAATGCTCCTCCCGCTGAGGCATCAAGCATTTGACGTTCGATAGGAAGGAGGCCCTCATAGAAATATTGAAGGAGAAGTTCCTCCTTCATTTGATGTTGAGGACATGAAGCTACAAGGCCCTTGAAGCGCTCATGATAAGCCGGGAATGTCTCACCATGATTCTGTTGAATACCACTAATTTTCTTCCGTAGGAGAATCACTCTCGAAGTAGGGAAGAATTTCTCCAAGAAAGCACGCTTCATACTCTCCCACGAAGTCACAGTTCCCGGGGCTAGTTCATAGAGCCAATCTTTGGCCTTGTCCATAAGTGAAAAGGGAAAGGCCTTCATCTTCAGTATACTCCCATCCACAGTGACAGGGGTCATGCTCGAACAAACCACCTCGAACTCCTTCAAGTGTTTGTTGGGGTCTTCCATAGACAAGCCATGGAACTTCGGAATATGGTGTAACAAACTGGATTTGAGTTCAAACACCTCAGTCGTCCCCTCTGCAGCCGTGGGGTATTGGATACAAAGAGGCAATGCATTATCCAAACCCGAGGCCGAAAGCTCCTTGATGGTTCTATTATCTGCTGCCATGGCTTGTTCTTCTTCAAAAATCTGATCAGTGGGCTTTTCTTCTACACCTACTTCGTCTTCTTCAAGCCCAGGTTGTGGTGGAGGTTGTGGTGGCTCTTGTTGACTCCTCGTTCTCCTCAAAGTGCGTTCAAAATCACCGTCAAAGTCGGAGATGTTCTCTATAATAGGCCGAGAGCTACGAGTCATACACAGTACCTGAAAAACAAGAAAACAAACAAACTAAGAATCTGAAATAAGAATGCACGAAAAACAAAAAAAAATAAAAATAAAGACAAGGGACTAGCAAAGTTGCTAATCCCCGGCAACGGCGCCAAAATTTGATGCGAGATTTATTTGACACTCAAATTAAACCCTCGTTTGACAATTGTAGTAGAATGGATAAGTGAGGGATCGTTCTAGACCGGGGATTAGGAGGGCTTGCTAAAACCTTCTAAATTGACTTAAGAACGTAAAAACAATATAAAACACTAAACTAGACTCAAAGAATGCAAAACTAAAATTTAAAACATTAAGACAAACCAAAAGACTCAAAACTAATTTTGGACGAATTTAAGATTATAGCTTGTTTCAAAATACTTTAAAACATAAACTAAACAGATTCTAAGCACTAAAGAACAAGAAAGTAAAGGGGGGGGGGGGAAAGTTTTGATTTGACGAAAATTGAAATAACAAAACAAGTTAATAAACTAAGCGGAATGTAAAAATGAATTTGTGATGGAATGAATGGAATGAAGGCTAGCTAAGGGGTTCTTCTCCACACATGTTATACTTGCATACAAGATTGATTCTCAGTTGGTCTTTCGATAAATTATGAAACTCAACACTCCGGATTAATTAGGTCCGCTTAAATTAACCGTCAAGTTTTCCTTAAGTTAATGAATTGGATGGGTTTGCGCAACGCAATTCACAACATTCTCCAAAAGTCCTTTACGTGAACAGCACAATAAAGATACAATCAAAGATCATTAAGCATTATGAAAACTATAAGTGTTGACGAGGCATTCGTTACTATGATGAGCACGAAACTCGTGCCAAGAATTCATTTAACGCGATTGTTTAGAAGCAACCTCCACTACTTGTGAATATAAGTTCATAACGATTAGGTGAAATTCACTTATATTCTAGCGTCATATTTATGCATGAAAATTAAGCGCGCATTCTTAATAAACATTCATAAATAAGCTATCAATCAAACGGTTAAACAAATTGAATCCACAACTTATGAAATTCCAACGAAAGTTAATCAATTCATATTGCAAATATAAACATAGTTTCGAATCACCCCCTAGCTAAAGGGGGTTTAGTTCCTCATAACTTTGAAATCAAAGAAACACCTAAACATTCCAACAACTCAAAACTTGAATTGTATGAACGTTTAAGCACTCTTCTCTTCCATACATACAAAACAAAGAGAATTAAAATGAAACTTTGAAATCAAAGAAACACCTAAACATTCCAACAACTCAAACTTGAATTGTATGAACGTTTAGGCACTCTTCTCTTCCTCGTTGTTGTAGCACAAGGTTTAAGGATAGGTTGTGTGATGGTATGAAGTGTTTTGGAGGGATGGGAAGTGGTTGGATAGTGGCTGCAATGGAGGAGAAAAACTGCACAGAAATGGAAGGATATGCACGGCAAAGGTTTGGGAAATGGTGTGTTTGTGTATGAAATGAGGAATGAAAGCTGGAAAATAAAAGAGAAAACTGGAAAGGCATTGAGAGCCCACGGCAAAGGGGTTTTTGGTGGTGTAAATGCATGTGAATGCATGGCATTTGAAGTGATTGTTGTTTGGAAATGAAGTGTGTGTGAATGCATGTGAAATAAAGGGTGAATGGTGGCTGAAATAATGATGGAAAACTGCTAAGAAAAGTATGGAATGCATGTGAATTAAAGGGAAAAGCTGGAAATGGCTAGGAAGGTCACGGCATGGGATGTTTTGGTGCATTGTGGCTGATTTGTTTGTTGGTTAAAGATGCATGTGGATGAATTATATAATGGGAAAGTATGTGATTGACAACTAGGATGGATGGTGGCTGCAATGATGAAGTGTGATGGTTGAAAATGGCAAGGGAAATGCATGTGTTTGGACGGCAAGGATGATGTTTTGTGCATGTGGCTGCAATGGTGTGTAATGATGGAGGAATAAGTGCATGTGGTTGAATTGGTGGTGAATGTGCATGACAAAGAATGGATTTGGCTGCAATGGTGTGTAATTGGGCTAGGGTTTAAGTGCATGAAATGGACCCAAATTGCTCCCCCTTGCCTGGCAAGGAATGGTGTTTGTGTTAAGCCCATGGCAATGTGATTGTAATTGGGTTAGGGCCATTGTTTTGTGTCCTTAAGTGCATACAAGGCCTTCAATTTCATCTAACACTTGGGCTCCAAGAATAAGCTATCCATCCTTAGCCCAATAGTGCTCCAAAAAGGCCCCAAAACACTCCACAATGCATCCTTTCGTCAAACACGTTTTATAATCCTGAAAACACACAAAAGAAGCATAAAGAACTAAAATAACTAAAGAAACATAACGTAAATGTACGAGAACAAGCTAAGTAAGTCGCCTAAATATGCTCCTATCACCCACTACGTGGCAACACTCTCGGAACAAGAGGCATCGGAGCAAGAGGCATCGGAGCGGAAGGCATCGGAGCGGGAGGCACCGAAGATAGATCATTCAAGGCCCCAAACCTTGGTGGAACGCTGGATGACCCAGGAAAGAGGTGCCTCTGGAAGAAAGCTGCAAACCGTTGACAGTCATCAAGCTCATCAAGCTTCCTCTTCATGCCTGTCGAATAATTGTTGGCAAGCATGTGCAAACTTCGGTTCTCGTACTTAAGCTGTTTGATCTCCTGCTTAAGACTCTCCACCTCCGCCATCAAGGATTCAACCTGACGAGAGCGAGCAAGAAGGCGTTGGCCCATGTTGGACACAGAGCCAGCGCACTGAACGCTAAGAGCCAAGGACTCTTGAACGGCCAACTCATCGGACCGTCCAGAAAGCAGCTGACTGTCTTTGGGAGTGAGGAGGTTCCGAGCCACTATCGTAGCCGTTGTGGGATCCGTCATCACAGAGTCCTCATCTGTAAGAGGGCCATGGGAAGATAAGAAAGACGGGCACCATACTTTACCCTGACGAGGCGCGACCGGGTCACTGCTTAGACTCAAATCTAAGCAAATGTTCGATGGGTTGGATGAGCTAGCCATTGTTCAAGAAGTTAAAAGAAAAGGGTTGGATGGAGGAAAATCTCGACGGGCCGAAGATGATTTTTGGGAAGTCTTCAAAGTGTGCAGATAGAGGTGATCGATCACCTCTATTAAAGGAGATACGTTCACCGATTCAGAAATGAAGAGACACCACTCTTCAAAACCGGATTTCCCGGCGTAAAGATCGCCAGCTCTTCAGACGCAATCCAGGCTTTTCAGAAAGCGTGTGCAAATTTGTCAAAAGCTCCCAGCTTTTCAGAAGACGCGTGGAAGGCGAGAAATCAGCTGCACACTTTAGCCGACAAACGTGGGTGACAAAGCCGAAAGCTCCCGGCTTTCCAGAAAGCGAGTGCAACTTTGTCAAAAGCTCCCGGCTTTTCAGAAGACGCGTGCCACTTTATCAAAAGCTCCCGGCTTTTCAGAAGACGCGTGGAAGACATTGCCGCATCCGCACTGCCATTTGCCATTACAATTCCTATATACATCAACATTCATGGCAAGGCATACACCCAGAAGCGCATAACTTTCCTTCTCGGCCGAAAATGTAAGCTGCAACCAACCCTCTCAAACATGCTCAGATTTCTCCTTCTCTTGAAAACACACATTCAAACATGGATGTATCCCCCAAAGAAGATACCAAATCCCTGCAGTACGAATGAGGAAGAGGAAACGGTGGATCGAAGCATGTGGATTCATTCGCTGCCTCTTCGAAAGCAAAGGTATCTCATATCATCAAGGGCAAAAGCAAAGGTATCTCATATCATGCTCTTTCCCTGTCTTTTCCTTTGTCCTTAATATTACTTGCATGGCAAAGTGAAAGAAGCAATCAGCCGGCACTTGGAGTCTATCTGGACTCTATTCCCTGGTTGCTTACCTAGCTTTGCTGAGCTATCCTCTAACCCTCTTCAATACGAATTGGAGAGATTGAACAAAGAAACAGATAAGAGGAGGAAGCTCAGACCTTCGGGGGAGACCAAAGGAAGCCTGCTGCCCAGTTCAAGAGTAGCACAAAGGAAAATCAACGATGGGAGCAGCGCAGTTCAAGAGTAAGCCTGTGGAATCACAAAGATCCAAGCCTCACTGCAATCACCAAGGAGAAGATGGAACGAACACTCCATAACCAGATTTGCATCTCTAAACTCTTCTCTTTGTTAGATACATTCTGCCATGTTTAGTATGTTTAATTGTTGTTTATATGTTTGTTTGTGTTTAGTGTGGTTTTTAACATTGAGGACAATGTTTGATTTAAGTGTGGGGGAGTTACTAAAGTGTTTTGATGCAAATTCGTAGGGTTTTATCCACCATAACTTCAAATGTTGTTTCTTGCTGTTTTTAAGTGTGTTTAGTGTGTTTTGACTTAAAAATTCGAAAATCACATAAAAAATTTGAAAAACATGTTTTGAAAAGCCTAAAAAGAGTGTTTTGAGTCATTTTTGTGTCGTAGGTCACCTTCCAACACAATGATAAGGATTTGGTTTCTAATTGCATGACTGTTAAAAAGAGTTAGAAACATGGAGAAAAGTTTGATTTACTCTTGGTATATGCTTGGTTATGGTTATAATGTATGACTTCACATGCAATCATAAAAAAAAAAATTAGTTATGTAACATGCTTGAAGGAAGGAACTCAAACAAACGCTACAACCCTGAGAGACTTGAGCCTATAACGTTCTTTGGAGAGTATAATCTGTGATTTCTTGTTTTCCAAAGTTGTTGCATGATCTCATTATTCTTTGCTTGGTTACTACTTAGAAGGCGTTTCATCATATAGTTCCAAATGCTAGAACTCATGCCCATTTCATTCAAAGCATGTTATTGATTTGCATAACATATATCAAGATGAAGTTGTGTAGTTGCCACCATAGCCAAATAGCCTCACTTCCCATATTTCGTATATGTTGTAAGTTTTACCCCCGTTGAGCCATGTTAGCCCATGTTCTTTGTTAACCCACTTTATCTTCACCTAACCTAGAATATGACCGTCCTTACCCTTGTTCTTAAAAGATAGTGAGCATGACTTAAATGAATTCCTTTTGAGTTACATTATGCAAGAAAATGAGTGTGGGGGAAGGAATGCTTGTTCTTAAGTATGTTTTGAGTTTCAAAAGAAAAGAAAAAAAAAAAAAAAAAGAAAAGAAAGAAAGAAAGAAAAAAGAGCTTGAAAAAAATGAAAGAATGAGTGATTGAAGAAAGGGCTCAAAACACCAATTCTGGCCCAAAATTGTCTAAATTCTCCCTTTTGTTCCAAAGTTGAGTTTTCATTCAAAAGTGAATTCTAAGTTGATTCAATTGCCTTGCTCACTATTTCTTTGAGAACCTTTGTTTTCCATATCCCTTCTTTGTTATCCACACGCCCCAAGCCCCATTACAACCCGTGACTTCAATCTTGAGTGTTATGTGTTTCAATTTGTGGAGTCTGAACTTGGTATGAGCATATGGTGTCACTGGTTCTCGCGTCTAAGTAGTAGCATTCCATTCATGAGATCATATCTAAACATGCTTATTAACTCCAAAAATTGCGTTCTTTGTGATACATATATGTGAGTGTTCGTTTTCATGTTTACATCAATCTTCTCACATATGACTAGATTAGGGTGTGTAGTTAGAAAATCTGATTGAAAATTGAGTGCATATCTTGTAAGGAATTGAGCAAATTCTCTAAGGCATGTTACTACATTCAAAACATGGTTTTAAATGCTTAATTGCGAACTAGTATGTGGTGACTATGATTAAGAATGTACTTAAGGGTAAAGATGGCTAAAATCTGTGGGAATAATGATTTTTAACTTGTCATGTACATTGGAAATCCCTGAGACGATTGTTGGAAGGTTTAGGTCGTGTTTTTCTTGTTCAGTGTCGTTTTGTTTTTGGTTTCTTTTGTTTTGTTTTGCTCGAGGACTAGCAAAAGATAAGTGTGGGGGAGTTTGATAGGAGCATATTCATGCGACTTAAATGGCTTGTTCTCGTGCATTTACGTTATGTTTCTCTAGTTATTTTAGTCCTTTATGCTTCTTTTGTGTGTTTTCAGGTTCTAAGGGCTTAAGGAAGCAAAAAGATGCATTTTGGAGCATTTTGGAGCAAAATTGGGCTTGGAATGGATAGCATATGATTGGAGCCAAAGTGTTGGACGAATTTGAAGGCCTTGTATTCACTTTGGACATAAAACAAAGGGCCTAGCCCATTCTCTCTTAAACCAACCCCAAGGCCATGCATTTCCTTCCAATTCCAAAGCCCACAATCACTTCAAAAGCCATGCAAATCCATATTCAACACCCTAAACTACAAGCATGCATCATTACACCACCTTCTCCATCTTTATTCCACATGCATTCATTATAATTCACCCCACTACCACCACTCACACACACATGCACTTATTCTTTCATCAATGCACCACCAATTCAACACATGCAATTACACACACCATTCACCCCTTTGTGCCGTGCATCTTCTCACCAAGCAATCAAACAAGCCACATGCATGTCCCTTTAATCATTCAACCACATTCCCACTTTCCTAGCTAACCCTACATGCATTCTTTATTCACTCTTCATCATTGCATTCATTCTCCAAACACTTTCTATGTCGTGCATTCCATTCTTTCTAAACCTTTCCACATGCAACTCTTCATCATTGAACCACAAAGCCACATGCACATTCACCCCTTTCTCCACACCAAAACCGTGCATACACACTTCATTCCATTCATTCATCATTCCATCTCATGCATCACCATTTATTCCACCCTAGAGCCTCATTATTCAATCCATCATTCAGCCATCTTCCACCCCCTTTAATCATTTAACCCACATACATTCACACACACTTCACATGCAAAACAACAACCATTCACACACAAAACATCACCATTCACCCTTGTGCCGTGTATTGATGCGAGAATTATACGCACACAAATTAAACCCTCTTTTTGTCAATTGTAGTATAAGTATAAGTAGGGATCGTTCTGGACCGGGGATCAGGAGGGATTGTTAATCTCTTGGAAACTGACTCAAACACGTAAAAACAAGATAAAACACTAAACTAGACTCAAAGAATGTGAAACTAAACGTTAAAACACTAAGACAAACCAAAAAATGCTTTAAAAACACAAACTAAATTGACTTCTAACTAAATTGAACAATAAAGTAAAGGGGGATTGGATTTGGACGACTTTAAACTAAAATGGATACTTGGATTTAACTTAAAAACGTAAAAACACAATATAAAACACTATTTAATGCTCAAAGAATGCAAAACTAAAAATAAGAAAGATTAAGAATAAAACTTCAACGAAATAGGGGGGAGATTGGATTTGGACGAATTTAAATTAAAATGAAAACTTGGAAATAAAACAAATTGTAAATATGGATTTGACGGAAATGAATGGATGGGAAGCTAGCTAAGGGGTTCATCTCTATACATGTTATACTTGCATACAAAATGATTTCTAATTGCTTTTCAATAAACCATGAATTCTCAACGCCCCGGGTTAATTAGGTCCGCTTAAATTAACCGTCAAGTTTTCCTTAAGTTAATGAATTGGATGATTGCATACGACAATCCAAAGCATTCCTCACAAGTTCCCTACATGAATTGCATAATAGAGATACAAGCAAGAATCATTAAGCAACATGAAAACTATAAGTGTTGACGAGGCATTCGTTACTATGATTGCATGAAACTTATGCCAAGAATTTGTTTAACGCGATTGTTTATAAGCAACCTCCACTACTTGTGAATATAAGTTCATAACTATTACGTGAAACTCACTTATATTCTAGCGTCATATTCATGCATGAAAATTAAGCGTTCATTCTTAATAAACATACATAAATAGGATATCAATCAAATAGTTAAACAAATTGAATTCACAACTTATGAAACGTAATTAAAAGTAATCAAATCATATTGCAAGCATAAACATATATTTCGAATCACCCCCTAGCTAAGGGGGGGTTTAGTTCCTCATACTTACAAAACAAAGAGAATTGAAATTAAACATTGAAATCAAAGAAACACCTAAACATTCCAACAACTCAAACTTGAATTGTATGAACGTTTAGGCCCTCTTATCTTCCTCTTCGT
The DNA here is from genome assembly GCF_019419815.1 of Pyrus x bretschneideri. Taxonomy (NCBI): domain Eukaryota; kingdom Viridiplantae; phylum Streptophyta; class Magnoliopsida; order Rosales; family Rosaceae; genus Pyrus; species Pyrus x bretschneideri. The sequence goes on along the minus strand of NW_025999577.1, from coordinate 207,566 downwards.
TGTGGCACAAGGTCTAAGGAGATGTTTAGGGCTTTAAGTGTATGTGGAATGGAGTGGGGAATGGTTGGAGAGGGATGGAAATGGAAGAGGATAGATAGAAGATAGAAAGAAACCCACGGCAAGGATTTGGGAAATGGTGTGTTTGTGGTGTGTTGTGTATGAAATGAGGAATGAAAAATGAGATGCTTTGGTGAATGGAATGCAAGGGTATTTATAGGAGGAGTGGAGATGTGAATGGCTGTTTGTTTAAGGTGTTTGTGGCTGCAATGATGAAGAGTTAGAGCTGGAAATGAATGGGCAAGCGGGAAAGGTAGTTGAATTGCACGGCACAAGTGTGAATGCATGCTGGAATTGTATAAGGAAGCTGGAAAGGTAATGGGATTGCACGGCAATGAGTGGTTGTTGGTGTGTGAATGCATGCGTTGAATGATTAAAGTGCAAAGTGGGTGAATATGTAGCTGAAAATGCATGTGAATGCATGCTGGAATTGGATTGGGATACACGGCAATGACTTATTGTTTGTGTAAATGTGTGTGAATGCATGTGTGTTAGGTGGAATGTAGGGGGAATAATGATGAAATGGGAAGTGGAAAGGGTATGAAATGCATGGCAAAGGGTGAAGTGGATGTGAAATAGGCATGCATGTGTGTGAATGTGGTGAAAATGCATGTGATGCATGGCAAAGGGCTTTGTTTATATGTTGGCATGGGAATTTCTGGTTCTAAGGCTTTGTTTGATTGGGTTAGGCCCTTTGTTTTATGTTCTAAAGTGCACACAAAGCTTCAATTTTGTCCAACACTTTGGCTCCAAGCATAAGCTATCCATTCTTGGCCCAAAAATGCTCCAAAAGGCTCCAAAATGCACTTCTTTGCTCCTTTAGCCCTTAGAACCTGAAATCATACGAAAATGACTTAAAACACGTAAAGAACTAAGAAACAACAACATAAATGCACGAAAACAAGCTAAGTAAGTCACCTAAATATGCTCCTATCATGTATCCCAATCCCTTTCCAGCTTTCCCTTTCATTTCCGCCACTCATTATTCATCATTGCAGCCACCTACATGCATTACTCATTAACCTTTCATCATGTAGACAGAAAATAACACAAATTCCACTCCTTTGTCGTGGCACACATTGACATTCCAACACCTTCACATGCAATTCCAGCTTGCATATGCTTTCTTAGCTGTTTGTTCATCATTAATTAGCCACTTGCATGCTTAAACAAACAGCCATTTACACCTTTGATAGGAGCATATTTAGGCGACTTACTTAGCTTGTTTTTGTGCATCTATGTTGGTAATTCATAGTTATTTTAGTCCTTTATGCTTCTTTTGTGTGTTTTCAGGTTCTAAGGGCTTAGGGAGCAAGAAAGTGCATTTTGAGGCTATTTGGGGCACTTTTGGGCATGGATTGGATAGCTTAATCATGGAGCAAAGAGGATGGACGAAATTGAAGCCTTGTATGCTCTTTGGGGACATCAAACAAAGGGCCTAGCCCAATCAAACAAATCCTTTGAGCCATGGAAAACCTCTAGCCCAATCAAACATATTATGCCATGCAAACCAACCTATTTTAGGCCCATTCTATGTACTTAAACCCTAGCCCTTTAAACTAGTCCATTTATCACTTATCACTTCCATTCACTTATCACTCACCACATATCATTCATTTATCACCACATATCATTCATTTATCACTTATCAAACCTTTCACTTATCACTTCCATTCACTTATCACTTATCATTTCCATTCACTTATCACTCACCACATATCATTCATTTATCACTTATCATACTCATAATCATCTACACATTTCAAACATATGCATTTCATCTCACATGCACACCCACCTCTTTCCAAACTAATTCACATGCATACCTATTCTTTAAATCAACACATGCATTCACACACATGCACATCATTCACTCACATTTCCACCATTCATTCTTTATTCCACAAACAAGTCACATGCATTTCCACCTTCCTACTTCATCATTTCACCACATTCTCCCTCTTTAACTCATTTCATTATTCATTCACTTTGCATTCATTCAATTCCACCCCACATGCACCCTTTATTCTTCATCATTGCAACCATGGCACATTTACACCAACAAAACAACTCCCATGCCATGGCCTACTCATATTCCCATTTCCTTTCCAACATCTCACATGCATTTTCACCTTCCTACTTCATCATTTCACCACATTTTCCCTTTTATTTCCACATGCAATTCTTCATCATTGCAACCACAAACACCTTAAACAAATAGCCATATACATCTCCACTCCTCCTATAAATACCCTTGCATTCATTCATTCAAGAATCATCTCATCTCATTCACAACACAACACTCCTCAAAATCATCCATTCTCCTCCCTAGCCGTGAGTCTCCCTTAGAATCCAAAAACCATTCTTCCATTTCCCCTCCATTTCATCCATTTCCATAATCCCCCAATCCATTCAACACACCAACAACATCCCTTAGTCCTTGTGCCACAATAAAGAGGAAGATAAGAGGGCCTAAACGTTCATACAATTCAAGATTGAGTTGTTGGAATGTTTAGGCGTTTCTTTGATTTCAATGTTTAATTTCAATTCTCTTTGTTTTGTACGAATAAGGAATGGAAGAGAAGAGGGCCTAAACGTTCATACAATTCAAGTTTGAGTTGTTGGAATGTTTAGGTGTTTCTTTGATTCTCTTTGTTTTGTTAAGTATGAGGAACTAAACCCCCCTTGGCTAGGGGGTGATTCGAAATATATGTTTATGCTTGCAATATGATTTGAGTACTTCTAATTACGTTTCATAAGTTGTGAATTCAATTTGTTTAACTATTTGATTGATAACCTATTTATGTATGTTTATTAAGAATGAACGCTTAATTTTCATGCATGAATTTGACGCTAGAATATAAGTGAGTTTCACATAATTGTCACACACTTATATTCACAAGTAGTGAAGGTTGCTAGTCACAATCGCGTTAAGTTCAATTCTTAGCATAAGTGTCATGATGTCATAGTCACAAGTGCTTTGTCAATGCTTATAGTTTTCATTGAACGTAATGATCTTTGATTGTATCTTTATTATGATGTCATGTAAGGAACTTTTGAAGAATGCTTTGGGTTGTCGTATGCAATCATCCAATTCATTAACTTAAGGAAAACTTGACGGTTAATTTAAGCGGACCTAATTAACCCGGAGCGTTGAGAATTCATAGTTTATTGAAAAGCAATTAGAAATCGTTTTGTATGCAAGTATAACATGTGTGGAGATGAACCCCTTAGCTAGCTTCCCATCCATTCATTTCCGTCAAATCCATATTTACAATTTGTTTTGTTTCCAAGTATCCATTTTAGTTTAAATTCGTCCAAATCCAATTCCCCCCTATTTCGTTGAAGTCTTAGTCTTAATCTTTCTTATTTTTAGTTTTGCTTTCTTCAAGCATTAAATAGTGTTTTATATTGTGTTTTTACGTTTTTAAGTCAAATCCAAGTGATTAACAATCCCTCCTAATCCCCGGTCCAGAACGATCCCTACTTATACACTTCACTACAATTGACAAAAAGAGGGTTTAGTTTGTGTGCGCATAATTCTCGCATCAAATTTTGGCGCCGTTGCCGGGGATTAGCAACTTTGCTAATCCCTTGGATTGTTTTAGTTTCGTTTGTTTTTATTTTTCCAGATTCTTAAATTTGTTTTGTTTCTTGTTTTAGGTACTAGTTCATGACTCGGAGTTCTCATCCGATTCGTGAACATATCCTGGAGTGATTGGGTTCTTCGTCCGGCTGCAAGACGTAAAAGAAAGCGCTACTTGGGAGGCAACCCAATACAGTAAATAAAACTTTTGCTTGTTCATTGATTTTTTTCGATAAATTACAATTGTATCTAAACATGGCAGAAAGATGGAGCCTTTACAAAGGTTGAGTACGTGAGGCCCCACTATGTGGCAACACTCTCGGAGCAAGAGGCATCGGAGCAGGAGGCATCGGAACAAGAGGTCTCGGAGCAGAAGGCATTGGAACAAGAGGCATCGGAGCGGAAGGCATAGGAGCGGGAGGCACCGAAGATAGATCATTCAAGGCCCCAAACCTTGGTGGAACGCTGGATGACCCAGGAAAGAGGTGCCTCTGGAAGAAAGCTGCAAGCCTTTGACGGTCATCAAGCTCGTCAAGTTTCCTCTTCATGCCTGACGAATAATTGTTGGCAAGCACGTGCAAACTTCGGTTCTCGTACTTAAGCTGTTTGATCTCCTGCTTAAGACTCTCCACCTCCGCCATCAAGGATTTAACCTGACGGGAGCGAGCAAGAAGGCGTTGGCCCATGTTGGACACAGAGCCAGCGCACTGAACACTCAGAGCCAGGGATTCTTGAACGGCCAACTCATCGGACCGTCCTGAAAGTAGCTGACTGTCTTTGGGAGTGAGGAGGTTCCGAGCCACTATCGTAGCCGTTGTGGGATCCGTCATCACAGAGTCCTCATCTGTAAGAGGGCCATGGGAAGATAAGAAAGACGGGCACCATACCTTACCCTGACGAGACGCGACCGGATCACTGCTTAGACTCAAATCTAAGCAAAGGTTCGATGGGTTGGATGAGCTAGCCATTGTTCACGAAGTTAAAAGAGAAGGGGTGGACGGAGTAGATTTTCAAAGGGCCGGAGATGAGTTTCAAGAATGGAAAATCTTCAGAGTGTGTAAGTTGGCGGCGATCGATAGCTCTATAAAAAGCCAAGGCAACGCGTCCACCGATTCAAAAAGCCGACAAGCGCAAAGTTCGGCGACGCTTTATCTGCTTTTCAGAAAACGCGTTCAACACGTGGAGGCCATCATCGCAACTACACGTCTTTAGCCGACAAGCGCAAAGTTCGGCGACGCTTTATCTGCTTTTCAGAAAACGTGTGCAGCTTTATCGAAGAGGCGTCTTCAAAGATCGAAGAGTCGTCACTATTCCAAAAAGCCGGATTTGCGGGATCGAAATGTTTGTCGACAAGGTAAAAGAACAGTATCACCACTTGCTATTGAATTCCCTATATATGTCGATCTTCATCTTTTATGGCAAGACAGAACTGAAGAAAATGCCCAACTCTTCCTCACCTCTGAGGGCGTACTCCCAGCAAAGCCTTTCGAAATACTCCATTCTCTCTTCTTCCCCAAAGATGATACCAGATGCCTGGAGTACAGATGACCCAGGAGGAAACAGCACCACAAATACATGTGCTGATTCATTCACCGCTTCTTCAAAAGCAAAGGTATCTCATATCATCAAGGGCAAAAGCAAAGGTATCTCATATCATGCTCTTTCCCTGTCTTTTCCTTTGTCCTTGATATTACTTGCATGGCAAAGTGAAAGAAGCAATCAGCCGGCACTTGGAGTCTATCTGGACTCTATTCCCTGGTTGCTTACCTAGCTTTGCTGAGCTATCCTCTAACCCTCTTCAATACGAATTGGAGAGATTGAACAAAGAAACAGATAAGAGGAGGAAGCTCAGACCTTCGGGGGAGACCAAAGGAAGCCTGCTGCCCAGTTCAAGAGTAGCACAAAGGAAAATCAACGATGGGAGCAGCGCAGTTCAAGAGTAAGCCTGTGGAATCACAAAGATCCAAGCCTCACTGCAATCACCAAGGAGAAGATGGAACGAACACTCCATAATCAGATTTGCATCTCTAAACTCTTCTCTTTGTTAGATACATTCTGCCATGTTTAGTATGTTTAATTGTTGTTTATTTGTTTGTTTGTGTTTAGTGTGGTTTTTAACATTGAGGACAATGTTTGATTTAAGTGTGGGGGAGTTACTAAAGTGTTTTGATGCAAATTCGTAGGGTTTTATCCACCATAACTTCAAATGTTGTTTCTTGCTGTTTTTAAGTGTGTTTAGTGTGTTTTGACTTAAAAATTCGAAAATCACATAAAAATTTGAAAAACATGTTTTGAAAAGCCTAAAAAGAGTGTTTTGAGTCGTTTTTGTGTCGTAGGTCACCTTCCAACACAATGATAAGGATTTGGTTTCTAATTGCATGACTGTTAAAAAGAGTTATAAACAGAGAGAAAAGTTTGATTTACTCTTGGTATATGCTTGGTTATGGTTATAATGTATGACTTCACATGCAATCATAAAAATTTTTCGTTTTTGTAACATGCTTGAAGGAAGGAACTCAAACAAACGCTACAACCCTGAGAGACTTGAGCCTATAACGTTCTTTGGAGAGTATAATCTGTGATTTCTTGTTTTCCAAAGTTGTTGCATGATCTCATTATTCTTTGCTTGGTTACTACTTAGAAGGCGTTTCATCATATAGTTCCAAATGCTAGAACTCATGCCCATTTCATTCAAAGCATGTTATTGATTTACATAACATATTCAAGATGAAGTTGTGTAATTGCCACCATAGCCAAATAACCTCACTTCCCATATTTCGTATATGTTGTAAGTTTTACCCCCGTTGAGCTCTGCTTAGCCTTTATTCTTTGTCAACCCACATTATCCTCACCTAGCCTAGTTTAGGACAATCCACACCTTTGTTCTTAGAAGATAGTGAGCATGACTTAAATGAATTCCTTTTGAGTTACATTATGCAAGAAAATGAGTGTGGGAGAAGGAATGCTTGTTCTTAAGTATGTTTTGAGTTTCAAAAGAAAAGAAAAATAGAAAAGAAAAGAAAGAAAGAAAAAAGAGCTTGAAAAAAATGAAAGAATGAGTGATTGAAGTAAGGGCTCAAAACACCAATTCTGGCCCTAAATTGTCTCCCTTTTTGTTCCAAAGTTGAGTTTTCATTCAAAAGTGAATTCTAAGTTGATTCAATTGCCTTGCTCACTATTTCTTTAAGAACCTTTGTTTTCCATATCCCTTCTTTGTTATCCACACGCCCCAAGCCCCATTACAACCCGTGACTTCAATCTTGAGTGTTATGTATTTCAATTGTGGAGTTTGAATTTGGTATGAGCATATGGTGTCACTGGTTCTCGCGTCTAAGTAGTAGCATTCCATTCATGAGATCATATCTAAACATGCTTATTAACTCCAGAAATTGCGTTCTTTGTGATACATATATGTGAGTGTTCGTTTTCATGTTTACATCAATCTTCTCACATATGACTAGATTAGGGTGTGTAGTTAGAAATTCTGAGTGAAAATCGAGTGCATATCTTGTAAGGAATTGAGCAAATTCTCTAAGGCATGTTACTACATTCAAAACATGGTTTTAAATGCTTAAATGTGAACTAGTATATGGTGACTATGATTAAGAATGTACTTAAGTGTGAAGATGACTAAAATCTGTGAGAATGATGATTTCTAACATGTCATGTGCATTGGAAATCCCTAAGAAGGGTGTTGGAAGGTTTAGGTTGTGTTTTAAGTGTTTAGTGTCGTTTTGTTTATTTGTTTTTATTTTGTTTTGCTCGAGGACTAGCAAAAGTTAAGTGTAGGGGAGTTTGATAGGAGCATATTTAGGCGACTTACTTAGCTTGTTTTTGTGCATCTATGTTGGTAATTCATAGTTATTTTAGTCCTTTATGCTTCTTTTGTGTGTTTTCAGGTTCTAAGGGCTTAGGGAGCAAGAAAGTGCATTTTGAGGCTATTTGGGGCACTTTTGGGCATGGATTGGATAGCTTAATCATGGAGCAAAGAGGATGGACGAAATTGAAGCCTTGTATGCTCTTTGGGGACATCAAACAAAGGGCCTAGCCCAATCAAACAAATCCTTTGAGCCATGGAAAACCTCTAGCCCAATCAAACATATTATGCCATGCAAACCAACCTATTTTAGGCCCATTCTATGTACTTAAACCCTAGCCCTTTAAACTAGTCCATTTATCACTTATCACTTCCATTCACTTATCACTCACCACATATCATTCATTTATCACCACATATCATTCATTTATCACTTATCAAACCTTTCACTTATCACTTCCATTCACTTATCACTTATCATTTCCATTCACTTATCACTCACCACATATCATTCATTTATCACTTATCATACTCATAATCATCTACACATTTCAAACATATGCATTTCATCTCACATGCACACCCACCTCTTTCCAAACTAATTCACATGCATACCTATTCTTTAAATCAACACATGCATTCACACACATGCACATCATTCACTCACATTTCCACCATTCATTCTTTATTCCACAAACAAGTCACATGCATTTCCACCTTCCTACTTCATCATTTCACCACATTCTCCCTCTTTAACTCATTTCATTATTCATTCACTTTGCATTCATTCAATTCCACCCCACATGCACCCTTTATTCTTCATCATTGCAACCATGGCACATTTACACCAACAAAACAACTCCCATGCCATGGCCTACTCATATTCCCATTTCCTTTCCAACATCTCACATGCATTTCCACCTTCCTACTTCATCATTTCACCACATTTTCCCTTTTATTTCCACATGCAATTCTTCATCATTGCAACCACAAACACCTTAAACAAATAGCCATATACATCTCCACTCCTCCTATAAATACCCTTGCATTCATTCATTCAAGAATCATCTCATCTCATTCACAACACAACACTCCTCAAAATCATCCATTCTCCTCCCTAGCCGTGAGTCTCCCTTAGAATCCAAAAACCATTCTTCCATTTCCCCTCCATTTCATCCATTTCCATAATCCCCCAATCCATTCAACACACCAACTGTTGGAAATGTGCCCTAAAACCAATCATATGATGATACTTTACGGACATTTCAAACTAATGTAGTTCATTTCAAACTAATGTAGTTTAAATGTAAAGGGCAAACATTATTGTTTGAGCCGTCTCATATAAATGTTATATGCTTAAACGATAAGTCCAAGGAATATGTGATTGGAAGAATGCGATCTAAAGAAGTTAGATTCATGAGACCATTCTTTCGTTGACACATCCTAAACGTTCCTAATCATAGGATTGTCAATTGGGCATTGACAGTCCGTTAAGATCAGTACGTGCTATGTCTTCTCTCAGGGAGAGTGACTAGTCTCGAGTCATTGGTGTGTGTGACATCAAGACAAGTACGTAGGTGCTCAATAGAGAATGAGTTCACTGAACACGATCAACGAAGAGTTCTCATATTCATGTCACATGAGAACTCATGGTTGGGATAATGCAAATTAGTCTTTTGACCTGAGGCATCACAGTTGTCTTGTGGTTAGGTCCTTAATCTTTGATTATGTCAACGTCACTCTATCAGGGTGTCCACGACATCGTTGGGGTTAAGCCACTTAGCCATGGAGGCAAGTGAATGCGCAACAAAGGATCTCTAACCTTCAAACTGTTTGAGGGAGAATACTCTATGATATGATTTAGAATCTCTGGCCAGAGTATGAATGAGATGTTGGAATGCGTTCCAAATCACATTCAAGGTAATCATATAAGTACAAGATTCACATTGGATAGTAGACATGAATAAACTATCAAACCAAACAATGTGGTCAAGAGTATTGTATTAGAGAAAGACCGTATTGCATTTGTAATCCTAAACTGAATAGGTTCTCCACCTCTTCTGATTAGCTTGGGTAACCATGATATGCTGCTAGGTGTCACTCATGGTTTGTGGAAGCCCTAAAAGTGTATTATCACTAACGGGAGAATTGAAAGTAAGTTTCAATTCACAATCGATTTGAAAGAGTTTGAATCGCCCACTGCCTCGCTAAAAGGAACCTAATGGATCGTACACCGTGTAAGGTAGAGATTGAAGATTCAACGGAGATGAGTAAGAATAATTAAATGGTTTAATTATTTATGGCAAGGATTAATTAATATGATTATTAATCAAACGAATAAGTTCGTTAAAAGACCTCGGGTTAGTTTTGGGCCGCAAGGTCCAATGGGATTTGAATGTCAAGCCCATTAACTCAAGTTGTATGACAACTTGAATAAAACAAAGGGCTTGAAAGCCCAATAAACCTATAGGCTAGCCATGTGTAAAAGAATAGGGCTTTTGGTCCATTAGGTCACTTATTTGAAGAGACTATATAAAGGACTTTATAGCCTAAAATTTACTAAGGGTCATTAAGGGTTTTCTAGGGAGTAAAGATGAGAACACAAACCTCCCTTTGCTCTCAAAGAATTCGGCTAATCTAGAGGGGAAAATCTAGCAATCTTACTTCCTCTAGGTCACTCATTTCTTCTTTCAATATACCTTGGTGTGGAGACTTAGAGGTTCTCAATTTTGGGAACTTGGAGAAACCTTTTCATCCATCCAAATCCATGGATCCAAGATGCAAGGAATGAAGACCCTCTCTTTGGGTGATTAGCCTTTGCTTATGCAAAGAGGAATCTACAAAGGTATTGATTTCTCAACTCACTTTATTTTTGAGTTGAGTCTTGATTCACCTATCTACTAGGCTTTGAATTTCATGGGTAAATGTTTTGTTTTAAGTGCATACAAGCATGATTCCACCTTTAAATTGTTAATTGCATGCTATTGATGTTGCTTAAATGAACATGTTTTTCACAAATTTTCCTTCAAGTGGTATCAAGAGCCTAAGTCTAGTAGTTGGTGAATCCTTTTGGGTTTTGTAGTTCATAGTTTGTGATTTGAATGTTGTAATTGTTACAAGCTTTATTCTTGCTTCTTTGAATGTAAATTTTGTTAGAAAATTTGCCATCTCAAATGTTGTAGATGTAGTTCATATGAGCATGAATTTTGGAGCTAAAATTTGGTGCCATGTTTTTGGGGAAATTCGGCCAAATCCAAAGGGTGGAATTTTGGGTTCTTGTTTGACTTGTTAAAAGTGTTTTAAAGTGACTTTTGGAACCCCTATGTACCCTAGTATGGTTGTATGTTATTTCCCTTAAGTTTGAGTGGTTTTGGTATGTTTTTGGGTGAAGAATGTTCATGGAGCTCTTATGGGTTTTCATGAATGTTCTTCATTGTTCTTGATATGTTCTTGCCAAGAACAAAAGGTTTGGTGTTTTGATTCAAAGTTTTGATTTATTTCATAAAGTTTTTGTTTTGAAATATTTCTTATGTTTAAATATATTAGATATTTCTTTTGAAAAATTAAAGAAATTTTAGTGGGTTGGTGTGTAATGATTTATTCCATTACACACACCCCACTTACAAAAACTTTGAAATTTTTTTTATTACTTTGCTTCAAAATCAGCCACCCTACTCAATTAGGGTCCTTGTGGGGCTTTTATGCAATTATATAAAGTTTTGATACTTTTGTGTATTTGCATTTTGACCCAAAAGTTTACGGTTTTACGTAAAGGTCCAAAATCACTAAAAGGACAAATTGTTTTGCTCCTTTAATGAAGTTTTATTTTTTGTGAAAATTTTGGGTTCTAGTTGTAATTACATGAAGTAGTGGACTTTTGTGTTTTTACAAAGTGACCCCAAAAGTTTAAGTTTTTGCAAAATAGCCCAAAAGTTGAGGTTAATTGCACTATGGCCCAAACAAGTTGAGGTCATAGCATTTTGGCCCAAATTAGGTAGAGAACAAAATTGTTTTGTCTCTTTAAATGAGAATTGGATTTTCATTTCATTTAGCTTCATTTAAATCAATTCTATGGATACAAAAACCAAATGAAAATGTTGCATTCAAGTTTAATTAGTTAAAGCGTTAATTAATTAAAGAAAGGGTGATTATGAACCTTAGCCTACGATAATTGAGCTATGTGAAAGGCCGTTTCAAATTTGTTTGAACCATGGGAATGTGTAGATTAAATTTTGGTTGTAATTTGATATGATCAATTGTTGTAAAAGAGCATAAGCTCTTCTTTACTTTAAAGTAATTTGATTTGATCAATTGTTGTAAAAGAGTATAAGCTCTTATTTACTTTGAAGTACTCCTTTCTTGTTTTATTCGATATGCATGAAATTGGAGTAGTTGGGTCCAACGCCCAATAAGACAACACGCCTTAATGTGATTAAACGCGTAACTAAAATCAATCACCATCCCTAGACCGAGATTCAACACTAGGCTCGTGTTGAATCGAATAAAAGGTTCATAGTCATCCTAAGGCCCTAAGGCAACTATATAGTCCATCAATGAATGCAAACCTTATGTTAGTAGTATCATATACTCTTGCTTTAAAAACCGTTTTAAAAGCTTAGTGGGAGTATTATATACAACTAAATCAATCAAATGGACCAATAGTTGTAATAGGACCAAAATGTTTTAATTGGATTAAAATGTATGTTTATATGTGATGAGACCTAAAACCCTCAACAAATCAATATTAAGTTGATAAGCGAGAGATGCTTTGAATATCTCTTCGTGGCCTTCCACCGTGGTAGGCTCCAATCGTTTGTGACTTGTACACCGGCTTCACCCTATAATGGGGGAGTACAAAGTGCATGCTTACATTCAGGAGGAGTCTATACGCATATGATGAGGTGAGTGTAGACAACGAGTATGACCAACATGATATAATTCTGAGGTTGTGCTTGAACCTCTACATAAACTAAGCATGGTGGGAATAACTTAACTAAGTGCAATGGTGCCAACATGATATAATTCTGAGGCATTCATTCTCTAGAGGCCAAACTAGATGGGTAATTACAAGAGTTGTAAATGAGTAAAGCGTTATTCTCTCATCATTATTTTTGCTAACCAACATCGTATAATCGTGAGGTGGGCTTGGTAATGGTGAGCCTCCCATACCCTACTAAGAGTTTCCTCCAAAACTCTCGAATTCCGATGAGGGATATGGAATTTGCCAAAAATAGTGGGTGGTGCTAATTGATTTAAAGACCCGGATCAAATAGCTTAAAATCAATTAATTTATATTCGTTATGTATTTGTTTACCAATATATTTGCAAACGCTATCCAAAACTTGACAAAGAAAAACCGAACGCTTTAGTTTCCGAACTTGGTACCACAATCCCATAGATTGTCTTGAATGGATTGTAAAAGTAACTAAGTGGTCTCATCCTCACAATCTTCCTATTGATAATGTATCAATGGAAGAACATGTTAGATAAGTCTACCATGAAGAGGACAATGCAAACTCTAGTGCTTGTCTCTTTGTTACACGAACAAGGAACTTGAGAAGTAAGCACAAGGGCATGGACACTTTATGTGCCATGATTCTTCACTTACAAAATGTTGTATGAAGAAATGAGAGTTGCCTTGAACAACTCTTGAAAGTTTGTTATTATGTTTAGAACATAATGGTTGGTTGACAAAAATAGTCCATTTATATGGACTTATGATGATTTTGAATCATTGAGTGTTGAAGTGTTAAACCACTTAACGAGACGGAAACTAGGCAAGGACTTCACCTTTGTGTCCCTATCCTAATGGTTCACTAAGTTTATTGTAAACTATATAGTGAACAATAACTGCACGCTCTCCAAATCGTTTGATGTGTATAACACATTTGAAATGAGTTTCAAAAGAGATAGTGGGAGTTTAGGGACCATGACTATTGTAGTCAAAAGGGAAGTCAAATGAAGAAGGCAAAATAACTCCAAGGGAACAAACTTTCTTTATGAAAGGATGGACATTGGAAGGGGTATTTGCAAGAAATGTCTTGCAAGTGTCAAGAACACACCTTTTGAAGGTGTTGTAAAATGTTCTTGAAAAGTTCACAACAGTTGGTTCTTCTACTTGAATGCATGATTCCGTATTAGTAACTATGTTTTACAATTGATGTAAAAGTGTGCTAATAAGAAGTAGAAGATTAATGAGAGAAGAGAAAGTACTTCACATTCCAAACGTGAATCGAATACAGATCTCTGCGAAAGCGGATTGTACTTACTTCCTCATATGAACTACCAAAGAAATTGGAAAATACTAAAGATTGTCTTTACATTCCAATTTTAAGGAACTTAAATCCGTCACTATAGTAGAGATAGATAAATGTTTTGTTTGACAAAAACATTGTTCTTTATTAATCAATAATTAGGTTATTGTAATTTAATTGGTTGTCTCTATAGTAGAGATGATGTGGTAGTTTAACTGTTTAGAATACGATGATGCTTAAAACCCAAAAGGTTGCAGGGTAGTGACTAATCCCAACTGAGTTGTGATACCTCTAAAACATAAGTTACGAGTTGGTCATAGATGGATGCTTTGGATCGTTAGATCCGGATCCAATACCTTCTTGTTAAAATTGTATAGAGGCGAAATGTTCGAATCTTTATTCTTTTGGAAAGAAGAAAGAATCACAAAGTTGTTGAGGTTAATTCACTTAGATGTTAGTGGCACTTGTCCACAACATAATACTACTCATGTTGTATGACATTCACCGAAGATCACTCTCGGTTGGACTATAGTTTATTTTGAATAAACACAAGTCCGAATACTTTGCAAAAGGTTTCAAAGAATTCAAGAAATGTAAGTAGATGAGTAAGACGTCTAAAGTATTTACCTCCTTAGATTTGATCCAAGGAAAAAGTAACACTTTAGATTAATTTCCTTGAAAAATATCAAGGAAAGTAGCATCATAAGATAATGAATTTCTCCATTAGGAGAAGAATGAACATAAATAAGATTTAGTTCGTTGGACATTATCAATTACCCATATATATATGATATATACTTCTAAGACATGTTAGTTGTAGAGATCCATCCATCATGGATCTTAGCAAGCTAGTGGGAGCTATAAGCGTCTTATGAGAAAAGATCAATTGTTTGATTTCTCATAAAGATGTAAATGAATCTTTTGTTTACTAGGTTTACAAAAGATTAGTGGGAGTTGATCATATTCCTAAATTAGAATATATATATACATGATATATATTAATTTTTAAAATGAAAGGAATTCTTCATCGTTAAAGTAATGACTTTAAACATTCTATAATGATAGAATGTATATGGGAGACATAGTCTATATACATGGGATGGAAATCTATAATGATAGATTTCAAGATATAATTGGATTATATCAATCCCTAAAATAGACAAGAGATGCTAGGAAGTTTCTCATATGATGATAAACTTCAATTAGAATGACAATTCTAGTGAGACTAGGAAGTTGTTCTTCTCAAAGGGAATGTACCCTTTGACTCCCAAAGAAATAATGCGTAAATAGAATCCTTTATGCATACGCAGAAAGGTGATTTATGTATTTCTTATTGTATGAAAACATTGATATAAGTCGTACCTAGAATGGTACAAGATGATATCAGTGCAAGCCCAGGATCAGAACCATGGCAACTGTCAAGTGAATCCTTAGGTATTTGAGAAATACTAAGGATGGATTCCTCAAGTATGAGGAAGAATTAGAGTAACGTAATGGAAGCGTAAATGTATTAGATTATGAATCTAATCCATCATAGAATATCTCTTCATTATGAATGAAGTGATAATGAGATATCTCTTTATTATGACTAAAGAGATATTTGGGTGGAAACGTTAAAAGTAAATGACTTTAATGTGTTCCATCATGTATGCAAAATATATTGCCATATAGAAGCTTACAACATTGTTGTTTGGATGGGAAAGTTCATTCATGAACTCTTCATTCGGTTCCAACCAGAAAGTGTATGACACTAATGGGGCGATAGCTCAAGCCAGGGAATCAAGGTCTCATCAAGATCCGAACTCAAATGAGAGACTAAACCACATGATTGAGAATCATGTATAATGGTGACGTCGTTATTCTCAAGGTTGCTTCTATGGATAACATATAGATATCCATTGTTTAGGCCTACTACTCAGCCATTTATGAAATGAATTACAGAAGAGGTATCATCAATGATGACTAAGCTGATTGGCTCTAGTGCAAGTGGGAGATTGTTGGAAATGTGCCCTAAAACCAATCATATGATGATACTTTACGGACATTTCAAACTAATGTAGTTCATTTCAAACTAATGTAGTTTAAATGTAAAGGGCAAACATTATTGTTTGAGCCGTCTCATATAAATGTTATATGCTTAAACGATAAGTCCAAGGAATATGTGATTGGAAGAATGCGATCTAAAGAAGTTAGATTCATGAGACCATTCTTTCGTTGACACATCCTAAACGTTCCTGATCATAGGATTGTCAATTGGGCATTGACAGTCCGTTAAGATCAGTACGTGCTATGTCTTCTCTCAGGGAGAGTGACTAGTCTCGAGTCATTGGTGTGTGTGACATCAAGACAAGTACGTAGGTGCTCAATAGAGAATGAGTTCACTGAACACGATCAACGAAGAGTTCTCATATTCATGTCACATGAGAACTCATGGTTGGGATAATGCAAATTAGTCTTTTGACCTGAGGCATCACAGTTGTCTTGTGGTTAGGTCCTTAATCTTTGATTATGTCAACGTCACTCTATCAGGGTGTCCATGGCATCGTTGGGGTTAAGCCACTTAGCCATGGAGGCAAGTGAATGCGCAACAAGGGATCTCTAACCTTCAAACTGTTTGAGGGAGAATACTCTATGATATGATTTAGAATCTCTGGCCAGAGTATGAATGAGATGTTGGAATGCGTTCCAGATCACATTCAAGGTAATCATATAAGTACAAGATTCACATTGGATAGTAGACATGAATAAACTATCAAACCAAACAATGTGGTCAAGAGTATTGTATTAGAGAAAGACCGTATTGCATTTGTAATCCTAAACTGAATAGGTTCTCCACCTCTTCTGATTAGCTTGGGTAACCATGATATGCTGCTAGGTGTCACTCATGGTTTGTGGAAGCCCTAAAAGTGTATTATCACTAACGGGAGAATTGAAAGTAAGTTTCAATTCACAATCGATTTGAAAGAGTTTGAATCGCCCACTGCCTCGCTAAAAGGAACCTAATGGATCGTACACCGTGTAAGGTAGAGATTGAAGATTCAACGGAGATGAGTAAGAATAATTAAATGGTTTAATTATTTATGGCAAGGATTAATTAATATGATTATTAATCAAACGAATAAGTTCGTTAAAAGACCTCGGGTTAGTTTTGGGCCGCAAGGTCCAATGGGATTTGAATGTCAAGCCCATTAACTCAAGTTGTATGACAACTTGAATAAAACAAAGGGCTTGAAAGCCCAATAAACCTATAGGCTAGCCATGTGTAAAAGAATAGGGCTTTTGGTCCATTAGGTCACTTATTTGAAGAGACTATATAAAGGACTTTATAGCCTAAAATTTACTAAGGGTCATTAAGGGTTTTCTAGGGAGTAAAGATGAGAACACAAACCTCCCTTTGCTCTCAAAGAATTCGGCTAATCTAGAGGGGAAAATCTAGCAATCTTACTTCCTCTAGGTCACTCATTTCTTCTTTCAATATACCTTGGTGTGGAGACTTAGAGGTTCTCAATTTTGGGAACTTGGAGAAACCTTTTCATCCATCCAAATCCATGGATCCAAGATGCAAGGAATGAAGACCCTCTCTTTGGGTGATTAGCCTTTGCTTATGCAAAGAGGAATCTACAAAGGTATTGATTTCTCAACTCACTTTATTTTTGAGTTGAGTCTTGATTCACCTATCTACTAGGCTTTGAATTTCATGGGTAAATGTTTTGTTTTAAGTGCATACAAGCATGATTCCGCCTTTAAATTGTTAATTGCATGCTATTGATGTTGCTTAAATGAACATGTTTTTCACAAATCTTCCTTCAAGTCCAACAACATCCCTTAGTCCTTGTGCCACAATAAAGAGGAAGATAAGAGGGCCTAAACGTTCATACAATTCAAGATTGAGTTGTTGGAATGTTTAGGCGTTTCTTTGATTTCAATGTTTAATTTCAATTCTCTTTGTTTTGTACGAATAAGGAATGGAAGAGAAGAGGGCCTAAACATTCATACAATTCAAGTTTGAGTTGTTGGAATGTTTAGGTGTTTCTTTGATTCTCTTTGTTTTGTAAGTATGAGGAACTAAACCCCCCTTGGCTAGGGGGTGATTCGAAATATATGTTTATGCTTGCAATATGATTTGAGTACTTCTAATTACGTTTCATAAGTTGTGAATTCAATTTGTTTAACTATTTGATTGATAACCTATTTATGTATGTTTATTAAGAATGAACGCTTAATTTTCATGCATGAATTTGACGCTAGAATATAAGTGAGTTTCACATAATTGTCACACACTTATATTCACAAGTAGTGAAGGTTGCTAGTCACAATCGCGTTAAGTTCAATTCTTAGCATAAGTGTCATGATGTCATAGTCACAAGTGCTTTGTCAATGCTTATAGTTTTCATTGAACGTAATGATCTTTGATTGTATCTTTATTATGATGTCATGTAAGGAACTTTTGAAGAATACTTTGGGTTGTCGTATGCAATCATCCAATTCATTAACTTAAGGAAAACTTGACGGTTAATTTAAGCGGACCTAATTAACCCGGAGCGTTGAGAATTCATAGTTTATTGAAAAGCAATTAGAAATCGTTTTGTATGCAAGTATAACATGTGTGGAGATGAACCCCTTAGCTAGCTTCCCATCCATTCATTTCCGTCAAATCCATATTTACAATTTGTTTTGTTTCCAAGTATCCATTTTAGTTTAAATTCGTCCAAATCCAATTCCCCCCTATTTCGTTGAAGTCTTAGTCTTAATCTTTCTTATTTTTAGTTTTGCTTTCTTCAAGCATTAAATAGTGTTTTATATTGTGTTTTTACGTTTTTAAGTCAAATCCAAGTGATTAACAATCCCTCCTAATCCCCGGTCCAGAACGATCCCTACTTATACACTTCACTACAATTGACAAAAAGAGGGTTTAATTTGTGTGCGCATAATTCTCGCATCAACCTTCATTCTCCTATAAAAGCCCTTGCATTCTCATCATTCAATTCATTCCTCATTTCATACACAACACACCACAAACACACCATTTCCCAAACCTTTGCCGTGCATATCCTTCCATTTCTGTGCAGTTTTTCTCTTCCATTGCAGCCAATATCCAACCACTTCCCATCCCTCCAAAACACTTCACACCATCACACAACCTATCCTTAGACCTTGTGCTACAACAACGAGGAAGAGAAGAGTGCCTAAACGTTCATACAATTCAAGTTTGAGTTGTTGGAATGTTTAGGTGTTTCTTTGATTTCAAGGTTTAATTTCAATTCTCTTTGTTTTGTAAGTATGAGGAACTAAACCCCCCTTAGCTAGGGGGTGATTCGAAATATATGTTTATGCTTGCAATATGATTTGATTACTTTTAATTACGTTTCATAAGTTGTGAATTCAATTTGTTTAACTATTTGATTGATATCCTATCTATGTATGTTTATTAAGAATGAACGCTTAATTTTCATGCATGAATATGACGCTAGAATATAAGTGAGTTTCACGTAATAGTTATGAACTTATATTCACAAGTAGTGAAGGTTGCTTATAAACAATCGCGTTAAACAAATTCTTGGCATAAGTTTCATGCAATCATAGTAACGAATGCCTCGTCAACACTTATAGTTTTCATGTTGCTTAATGATTCTTGCTTGTATCTCTATTATGCAATTCATGTAGGGAACTTGTGAGGAATGCTTTGGATTGTCGTATGCAATCATCCAATTCATTAACTTAAGGAAAACTTGACGGTTAATTTAAGCGGACCTAATTAACCCGGGGCGTTGAGAATTCATGGTTTATTGAAAAGCAATTAGAAATCGTTTTGTATGCAAGTATAACATGTATAGAGATGAACCCCTTAGCTAGCTTCCCATCCATTCATTTCCGTCAAATTCATATTTACAATTTGTTTTGTTTCCAAGTATCCATTTTAGTTTAAATTCGTCCAAATCCAATTCCCCCTATTTCGTTGAAGTCTTAGTCTTAATCTTTCTTATTTTTAGTTTTGCATTCTTCGAGCATTAAATAGTGTTTTATATTGTGTTTTTACATTTTTAAGTCAAATGCAAGTGATTAACAATCCCTCCTAATCCCCGGTCCAGAACGATCCCTACTTATACACTTCACTACAATTGACAAAAAGAGGGTTTAATTTGTGTGCGTATAATTCTCGCATCAGAGAACAAGCCAATTAAGTCGCATAAATATGCTCCTATCAAATTCCCCCACACTTAGCTTTTGCTAGTCCTCGAGCAAAACAGAAAAACAAAACAAAACCTAAACCTTCCAACAATAGTCTCAGGGATTTTCAATGCACATGACATGTTAAAATTCGTTATCTCCCCAGATTTTAGTCATCTTCACACTTGAGTACATTCTTAATCATAGTCACCACATACTAGTTCACAATTAAGCATTTAAAACCATGTTTTGAATGTAGTAACATGCCTTAGAGAATTTGCTCAATTCCTTACAAGATATGCACTCAATTTTCACTCAGATTTTCTAACTACACACCCTAATCTAGTCATATGTGAGAAGATTGATGTAAACATGAAAACGAACACTCACATATATGTATCACAAAGAAAGCAATTTCTGGAGTTAATAAGCATGTTTAGATATGATCTCATGAATGGAATGCTACTACTTAGACGCGAGAACCAGTGACACCATATGCTCATACCAAGTTCAAACTCCACAAATTGAAACACATAACACTCAAGATTGAAGTCACGGGTTGTAATGGGGCTTGGGGCGTGTGGATAACAAAGAAGGGATATGGAAAACAAAGGTTCTTAAAGAAATAGTGAGCAAAGCACTTGAATCAACTTAGAATTCACTTTTGAATGAAAACTCAACTTTTGAACAAAAAGGGAGAATTTAGACAATTTAGGGCCAGAATTGGTGTTTTGGACCCTTTCTTCAATCACTTATTCTTTCATTTTTTCAAGCTCTTTTTTCTTTCTTTCTTTCTTTTCTTTTCTGTTTTTCTTTTCTTTTGAATCTCAAAACATACTTAAGAACAAGCATTCCTTCCCCCACACTCATTTTCTTGCATAATGTAACTCAACAGGAATTCATTTAAGTCATGCTCACTATCTTTTAAGAACAAGGGTGTGGACTGTCCTAAACTAGGCTAGGTGAGGATAATGTGGGTTAACAAGGAATAAAGGCTTAACAAGGCTCAACGGGGTTAACTTAAACATATAATGAAGTAGGATACACGGCAATTTGGCTTTGGTGGTGGTCACTACACAACTTCTTGAATATGTGTTATGCAAATCAATAACATGCTTTGAATGAAATGGGCATGAGTTCTAGCATTTGGAACTATATGATGAAACGCCTTCTAAGTAGTAACCAAGCAAAGAATAATGAGATCATGCAACGACTTTAGAAGCAATAATGCACAGATTTTAACTCTCCAAAAAACGTTTAGGCTCAAGTCTCACAAGGTTGTAGCATTTGTTTGAGTTCCTTCCTTCAAGCATGTTACAAGAACAAATTTTTTCATATTTGATTGCATGTGAAGTCATACATTATAACCATAACCAAGCATATACCAAGAGTATATCGAACTTTTCTCCATTTTATAACTCTTTTTAACAGTCATGCAATTAAAAACCAAATCCTCATCATTGTGTTGGAAGGTGACCTACGACACAAACACATAAAAACGACTCAAAACACTCTTTTTAGGCTTTTGAAAACATGTTTTTCAAATTTTTCTGTGATTTTCGGAGTTATAAAACAAAACACACTAAAACACTCCAAATCAGCTCAAAAACATTTTAAAACAGCAAGGAACAACACTTGAAGTTATGGGTGATAAAATCCAACGAATTTGCATCAATATACTTAGTTACCCCCCCCCCACACTTCAATCAAACATTGTCCTCAATGTTTTAAGCTAAAAACCACACTTAAACACAAGCAAACACAAAAAACAGCAACTAAACTCGTTAAACAGGGCAGAATGTAAATAACAAAGAGAAGAGTTTAGGGATGCAAATCTGGTTATGGAGTGTAAATTCCATCTTCTCCTTGGTGATTGCAGTGAGGCTTGATCTTGAGTTTTTCCACAGGCTAATCTTGAACTGAGCTGGAAGATTCTGACACATGGCAGGCAAGCACAAGGTGGAGGTGAAGACCTGTTTCTTTGTTCAATCTTTCCAATTCGTATTGAAGAGGGTTAGAGGATAACACAGCATTTGCAGTTGTTGCGTTTGCTGACTATCCACAAGATTGATGTTTCCTCGTCACTCGTCTTAGCTGTTCTCCAAGCAGATGTGGGCCCTTCTCTGGAAGTGTATCAACCTTTGAAGATGACTACTCGAGAGCAACACTAGGTAAGCAACCAGGGAATAGATTCCAGGTAGTCGGTTCCAGATCGGAAGACTGACTCCAAGTGCCGGCTGATTGCTCACTTTACTTTGCCATGCGAGTAATAACAAGGACAAAGGAAAGGACAGGGAAAGATCATGATATAAGATACCTTTGCTTTCGCCCTTGATGATATGAGATACTTTTGCTTTTACAGAAGCAGCGAATGAATCAGCACATATATTTGTTGCGCTTGTCTCCACATGTTTCGATCCACCGTTTCCTCTTGCCTCATCTGTACTCCGGGCATCTGGTATCTTCTTTGGGGGATACATCAATGGTTGAATATGTGTTCTCAAGAGAATAAAAAAAACTGAGCATGTTTGAGAGGGTTGGTTGCAGTTACATTCTCGGCCGAGAAGGGAAGTCATGCGTTTTTAGGTGTATGCCTTGCCATGAATGTTGATGTATATAGGAATTGTAATGGCAAGTGGCGAATGCGGCAATGTCCTCCACGCGTCTTCTGAAAAGTCGGGAGCTTTTGACAAAGTTGCACACGTTTTCTGAAAAGCCGGGATTTCAGCTTTGTCCCCCACGCTTGTCGGCAAAAGTGTGTAGCTGCTTTCTCGTCCTCTACGCGTCTTCAACTTTGTCAGAAATCTTTTGACAAAGTTGCATGCTTTATCTGAAAAGCGGGGATTGCGTCTGAAGAGCTGGCGATCTTTACGCCGGAAAATCCGGCTTTGAAGAGTGGTGTCTCTTCAATTTTGAATCGGTGAGTGTGTCGCCGCTCCTTTTATAGAGGTGATCGATCACCTCTAACATGCACACTTTGAAGATTACCCAAAAATCGTCTCCGGCCCGTCGAGATTTTACTTCATCCAACCCTTCTCTTTTAACTTCTTGAAAAATGGCTAGCTCATCTAACCCATCGAACATTTGCTTAGATTTGAGTCTCAGCAGTGATCCGGTCGCGCCGCGTCAGGGTAAGGTATGGTGCCCGTCTTTCTTATCTTCTCATGGCCCTCTTACAGGTGAAGACTTTGTGATGACGAATGCAACAACAGCTACGATAGTAGCTCGGAACCTCCTCACTCCTAAAGATAGTCATCTGCTTTCAGGACGGTCCGATGAGTTGGCCGTTCAAGAGTCCTTAGCTCTCAGTGTTCAGTGCGCGGGCTCTGTGTCCAACATGGGCCAACGCCTTCTTGCTCGCTCCTGTCAGGTTGAATCATTGATGGCAGAGGTGGAAAATCTCAAGCAAGATATCAAACAGCTTAAGTACGAGAATAGGAGTTTGTACGTGCTTGCCAATAATTATTCGACAGGCATGAAGAGGAAGCTTGATGAGCTGCAAGAATCTGAAGGTCGAATTCAAAATGACCGTCAAAGGCTTGCGGTTTTCTTCCAGAGGCACATCTTTCCTGCATCATCTAGCGTTCCACCAAGGATTGGGGCCTTGAATGATCTATCTTAGGTGCCTCCCGCTCCTATGCCTCTCGCTCTGATGCCTCCTGCTCCAATGCCTCCTGCTCCTAGAGTGTTGCCACGTAGTGGGACTTCACGTACACAACCTTTGTGAAGGCTCCATCTTTCTCTTTGTTAGATACATTTCATTTTTTTTTTTTTTACTCACTTGTAATCACTCGGAAATCAATGAACAAGCTTTGTTTTATTTACTGTATTGGGTTGCCTCCAAAGTAGCGCTTTCTTTTACGTCTTGCAGCCGGACGAGGCCTTCTTTTCTCACTTCGGACCCACAGCATGTAATGGGATCTCCTCCACAACATGCTCAATCAAGTTCTTGTAGTACGGCTCAATGAATGGGAGGGGATAGTGATCCTCCCTGATTCTGGCGTTTGGATTCCTAAAGTCCTTGTAAAAGCTCCCACCACTTTGAAATTGATTGGGTACCTGCACCAAACAAGGTAACAACCTATTAGTTGAAATGGGAATCGAATTTGGAATAGGTGGCTTACCTTTGTACGGCAAAGAAGTGGCAGCACAATGGACGGATGCACAAGGGTTGCTTATGGCCAATTGTGGTGCTTTCAAGGTTGGAGCCATGTGCTCCTTGTACTCTACTCCAAGTTCCTTCTCGGTGGTAGTTCGAGAAACATCCTTCTTGATCTTTGTTGAATACTCCGTCCCTATGTGTTCAATTACATTAATGGCACAACAAGAACGAACATCATTAGTATTCTCAATCGATTCAGGAATCTTAAAGTTAATCATATCACCACCAAAGGCCATAGTGACTGCTCCCTTGGCCACATCAATCTTGGTTTGAGCTGTTTTCATGAAAGGTCATCCAAGTAAGAGTGGTGATGATGGAGAGTGTGCCGAATCTTCCATGTCAAGCACATAGAAATCTGCAGGAAAAATCAAATGGTCTACCTGCACCAAAACATCCTCCAAAACTCCTTTCGGATATGCATTAGATCGATCGGCTAATTGGATAATAACACCATTATTTTTAAGCTCTCCTAGATTCATCGATGCATAAACAGAATATGGCATGACATTAATTGAAGCACCTAAATCTAGCATGGCATGTTCAAACCTTGTATTACCAATTACGCAAGGGATAGTGAAACTACCTGGATCTTTGCATTTAGGTGGTAGCTTTCTTTGCAACAGTGCAGAGACATTCTCACTTACATGTACTACCTCTTTCTCCCGAATCCGTTTCCTTGTTGTACAAAGCTTTTTTAAGAACTTCGCATACTTCGGCATTTGCTTGATTGCATCCAAAAGGGGTATGTTGACTTGAACTTTCCTAAATGTCTCTAGAACATCTTTTTCCTCCTCTTCTTTCTTGGATTGCAAAAACCTGCCAGGAAAGGGCACGTTTAGTAGAATAGAACTAGAAAAAGTCGAATTGGGACTTACCTTGGTGGTTTGGGATGGTTTAGGAGGACTAGATGAATTCGGCAAGGTTTGGTCATCCTTGGCCGTGGGCTTTGCTCCCTGTGCTTCTTCTTGCAACAACTTGTCCTCCTCGTCTTGACTTGATTTTGGTGGTTGTGAGGTGGTTCCAACTTCCTTGCCACTTCTTAAGGTGATTGCATTGGCGGTTTCAAAGCCACCCTTTGGATTGACCACAGTTGAGCTAGGCAACCTTCCTTGCTCACGAAATTGCCCCATGAACTCGGCAATTTGTCCCACTTGCTTCTCCAAGTTGTCCACCCTCTTGTCTTGGATTTGCCTCTCTTTGTTTTGAGTTTGGACTTCCTGCGTCAAAGCAGTAAGTAATTGAAAAATCTTATCATTATCACTTGAATTACCTACATTGCTTTGGGCAGGTTGTGCTTGGGCTTGCGGTGGTGCCAACGGCTTTTGATAGAAACCCGGGGGTTGTTGCCTAAATCCGCTTTGTTGTTGACCTTGTTGGGGATCTCGCCATTTGAAATTCGGATGATCACGCCAACCGGGATTGTAAGTATTAGAAAACGGATCACCACGTGTTTGGTATTGGTTGCCATATCCCACGGCATTGAGTGTCTCCCACCCTCCATTCTCGATCAATTGTAGGCACGTGTCCGTAGGGTGTCCTTGCATGGAGCATACGCCACAAGAAACTACGGTTTTGACTTTTGGACCTTCCACCACCTGAGAAAGCAACGTAGTAAGGTTAGCCATTTGATTTTGAAGTTCGGTTATGGCACTTACCTCATTGACTTGGTGTTGCCGTGGGGGGTCTCTTTGTCCAAGTCCTTCATATTGTTGTGCATTTAGAGCACGGTTTGCAATTAGGGTCTTGGCTGCCATAGGAGTTTTGTCCACCAATGCACCTCCCGCCGAAGCATCGAGCATTTGCCTTTCAATGGGAAGAAGGCCCTCATAGAAGTATTGAAGGAGAATCTCATCCTTCATTTGATGTTGAGGACATGATGCAACAAGGGCTTTAAAACGCTCATAGTATGCCGGAAAAGATTCTCCTTGACTTTGTTGGATTCCGCTAATTTTCTTCCTCAAGAGAATGACTCTTGAAGTAGGGAAGAACTTCTCCAAGAACGCTCTCTTCATGCTTTCCCAAGAAGTCACTGTCCCGGGTGCCAATTCATAAAGCCAATCCTTAGCCTTTTCCACAAGAGAGAATGGAAAAGCTTTCATCTTCAAAATATTCCCATCAACATTAATGGGTGTCATGCTTGAGCATACAACTTCATACTCCTTCAAATGCTTGTTTGGATCTTCCATGGACAGCCCATGGTACTTAGGAATATGATGCAGCAAGCTTGACTTCAATTCGAACTCATCGGTCTTGCCTAGAGCCGCCCTAGGATATTGAATACATAGGGGTGCGGCATTGTCCAATCCCGAAGCGGAAAGCTCCTTGATTGTTCGGTTGTCTGCTGCCATGTCTTCTTCACCCACTGTTGTCTTGGGTTCTTCTTCTTCAGATTCAAAAACGGACTCGGAGCTTTCACTTGATTCGCTAGGTTCTGGGTTCTTTCTCTTTCGTCTCAATTCTCTTTCGTCAAAGACCGAGATAGGTTCACAAATTGGATGAGAACTCTGAGTCATAAACTAGTACCTAAAACAAGAAACAAAACAAGATTAAGAATCTGGAATAAAATAAAAACAAAAGAAAATAAAACAATCCAAGAGATTAGCAAAGTTGCTAATCCCCGGCAACGGCGCCAAAATTTGATGCGAGATTTATACGCACACAAATTAAACCCTCTTTTTGTCAAATGTAGTAAGTATGTAAGTAGGGATCGTTCTGGACCGGGGATTAGGAGGGATTGCAAAATCACTTGGATTTGACTCAAAAACGTAAAAACACAATATAAGATGACAAACTAAACCATATTCTAAAAACACAAACTAAATTGATTTCTAACTACTATGACTCAACAAAGTAAAGGGGGATTGGATTTGGACGACTTTAAACTAAAATGGATAGATTGTAAAGAAAACAAATTGTAAATACGAATTTGATGGAATTTGAATGGATGGGAAGCTAGCTAAGGGGTTCATCTCCACACATGTTACACTTGCACACAAAACGATTTCTAATTGCTTTTCAATAAACCATGAATTCTCAACGCCCCAGATTAACCGTGAATTGCACTAATTAACCCTCAGGTTTTCCTAACGTTATTGAATTGGATGATTGCATACGACAACCCAAAACATTCCCCACAAGTCCCCTACATGATTGCATAATAGGGATACAAGCAAGAATCATTACGTTCTATGAAAACCATAAGCATTGACGAAGCACTTGTTACTATGATTGCATGAAACTTATGCCAAGAATTTACTTAACGCGATTGTTTATAAGCAACCTCCACTACTTGTGAATATAAGTTCATAACTATTAGGTGCAACTCACTTATATTCTAGCGTCATATTCATGCATGAAAATTAAGCGTGCACTCTCAATAAACATACATAAATAAGTTGTCAATCACATAGATAAGTAAATTAAATAAGTTGTCAATCACATAGATAAGTAAATTGAATTCACAACTTATGAAACGTAATTAGAAGTAATCAAATCATATTGCAAGCATAAACATGTATTTCGAATCCCCCCTAGCCAAGGGAAGGTTTAGTTCCTCATACGTACAAGACAAAGAGAATTGAAATTAAACATTGTAATCGAGGAAAAGAAACACCTAAACATTCCAACAACTCAAACTTGAATTGTATGAACGTTTAGGCACTCTTCTCCTCCTCTTCGTTGTAGCATAAGGTCTAAGGGATGTTGTTGGTGTGTTGAATGGATTGGGGAATGATTGGGTAGTGTTTTAGAGGAATGGGGAGTGGTGGAAATGAAAGGGGGATGCTGGAAAATGGAAGGGGACTCACGGCACAAGATGTTTGGTGGTGTGTTTGTGGTGTGTTGTGTATGAAATGAGGTCTAGAATGAATGACAAATGAATGAAGTGTGTGTGGTTTTTATAGGGAGAGAATGGATGGGAGAACATGTGAATTGCAGCTAGGAATGATTAAAGGGGTGTTGCTAGGTTGGAAATGCATGTGAAATTGCAAGGAGGAAATCTGAAAATGGCATAAGGGATGCACGACACAAGGTTGTTTTGGTTCTTGAAATGCATGTGAATGCATGTGAGTGCAATATGAAAAGAATGACTAATTAATGTATGTAGGGTGCAGCTAGGTTGGAAAGGTGTGGATTGTGGCTGTAATTTAGGGAAAGGAAATAGGTTTAATGCATAAATAAAAGGGCAAAGTGGCTGCAATGATGAAGAAAAGCTGGAATTGGTGTGGAAGGCACATCAATGGTTGTGTTTGGTGTTGGAAATGCATGTGTTTGCTTGTGAATGTTGTTTGTGTGAAGTGTGTGTGAATGCATGTGGATTAAAGAGTGAATGGTGGCTGCCAATGATGAATACATGTGGCTAAAATGAAAGGGAAATGCAAAGGGATAGGAGTGCACGGCAAAGGAGGATTTCAGGATGCATGTGTGTGTGAATGGTGGTTTTGCATGGCTTTGATGGATTGTTTGATTGGGCTAGGCCCTTTGTTTTATGTTCAAAGTGCATACAAGGCCTTCAAATTCGTCCAACACTTTGGCTCCAAGCATAAGCTTTCCATTCTAAGCCCAATCTTGCTCCAAAATGCTCCGACATGCACCTTTTTGCCTCCTTAGCCATATTAACCTAGAAACACACGAAAATGGCATAAAGGACTAAAATAACTAAAGAAACACAACGTAAATGCACGAGAACAAGTCAATTAAGTCGCATAAATATGCTCCTATCATGCCGTGTGTGACAACTTATTTTCTTACTTGTGCCGAGTCTATTAAGTGGGTTACTTATCTTGTTTGCTCTTGTGTGTAGATACTAGTTTATGACCCGTAGCTCACAACCTGTTTGTGAGCATATCTCCGACTTTGACGGCGATTTCGAGAGGACTTTGAGAAGGAAAAAGAAATTGCAAGAGTCTAATCCTCCTAGTCCCGAACCTGAAGTAGAAAAGCAAGAAGTTGAGGTTGAAGAGGAGGCCACGGCAAAGTTTGAAGAGGAAGTACCAACCATGGCAGCGGACAATCGAACCATCAAGGAGCTTTCTGCCTCGGGTTTGGCCAATGCTGCACCATTATGCATTCAATACCCTGCGGCTGCCCAAGGCTAGACCGATGAATTCGAGTTGAAGTCAAGCTTGTTGCACCACATTCCGAAATACCATGGGCTTTCCATGGAACATCCCAACAAGCATCTCAAGGAGTTCGAGGTTGTTTGTTCGAGCATGACACCCATAAATGTCGACGGGAACATTCTGATGATGAAGGCTTTTCCATTCTCACTTTTGGAAAAGGCGAAGGATTGGCTTTACGAGTTAGCACCTGGAACGGTTACATCTTGGGATAGTATGAAAAGAGCTTTCTTGGAGAAGTTTTTCCCAACTTCAAGAATCATTCTCTTAAGGAAACGGATTAGTGGCATCCAACAAAATCAAGGTGAATCGTTTCCTTCTTATTATGAACGTTTTAAATCACTTGTTGCTTCTTGTCCACAGCATCAAATGAAGGAGGAGCTGCTCATTCAATACTTCTACGAAAGACTCCTTCCCATAGAACGCTAAATGCTTGATGCCTCGGCGGGAGGTGTGTTGGTGGATAAAACTCCGGGGGCTACAAAAGTTCTAATTGCCAACCGAGCACATAATGCACAACAATACGAAGGTGTTGGACAAAGAGACCTCCCACGGCCACAAGTGAATGAGGTAAGTTCTATGCCCGAAATTCAATCCCAATTAGCCAACCTTACTTCTATTGTTTCTCAGTTGGCCGAGGGAATGAAGATTCATGGACCAAGTGTGTGTGGCGTGTGTTCTATGCAAGGACATGCCAACGATCAATGCCCTAAATTAATTGAGAATGGGGGTTGGGAATCTGCCAATGCCGTGGGTTTTGGGAACCAAAATCAACCACGCCATGATCCATACTCTAATACCTACAATCCGGGGTGGAGGGACCATCCAAATTTCAAATGGCGGGATCCTCAACAACCCCAAGGAGGATTTAGGCAGCAACCACCGGGCTTTTATACAAAGCCATTCGTCCCCAATCAAAACCAAGTGCAATCTGCCCCAACAACCTCAGGTATGTCTTTGGATAATGATCAAGTTGTTAAGTTACTTACTACTTTGACGCAGGAAGTACAAACTCAAAATAAGGAGAGACAAATCCAAGACAAACGGGTGGACAATTTGGAGAAGCAAATGGGTCAAATTGCCGAATTTATAGGGCAAATTAAAGAACAAGGCAGATTGCCTAGTTCAACCGTTATGAACCCAAAGGGAGGATTTGAAACCGCTAAAGCCATCATGTTGAGAAGTGGTACACAGGTTGGAACGAACTCAAATACATCCAAATCAAGTCAAGACAAGGAGGACAAGTTGCTGCAAGAAGAAGCACAGGGAGCAAAGCCCACGGCCAAGGATGACCAAACCTTGCCGAATTCATCTAGTCCTCCTAAACCGTCCCAAACCACCAAGGTAAGTCCCAATTCGACTTTTTCTAGTTCTATTCCACTAAATGTGCCCTTTCTTGGCAGGTTTAGGCAATCAAAGAAGGAAGAAGCCGCGAAGGACATTCTAGAAACCTTTCGGAAAGTTCAAGTCAATATCCCGCTCCTTGATGCGATTAAGCAAGTCCCGAGGTATGCTAAGTTTTTAAAAGAACTTTGTACAACAAGGAGAAGGATTTCGAACAAAGAGGTGGTTCAAGTAAGTGAAAATGTCTCTGCTGTGTTACAAAGGAAATTACCCCCTAAATGCAAAGATCCGGGCAGTTTTACAATTCCGTGCGTTATTGGTAATACTAAGTTTGAACAATGCATGTTAGACTTAGGGGCTTCGATTAATGTTATGCCATACTCTATTTATGCATCTATGAACTTAGGTGAGCTTAAAAATGATGGTGTGATGATTCAATTAGCCGATCGTTCTAATGCATATCCAAAGGGTGTTTTGGAAGATGTTTGGTGCAGGTTGGTAACTTGATTTTTCCAGCGGATTTCTACATGCTTGACATGGAGGATTCACCCCATTCCACCCCATTGCCGATTCTATTAGGAAGGCCCTTTATGAAAACAGCCCGCACCAAGATAGATGTGTTTAAAGGAACTTTAACGATGGAATTTGATGGGGAAGTCGTTGATTTCAATCTTTCTGAAAGTATTAAATTTCCTAAGGACGATCATTCTTGCTTTTCTATTGATATAATTGATGATTTGGCGCAGGATTTTCTTGATTCCTTGGAGAGGGATACACTTGAAACAACAATTGCACAAGGAATTGGGCAAAAATTTGGTTTTGCCGTGCCTAGAAGTGTGGAGGAGGCCGAGATAGTGGCTGCCCTTAAGTCACTACCTCAACACCATGGTAAGCCTTCTAACCCAATTTCAATTTCAGTTTCCACTAATAAGTTGTTACCCTCAGTGATTCAGACACCCATACTTGAGCTTAAACCGTTGCCTGATCATTTAAAGTATGTCTTTCTGGGAGACAACGAGACATTGCCCGTCATTGTCTCCTCATCACTCACGGCCATAGAGGAGGAGAAGTTGATCCGAGTGTTGAAAGAGCACAAGACGGCCATTGGGTGGACTTTGGCCGATATTAGGGGAATTAGCCCGACTACGTGAATGCATCGCATACTTCTAGAGGAGGGGGCTAAACCAACTCGAGAGGCTCAGCGCCGTCTCAACCCTCCAATGATGGAAGTTGTGAAAAAGGAGATTATCAAACTTCTTGATTGTGGAGTGATTTATCCGATCTCTAATAGTCGTTGGGTATCACCGGTGCAATGTGTTCCAAAGAAGTCCGGAGTGACAGTGGTGAAGAATGCCGAGAATGAGCTTGTGCCAACCCGTATCCAAACAGGTTGGAGAGTGTGCATTGATTATAGGAAGCTCAACGCCACCACAAGGAAGGACCACTTCCCTTTGCCGTTCATTGATCAAATGCTTGAAAGGTTAGCCGGTCATTCTTTTTATTGTTTCCTTGATGGTTATTCTGGATATAATCAGATTGTCATAGCGCCGGATGACCAAGAAAAGACAACTTTCACATGCCCCTTTGGTACTTTTGCTTATCGTCGCATGCCTTTTGGTTTATGCAATGCTCTGGCCACGTTTCAAAGGTGTATGGTAAGTATCTTTTCAGATTTTGTGGAAAAGATTATTGAGGTATTTATGGATGATTTCAGTGTGTTTGGTGATTCATTTGATGGTTGTTTGGAAAATCTCACAATAATTTTGAAACGATGTGTAGAAACTAACCTTGTGCTTAATTGGGAAAAATGTCACTTTATGGTTAGACAAGGCATAGTTCTAGGGCATATTGTTTCAGAAAGAGGAATTGAAGTGGATAAATCGAAAATAGATCTTGTACGCTACTTACCCTCTCCTACTTCAGTTCGAGAGGTTCGTTCGTTTCTTGGTCATGCAGGATTTTATAGGCGATTTATCAAGGACTTCTCCAAGATCTCAAACCCTCTTTGCCGTCTCCTCCAGAAAGATGTGGCGTTTGACTTCAACGAGGAGTGTGAGAAGGCGTTCAATCACCTCAAAGAAATGCTAACTTCGGCCCCTATCATAGTTCCACCGGATTGGAGCCTTCCTTTTGAGCTTATGTGCGATGCTTCCGATTATGCATTAGGAGCTGTTTTGGGGCAAAAGAAGGAAAAGAGACCACATGTTATCTATTATGCCTCTCGGACTTTAAATGATGCACAATTGAATTATTCTACCACTGAAAAAGAACTTCTTGTTGTTGTATTTGCTTTAGATAAATTCCGTTCTTATTTGCTTGGTACTAAAGTTATTATTTATACTGACCATGCAGCATTGAAGTATTTGTTCACCAAGAAGGAAGCCAAACCACGACTCATTCGTTGGATGCTTCTTCTCCAAGAGTTCGATATCGAAATCCGGGACAAGAAGGGAAGTGAAAACGTGGTGGCTGACCACGTGAGCCGTATGGTGCATGAGGAGGATGCCGTGCCTATCATAGAGACATTCCCAGATGAGCAACTGATGTCCGTCAAGGTAAGTGAACCGTGGTATGCTGATTTGGTGAATTATTTGGTGTCTAAACATGTTCCTAGTGAATTACTTAAACACCAATGTGATAAATTGAAGAAAGAGGCACGGTTTTATGTGTGGGATGACCCGTATTTATGGAAATATTTGATAGGAGCATATTTAGGCGACTTACTTAGCTTGTTTTCGTGCATCTATGTTGTTAATTCATAGTTGTTTTAGTAGTTTAAGCCATTTTCGTGTGTTTTTAGGTTCATATGGCTAAGGAAGCAAAAAGATGCATTTTGGAGCATTTTGGAGCAAAATTGGGCTTGGAATGGATAGCATATGATTGGAGCCAAAGTGTTGGACGAATTTGAAGGCCTTGTATTCATTTTGGACATAAAACAAAGGGCCTAGCCCATTCTCTCTTAAACCAACCCCAAGGCCATGCATTTCCTTCCAATTCCAAAGCCCACAATCACTTCAAAAGCCATGCAAAGAACCATCCATTCCATCAAAAACAATCCATCAATTCACATGCAAAACCACCATTAACACACATGCACCCAAACAAAGCCAACCTAGCTAACCCTACATGCATTCTTTATGCAACTCTTCATCATTCCACCATTCATTCTTTATTCCACAAACAAGTCACATGCATTTCCACCTTCCTACTTCATCATTTCACCACATTCTCCCTCTTTAACTCATTTCATTATTCATTCACTTTGCATTCATTCAATTCCACCCCACATGCACCCTTTATTCTTCATCATTGCAACCATGGCACATTTACACCAACAAAACAACTCCCATGCCATGGCCTACTCATATTCCCATTTCCTTTCCAACATCTCACATGCATTTCCACCTTCCTACTTCATCATTTCACCACATTTTCCCTTTTATTTCCACATGCAATTCTTCATCATTGCAACCACAAACACCTTAAACAAATAGCCATATACATCTCCACTCCTCCTATAAATACCCTTGCATTCATTCATTCAAAAATCATCTCATTCACAACACAACACAACCATCTTCCATTTCCACCACTCCTCATCCATTTCCATAATTTCCCAACACTTCCATCCCCCCAACCAACTATCCCTAGACCTTATGCTACAATAAAGAGGAAGATAAGAGGGCCTAAACGTTCATACAATTCAAGATTGAGTTGTTGGAATGTTTAGGCGTTTCTTTGATTTCAATGTTTAATTTCAAGTCTCTTTGTTTTGTACGTATGAGGAAATAAACCCCCTTTAGCTAGGGGGTGATTCGAAACTATGTTTATGTTTGTAATATGATTTGATTACTTTTAATTACGTTTCATAAGTTGTGAATTCAATTTGTTTAACTGTTTAATTGATAACCTATTTATGTATGTTTATTAAGAATGAACGCTTAATTTTCATGCATGAATTTGACGCTAGAATATAAGTGAGTTTCACGTAATAGTTATGAACTTATATTCACAAGTAGTGGAGGTTGCTTATAAACAATCGTGTTAAACATATTCTTGGCATAAGTTTCATGCAATCATAGTAACGAATGCCTCGTCAACACTTATAGTTTTCATGATGCTTAATGATTCTTGCTTGTATCTCTATTATGCAATTCATGTAGGGAACTTGTGAGGAATGCTTTGGATTGTCGTATGCAATCATCCAATTCATTAACTTAAGGAAAACTTGACGGTTAATTTAAGCGGACCTAATTAACCCGGGGCGTTGAGAATTCATGGTTTATTGAAAAGCAATTAGACATCGTTTTGTATGCAAGTATAACATATGTGGAGATGAACCCCTTAGCTAGCTTCCCATCCATTCATTTCCGTCAAATCCATATTTACAATTTGTTTTATTTCCAAGTTTCCATTTTTAGTTTAAAGTCGTCCAAATCCAATCCCCCTTTACTTTATTGTTCAATTTAGTTAGAAATCAATTTAGTTTGTGTTTTTAAAGCATTTTGAGTCTTTTGGTTTGTCTTAGTGTTTTAACGTTTAGTTTCACATTCTTTGAGTCTAGTTTAGTGTTTTATCTTGTTTTTACGTTTTTGAGTCAGTTTCCAAGGTTTTAGCAATCCCTCCTAATCCCCGGTCCAGAACGATCCCTACTTATACTTATACTACAATTGACAAAAAGAGGGTTTAATTTGTGTGCGTATAAATCTCGCATCAGTCCACACCCTTGTTCTTAAAAGATAGTGAGCATGACTTAAATGAATTCCTTTTGAGTTACATTATGCAAGAAAATGAGTGTGGGGGAGGGAATGTTTGTTCTTAAGTTTATATGTATGTTTTGATATTCAAAAAAAAAAAGAAAAAAAAGAAAAAAAAAAGAAAAAAAAAAAAGCTTGAAAAGATGTAAGAATGAGTGATTAAGTGTTGAATGTTGAAGAAGGGGTCCAAAACACCAAATCTGGCCCTAAATTGTCTAAATTTTCCCTTTTTGTTCAAAAGTTGAGTTTTCATTCAAAAGTGAATTCTAAGTTGATTTGAATGCTTTGCTCACTATTTCTTTAAGAACCTTTGTTTTCCATATCCCTTCTTTGTTAGCCAAACACCCCAAGCCCCATTACAACCCTTGTCTTCTATCTTGAGTGTTGTGCATTTAAATTTGTAGAGTTTGAATTTGGTATGAGCATATGGTGTCACTGGTTCTCGCGTCTAAGTAGTAGCATTCCATTCATGAGATCATATCTAAACATGCTTATTAACTCCAGAAATTGCTTTCTTTGTGATACATATATGTGAGTGTTCGTTTTCATGTTTACATCAATCTTCTCACATATGACTAGATTAGGGTGTGTAGTTAGAAAATCTGAGTGAAAATTGAGTGCATATCTTGTAAGGAATTGAGCAAATTCTCTAAAGCATGTTACTACATTCAAAACATGGTTTTAAATGCTTAATTGTGAACTAGTATGTGGTGACTATGAGTAAGAATGTACTTAAGTGTGAAGATGACTAAAATCTGTGGAGATAACGAATTTTAACATGTCATGTGCATTGGAAATCCCTGAGGCAACGTTGGAAGGTTTAGATTGTCTTTTGTTTGTTTTGTTTCGTTTCGTTTTGTTTAGTTTGTTTGTTTTGCTCGAGGACTAGCAAAAGCTAAGTGTGGGGGAATTTGATAGGAGCATATTTATGCGACTTAATTGGCCTGTTCTCGTGCATTTACGTTGTGTTTCTTTAGTTATTTTAGTCCTTTATGCCATTTTCGTGTGTTTCTAGGTTCATATGGCTAAGGAAGCAAAAAGGTGCAATTTGGAGCATTTTGGAGCAAAATTGGGCTTAGAATGGATAGCTTATGCTTGAAGCCAAAGTGTTGGACGAAATTGAAGCCTTGTATGCACTTTAGGACATAAAACAAAGGGCCTAGCCCAATCAAACACAGCCTTAGAACCAGAAATTCCCATACACACACAAATTCATCCCTTGCCGTGCCTTCCCTTTCCACTTTCCAGCCTTCCCACTCCTTCATTTCAGCCACACTTTCACATGCATTCATCATCATTCACCATAATCATTCCCTCACATGCTTTCCCAACAAAGAATTCAGCCAACACATGCACCCATCACCCAAAACAATTCATTGCCGTGCACCCCCCCTTGCAATTCCAGCTTTCCACCAACCAACCTAGCTGCCATTCCACATGCATTCCCTCTTTAATCATTCATCCATCTATAAATAAGCATCCATTGCAGCCACAAAGGATCATTCAATTCCACACCTCCATTCATACACAACAACAAACACAACAAGCTTGCCGTGCACCCCAACTTCATTTCCAGCATTCTTCTCTTCCATTTCCACCATTCCCCAACCCTCCAAAACACTATCCAACCATTCCTCCATACAAACACCAACCCAAAACCTATCCATAGATCTTGTGCGACAACAAAGAGGAGGAGAAGAGTGCCTAAACGTTCATACAATTCAAGTTTGAGTTGTTGGAATTTTTAGGTGTTTCTTTTCCTCGATTTCAATGGTTAAATTTACTTATCTTTGTTTTGTACGTATGAGGAACTAAGCCCCCCATTAGCTAGGGGGTAATTCGAAACCATGTTTACGCTTGCAATATGAATTGATTACCTTTGGTTGGAAGTTCATGAGTTGTGGATTCAATTTGTTTAACTGTTTGATTGATAACCTATTTATGTATGTTTATTGAGAGTGCACGCTTAATTTTCATGCATGAATATGACGCTAGAATATAAGTGAGTTTCACCTAATAGTTATGAACTTATATTCACAAGTAGTGGAGGTTGCTTATAAACAATCGCGTTAAGTAAATTCTTGGCATAAGTTTCATGCAATTCATAGTAACAAATGCCTCGTCCACACTTATAGTTTTCATGATGCTTAATGATTCTTGCTTGTATCTCTATTATGAAATTCATGTAGGGAACTTGTGGGGAATGCTTTGGGTTGTCGCATGCAATCATCCAATTCATTAACTTAAGGAAAACTTGACGGTTAATTTAAGCGGACCTAATTAACCTGGGGTGTTGAGTTTCATAATTCATCGAAAGACCAACCGAAAATCATCTTGTATGCAAGTGTAACATGTGTGGAGAAGAACCTTCTAGCTAGCATTCATCCATATTTTCATCACATTCATATTTACATTTTGCCCTTAATTACAATCTGTGCATTTTAGTTCAATTTCGTCAAAACCTCATCCCCCCCCCCATATTTTGTTTAGTCTTAATCTATCTTATTTTGTGTTTTTAAGTATTTGGAGTCTTGTGGACTTATTTTGAGTTTTCGTTAAGTGAATTAAGTGTTTAAAGATTAGTTTTATTTATTTGAGTCAAGTGTTTAGCACCCCTAGTTAATCCCCGGTTAGAACGATCCCTACTTACATCATTACTACAATTGTCACAAATAGGGTTTAATTTATGTGTCACATTCGTAAAGCATCATATTGTTGTGCATTATGTGCTCGGTTGGCAATTAGAACTTTTGCAGCCCCCGGAGTTTTATCCACCAACGCACCTCCTGCCGAGGCATCAAGCATTTGGCGTTCCATGGGAAGGAGTCCTTCGTAGAAGTATTGAATGAGCAGCTCCTCCTTCATTTGATGTTGTGGACAAGAAGTAACAAGTGATTTAAAACGTTCATAATAAGAAGGAAACGATTCACCTTGATTTTGTTGGATGCCACTAATCCGTTTCCTCAAGAGAATGACTCTTGAAGTTGGGAAAAACTTCTCCAAGAAAGCTCTTTTCATACTATCCCAAGATGTAACCGTTCCGGGTGCTAACTCGTAAAGCCAATCCTTCGCCTTTTCCAAAAGTGAGAATGGAAAAGCCTTCATCATCAGAATGTTCCCGTCGACATTTATGGGTGTTATGCTCGAACAAACAACCTCGAACTCCTTGAGATGCTTGTTGGGATCTTTCATGGAAAGCCCATGGTATTTCGGAATGTGGTGCAACAAGCTTGACTTCAACTCGAATTCATCGGTCTTGCCTTGGGTAGCCGCGGGGTATTGAATGCATAATGGTGCGGCATTGGCCAACCCCGAGGCCGAAAGCTCTTTAATGGTCCGATTGTCCGCTGCCATAACTAATTCTTCCACTTCTTCAAACTCAGATTCGGCCTCTGAACTTGAACTAGGTTCACTAGGTTCGGGATGCCTCCTCTTTCTTCTCAAATCACGTTCAAAATCGTCGTTAAAGTCTAAGATATGTGCATGCACAGTTTGAGAACTCCGCGTCATGCACTAGTACCTAAACACAAGAGACAAAACAAGATTAAGAATCTGGAATAAAATAAAAACAAACGAAAATAAAACAATCCAAGAGATTAGCAAAGTTGCTAATCCCCGGCAACGGCGCCAAAATTTGATGTGAGAATTATACGCACACAAATTAAACCCTCTTTTTATCAATTGTAGTGAAGAATGTAAGTAAGGATCGTTCTGGACCGGGGATTAGGAGGGATTGTTAATCACTTGGATTTGACTCAAAAACGTAAAAACACAATATAAAACACTATACTGGACTCAAAGAATGCAAAACTAAACTTTAAAACACCAAAACAAACCAAAAGACTCAAAACTGCCTTAAAAACACAATCTGGGCAGTTTTGAACACTAGACACAACTTTGGACGAAAATTGGTTTTAACTTGACCTAAGACACTTAAAAACACAACTAAAGTGATTTCTAACTACTATGACTCAACAAAGTAAAGGGGGATTGGTTTTGGACGAATTTAAAAACAAAACATTTGATGTGAATTAGAACAGATTGTAAAAACGAATTTGATGGAATTGAATGGATGGGAAGCTAGCTAAGGGGTTCATCTCCACACATGTTATACTAGCACACAAAACGATTTCTAATTGCTTTTCAATAAACCATGAATTCTCAACGCCCCAGATTAACCGTGAATTGCACTAATTAACCCTCAGATTTTCCTAACGTTATTGAATTGGATGATTGCATACAACAACCCAAAACATTCCCCACAAGTCCCCTACATGATTGCATAATAGAGATACAAGCAAGAATCATTAAGTTCTATGAAAACCATAAGCGTTGACGAAGCACTTGTTACTATGATTGCATGAAACTTATGCCAAGAATTTACTTAACGCGATTGAGATCATCAACCTTTACGACTTGTGAATATAATTCCATAACGATTAGGTGAAATTTCCTTATATCCTAGCATCCAATTTATGCATGATAATTAAGCATGCACTCTCAACCAACACACACAAATCAATGTAATTCACATAGATAAGTAAATTGAATTCACAACTTATGAAACGCAATTGGAAGTAATCAAATCATATTGCAAGCATAAACATGTATTTCGAATCCCCCCCTAGCCAAGGGGGGGTTTAGTTCCTCATGCGCACAAAACAAAGAGAATTGAAATTAACCATTGAAATCAAGGAGAGGAAAGCACCTAAAAATTCCAACAACTCAAACTTGAATTGTATGAACGTTTAAGCACTCTTCTCCTCCTCTTCGTTGCGGTACAAGGTCTAAGCACGGGTTTGTTATGAATTTTGGGGGTTATGGATGGTGTAGAGTGATGTGTTTAGGATAGGGATGGATGTAGGGGATGGCAAGGCTTATTTTTGGGCAGAAAATATGAAGAATGGTGAAGTATGGATGTGTTATAGAGAGGGGATGAATTTCTGGCGTGAATGGTGAATGAATGGTTCATTTGTGGCTGCAATGGAGGTTTATTTATAGGTGGATGAATAATTAAAGAGGGAATATGACAGCTAGGGAGAGAATGTGGCTGCTATCATGAAGAGTGCATGGATGTGGCTGAATAATCACATGGGAAAGCATGTGGTTGAATGGATTAAAGAAGGAATGATGATGGGAGAGCATGTGGGTGACAGCTAGGTTGGTTGGTGGCTGCAATAGAGGTGTGGAATGATGATGGGAGAGCATGTGGGTGAATTATAGAATGGGAAAGCATGTGAGTGACAGCTAGGGTGATTGGTGGCTGCAATAATTTCGTCCATCCTCTTGGCTCCAAGCATATGATATCCATTCCAAGCTTTAATTTGCTCCAAAAGGCTCCAAAATGCATCCTTTTGCATACTTTGCCCTTAAATCCTGAAAATACATAAAACTAGCTTAAAAGACTACTTTACTAAGGAAAAACACTTTAAATGCACAAGACAAGCTAAACTAAGGTGCATAAATATGCCCCTATCAACTACATAAAACTCGAAATTGACTGGATCGCCCCTGTTTTCTTTGATAGCTATATATGTTGTGGTTGTTGAACTCCAAGTTTATTTAGTAATGTCAGATTTTGGCATCTTATGTGCTATGTTTAGTAATTGAACCTCAATCTACCAGGCATTAGGGACTTGGAGTTTGATTTAGTTCGTCTCTCAAACTGGTAATGTTCTTTCCTATGTACATATATGTGTGAAAAATTCATGTGGAACGACACAGTTGAAATGTCCCAGGTGTGTGAAAATAAAACTCCTGAAGATAGGGTGATCGAAATCTTGTCCAAGTTGCCTTCCAAGTCTCTAATGTAATTCAAATGCATACGCATGTCTTGGTGCACTATTATCAGTAGTCCAAGTTTTGTGCCCAAACACCTTAACAATTTTGTGGACAACAAACTCTCATCCTCCACTTATATCTTTCTCAACCGCTCTCGTGTTCACATTTTCACAGACAAGAGCTGGAAACTTGAAGTTTTATGGTCCATGATTAATCTTTCAATTGATAGTGATGAGCACAACCTTTATTATGTTGATGAGGACCTAAATATACCATGTCCAAGGGACGACCATCATCATGTACAGATTCATGGTTATTGCAACGGGACTGTCTGTGTAATAGAAGGGAAAAATGTCCTTTTATGCAATCCTCCAACAAGGCACTTCAGGCAACTTCCCGGTTCATGCCTTCTTCTGCCTTCCCGTCCCAAGGGAAAGTTCGAGTTGGAAACAAGCTTTCAAGGATTGGGATTTGGCTATGATTGCAAAGATAAAGAATACAAGGTTGTCATTGATTTGACTTCTCCTAATAGGACGTAAAAAAACCATTGAGTTTGAGCCAGTGAAACTTGCTACTCCGAAGGTAGCCACAACCATTGCTAAGAGGATTGCCCAGCTGTGCCACTGGTGTCTGGGTTTGTGTCAAAGTGCACGTCAGGAGCTCAGTTCGGCTCGGCTTCTGAGAGGCTTGCAGATATGAAGAGCAGGAAGTGGATTCTACTACTAAGATGGCATCTGGGCATATTCCTCCTTATGTTGACACTAATTTGTTTACTGAGAAAGGGAAATCTGCATGTATGGGCAGTTACAAGAGATCTACTGAGTCTAAAGCTAGGAGTTTCCCGAGATCTGTGTGTTATTGAAGGCTAACCTACTTGAGGACATCAATGCATGCACCAAGTTTGTTGATAGTGTTGGGAAATTTGTTATCTGCTCAAACTCATTTGCGAAGCATCTTGCCTACTGGAGGAGGTCCTCCCTGATTGCTATAATGCATAAGACTTTGATCCTGGTAGCTGAGTCCATGCACGTCGATCAGGATGTTGTCGAGCGTGCTAAGGAGGCCGAAGTGGCGTTAACGGCTTAGCTTCACTCGGCTAATGACAAGATCGAGACGCTCAAATCTGAACTCGCCGTTTTAAAGGAGTTTACTTCTATGCAGTTGGAGACCGTTCATTAGGAGGTTGTCCATTTGAAGGCTAAGCTTTGTGCGACTCGGGCGATGTTAGAAGTTGTAGAGAAGGAAGTTAGTCATGTTACACTGGGGGTCAAGGACCTTAAGCGTGTCGATTCGGAGCTATGATCTGCTTGTTTTGCCAAGGACGAGGAACTTGTCTTCATGCATGTTGAAGTGTCTTGTCTTAAAGATGTTGCCAATAAGCTTAAGTCTAAGGAAATGGATCCGTAACGGCTAGCATGAACCTGAAAAATGAACTGGGTAAGCTGCAGGAACACTAGGCTTATTGAGGAGAATGTGGAGCTGAAAAATGAGAAGGTCGGTCATGAAGTGGTGCTTGCTTCTTGTCAAACCGATTTCTACAAGCTTGACTTAGTAGATGATGCGAAGGATTATGCGCACACAAATTAAACCCTCTTTTTATCAATTGTAGTAACTATGTAAGTAGGGATCGTTCTGGACCGGGGATTAGGAGGGATTATTAACCTCTTGGATTTGACTTCAAAAACGTAAAAAAACGAGTTTAAAACACTAATTAATGCGAAGAAGGCAAAACTAAAAGTAAGAAAGACTAAGATTTAAACAAAATATGGGGGGGGGGAAATTTAGGTTTGGACGAGATTAAACTAAAATGGATAGAGTGCAAAGAAAACAAATTGTAAATACGGATTTGACGGAAATGAATGGATGGGAAGCTAGCTA
Organism: Pyrus x bretschneideri; assembly: GCF_019419815.1. Classification (NCBI taxonomy): domain Eukaryota; kingdom Viridiplantae; phylum Streptophyta; class Magnoliopsida; order Rosales; family Rosaceae; genus Pyrus; species Pyrus x bretschneideri. The sequence goes on along the minus strand of NW_025999577.1, from coordinate 164,645 downwards.
AGGGGTTCATCTCTATACATGTTATACTTGCATACAAAACGATTTCTAATTGCTTTTCAATAAACCATGAATTCTCAACGCCCCGGGTTAATTAGGTCCGCTTTAATTAACCGTCAAGTTTTCCTTAAGTTAATGAATTGGATGATTGCATTCGACAACCCAAAGCATTCCTCACAAGTTCCCTACATGAATTCCATAATAGAGATACAAGCAAGAATCATTAAGCATCATGAAAACTGTAAGTGTTGACGAGGCATTCGTTACTATGATTGCATGAAACTTATGCCAAGAATTTGTTTAACGCGATTGTTTATAAGCAACCTCCACTACTTGTGAATATAAGTTCATAACTATTACGTGAAACTCACTTATATTCTAGCGTCAAATTCATGCATGAAAATTAAGCGTTCATTCTTAATAAACATACATAAATAGGATATCAATCAAATAGTTAAACAAATTGAATTCACAACTTATGAAACGTAATTAAAAGTAATCAAATCATATTGCAAGCATAAACATATATTTCGAATCACCCCTTAGCTAAGGGGGGTTTATTTCCTCATACGTACAAAACAAAGAGAATTGAAATTAAACATTGAAATCAAAGAAACGCCTAAACATTCCAACAACTCAAACTTGAATTGTATGAACGTTTAGGCCCTCTTATCTTCCTCTTTATTGTAGCATAAGGTCTAGGGATAGTTGGTTGGGGGGATGGAAGTGTTGGGGAATTATGGAAATGGATGAGGAGTGGTGGAAATGGAAGATGGTTTTTGGATTCTAAGGGAGAGAAACTCACGGCTAGGGAAGTGTTTGTGGTGTGTTGTGTTGTGAATGAGATGATTTTTGAATGAATGAATGCAAGGGTATTTATAGGAGGAGTGGAGATGTATATGGCTATTTGTTTAAGGTGTTTGTGGTTGCAATGATGAAGAATTGCATGTAGAAATAAAAGGGAAAATGTGGTGAAATGATGAAGTAGGAAGGTGGAAATGCATATGAGATGTTGGAAAGGAAATGGGAATATGAGTAGGCCATGGCATGGGAGTTGTTTTGTTGGTGTAAATGTGCCATGGTTGCAATGATGAAGAATAAAGGGTGCATGTGGGGTGGAATTGAATGAATGCAAAGTGAATGAATAATGAAATGAGTTAAAGAGGGAGAATGTGGTGAAATGATGAAGTAGGAAGGTGGAAATGCATGTGACTTGTTTGTGGAATAAAGAATGAATGGTGGAATGATGAAGAGTTGCATAAAGAATGCATGTAGGGTTAGCTAGGTTGGCTTTGTTTGGGTGCATGTGTGTTAATGGTGGTTTTGCATGTGAATTGATGGATTGTTTTTTATGGAATGGATGGTTCTTTGCATGGCTTTTGAAGTGATTGTGGGCTTTGGAATTGGAAGGAAATGCATGGCCTTGGGGTTGGTTTAAGAGAGAATGGGCTAGGCCCTTTGTTTTATGTCCAAAATGAATACAAGGCCTTCAAATTCGTCCAACACTTTGGCTCCAATCATATGCTATCCATTCCAAGCCCAATTTTGCTCCAAAATGCATCTTTTTGCTTCCTTAGCCATATGAACCTAAAAACACACGAAAATGGCTTAAACTACTAAAACAACTATGAATTAACAACATAGATGCACGAAAACAAGCTAAGTAAGTCGCCTAAATATGCTCCTATCAAACTCCCCCACACTTATCTTTTGCTAGTCCTCGAGCAAAACAGAATAAAAACAAATAAACAAAACGACACTAAACACGTAAAACACAACCTACACCTTCCAACAATCGTTTCAGGGATTTCCAATGCACATGACAAGTTAAAAATTATTATTCCCACAGAATTTAGCCATCTTTACCCTTAAGTACATTCTTAATCATAGTCACCACATACTAGTTCACAATTAAGCATTTAAAACCATGTTTTGAATGTAGTAACATGCCTTAGAGAATTTGTTCAATTCCTTACAAGATATGCACTCAATTTTCACTCAGATTTTCTAACTACACACCCTAATCTAGTCATATGTGAGAAGATTGATGTAAACATGAAAACGAACACTCACATATATGTATCACAAAGAACGCAATTTTTGGAGTTAATAAGCATGTTTAGATTATGATCTCATGAATGGAATGCTACTACTTAGACGCGAGAACCAGTGACACCATATGCTCATACCAAATTCAAACTCCACAATTGAAATACATAACACTCAAGATTGAAGTCACGGGTTGTAATGGGGCTTGGGGCGTGTGGATAACAAAGAAGGGATATGGAAAACAAAGGTTCTTAAAGAAATAGTGAGCAAGGCAATTGAATCAACTTAGAATTTTCTTTTGAATGAAAACTCAACTTTGGAACAAAAAGGGAGACAATTTAGGGCTAGAATTGGTGTTTTGAGCCCTTACTTCAATCACTCATTCTTTCATTTTCTTCAAGCTCTTTTTTCTTTCTTTCTTTTCTTTTCTGTTTTTCTTTTCTTTTGAAACTCAAAACATACTTAAGAATGAGCATTCCTTCTCCCACACTCATTTTCTTGCATAATGTAACTCAAAAGGAATTCATTTAAGTCATGCTCACTATCTTCTAAGAACAAAGGTGTGGATTGTCCTAAACTAAGCTAGGTGAGGATAATGTGGGTTGACAAAGAATAAAGGCTAAACAAAGCTCAACGGGGGTAAAACTTACAACATATACGAAATATGGGAAGTGAGGCTATTTGGCTATGGTGGCAACTACACAACTTCATCTTGGTATATGTTATGCAAATCAATAACATGCTTTGAATGAAATGGGCATGAGTTCTAGCATTTGGAACTATATGATGAAACGCCTTCTAAGTAGTAACCAAGCAAAGAATAATGAGATCATGCAACGACTTTAGAAAACAAGAAATCACATATTATACTCTCCAAAGAACGTTATAGGCTCAAGTCTCTCAGGGTTGTAGCGTTTGTTTGAGTTCCTTCCTTCAAGCATGTTACATAACTAATTTTTTTCTTTTATAATTGCATGTGAAGTCATACATTATAACCATAACCAAGCATATACCAAGAGTAAATCAAACTTTTCTCCATGTTTATAACTCTTTTCAACAGTCATGCAATTAGAAACCAAATCCTTATCATTGTGTTGGAAGGTGACCTACGACACAAAAACGACTCAAAACACTCTTTTTAGGCTTTTCAAAACATGTTTTTCAAATTTTTATGTGATTTTTGAATTTTTAAGTCAAAACACACTAAACACACTTAAAAACAGCAAGAAACAACATTTGAAGTTATGGTGGATAAAACCCTACGAATTTGCATCAAAACACTTTAGTAACTCCCCCACACTTAAAACAAACATTGTCCTCAATGTTAAAAACCACACTAAACACAAACAAACATATAACAGCAATTAAACATACTAAACATGGCAGAATGTATCTAACAAAGAGAAGAGTTTAGAGATGCAAATCTGGTTATGGAGTTTTCGTTCCATCTTCTCCTTGGTGATTGCAGTGAGGCTTCATCTTGAGTTTCCACAGGCTTACTCTTGAACTGCGCTGCTCCCATCGTTGATTTTCCTTTGTGCTACTCTTGAACTAGGCAGCAGGCTTCCTTTGGTCTCCCCCGAAGGTCTGAGCTTCCTCCTCTTATCTGTTTCTTTGTTCAATCTCTCCAATTCGTATTGAAGAGGGTTAGAGGATAGCTCAGCAAAGCTAGGTAAGCAACCAGGGAATAGAGTCCAGATAGACTCCAAGTGCCGGCTGATTGCTTCTTTCACTTTGCCATGCAAGTAATATCAAGGACAAAGGAAAAGACAGGGAAAGAGCATGATATGAGATACCTTTGCTTTCGCCCTTGATGATATGAGATACCTTTGCTTTCGAAGAGGCAGCGAATGAATCCACATGTTTCGATCCACCGTTTCCTCTTCCTCATTCGTATTGCAGGCATTTGGTATCTTCTTTGGGGGATACATCCATGTTTGAAAGTGTGATCTCAAGAGAAGGAGAAATCTGAGCATGTTTGAGAGGGTTGGTTGCAGCTTACATTTTCGGCTGAGAAGGAAAATTATGCATTTGTGGGTGTATGCCTTGCCATGAAAGTTGATGTATATATGAATTGTAATGGCAAATGGCAGTGCGGATGCGGCAATGTCCTCCACGCGTCTTCTGAAAAGCTGGGAGCTTTTGACAAAGTGGCACGCGTCTTCTGAAAAGCCGGGAGCTTTTGACAAAGTTGCACTCGCTTTCTGGAAAGCCGGAAGCTTTCGGCTTTGTCACCCACGTTTGTCGGCTAAAGTGTGCAGCTGATTTCTCGCCTTCCACGCGTCTTCTGAAAAGCTGGGAGCTTTTGACAAATTTGCACACGCTTTCTGAAAAGCTTGGATTGCGTCTGAAGAGCTGGCGATCTTTACGCCAGAAAATCCGGTTTTTGAAGAGCGGTGTCTCTTCAATGCTGAATTGGTGATTGTGTCGCCTATCCTTTAATAGAGGTGATCGATCACCTCTATCTGCACACTTTGAAGACTTCCCAAAAATCATCTTCCGCCCGTCGAGATTTTCCTCCATCCAACCCTTTTCTTTTAACTTCTTGAACAATGGCTAGCTCATCCAACCCATCGAACATTTGCTTAGATTTGAGTCTAAGCAGTGACCCGGTCGCGCCTCGTCAGGGTAAGGTATGGTGCCCGTCTTTCTTATCTTCCCATGGCCCTCTTACAGATGAGGACTCTGTGATGACGGATCCCACAACGGCTACGATAGTGGCTCGGAACCTCCTCATTCCCAAAGACAGTCAGCTGCTTTCAGGACGGTCCGATGAGTTGGCCGTTCAAGAATCCCTGGCTCTGAGTGTTCAGTGCGCTGGCTTTGTGTCTAACATGGGCCAACGCCTTCTTGCTCGCTCCCGTCAGGTTGAATCCTTGATGGCGGAGGTGGAGAGTCTTAAGCAGGAGATCAAACAGCTTAAGTACGAGAACCGAAGTTTGCACGTGCTTGCCAACAATTATTCAACAGGCATGAAGAGGAAGCTTGATGAGCTTGATGACCGTCAACGGTTTGCAGCTTTCTTCCAGAGGCACCTCTTTCCTGGGTCATCCAGCGTTCCACCAAGGTTTGGGGCCTTGAATGATCTATCTTCGGTGCCTCCCGCTCCTATGCCTCCTACTCCGATGCCTCCTGCTCCGATAGTGTTGCCACGTAGTGGGGCCTCACGTACACAACCTTTGTAAAGGCTCCATCTTTCTGCCATGTTTAGATACAATTGTAATTTATCGAAAAAAATCAATGAACAAGCAAAAGTTTTATTTACTGTATTGGGTTGCCTCCCAAGTAGCGCTTGCTTTAACGTCGTACAGCCGGACGATGAACCCAATCACTCCAGGATATGTTCACGAATCGGATGAGAACTCCGAGTCATGAACTAGTACCTAAAACAAGAAACAAAACAAATTTAAGAATCTGGAAAAATAAAAACAAACGAAAATAAAACAATCCAAGGGATTAGCAAAGTTGCTAATCCCCGGCAACGGCGCCAAAATTTGATGCGAAGGATTATGCGCACACAAATTAAACCCTCTTTTTATCAATTGTAGTAAGTATGTAAGTAGGGATCGTTCTGGACCGGGGATTAGGAGGGATTATTAACCTCTTGGATTTGACTTCAAAAACGTAAAAAAACGAGTTTAAAACACTAATTAATGCGAAGAAGGCAAAACTAAAAGTAAGAAAGACTAAGATTTAAACAAAATATGGGGGGGGGGGGGAATTTAGGTTTGGACGAGATTAAACTAAAATGGATAGAGTGCAAAGAAAACAAATTGTAAATACGGATTTGACGGAAATGAATGGATGGGAAGCTAGCTAAGGGGTTCATCTCTATACATGTTATACTTGCATACAAAACGATTTCTAATTGCTTTTCAATAAACCATTGATAGGAGCATATTTATGCGCCTTAGTTAGCTAGTTCTTATGCATTTTTGTTATGTTTTCTTCGTTAAAGTAGTCTTTTAAGCTACTTTCATGTGTTTTCAGGTTTAAAGGACATATTACATGAAATGATGCAATTTGGAGCTTTGGAGCAAAACTGAGCTGGAATGTGGTGTATGCAAATGGAGCACGAGGAATGGACGTGGTTGAAGGTCAAAGGAGTTCAAGAAATGAAGAAATGAAAGTGAAGAGCAAAGAAGTCGGAATTGGCAACCAAAGTTTCTAAAGTTGGAAGTTTCTATTCTTGGAGGTTTCCATTGTCGTGAGTTTCTATTCTTGGCTTTGGGCTTTTAGATGACTTAAACCCTAACTCCTTGTGGACCCTAAGCCTATGCCGCACCTAAACCCTAATCTTAGCCCACTTAATCAGCCGCACCTTTTTCATAAACCCAAAACTAAACCCTAAGCCGTGGCCCCCCCATTTGATTATGCACCCTAATTCCTCTCCAAAACCGTGCAGCCACCATCACAGATTATTCCCCATTAATTCCCTCAATTTCCCATCAATCCGTGCATTTTATTCACACCCTAATTCCTCCTTATTAACCCTAACACTAATCAACCACCATCCCATTTTTAATTCTTATTCCCTAAGCCATTATCTCCCATTTCCTCTCCATAATCCGTGCAATTCCACTAACCCTAAATAAAATATTCTAAGCCATTCATTCCATTACCTTTCATCCCATTATTCCTTCCCACTAAACCATGCATCCACCATTCCATTTCCATCCGCACTATCCCATTTAATTTCCCACTAAACCGTGCATTTGATGCACCATAATTCCCACCATCCACACCTTTTCCCTTCCACCAAATACCTTAAACAATCATCCATTCACATCTCTAATCCTCCTATAAATACCCATTCATTCCATTCACCAAATCATCTCATATTTTCATACACAACACAAACACAAAAACAGCAACCTTGTTGTTGCCGTGAGTTCCCCTTCTCCATTTCCTCCATTTCCACTCCATTCCACACTTCCCATCCCTCAAAAACACTTCATACCATCACACAACCTATCCTTAAACCTTGTGCTACAACAACGAGGAAGAGAAGAGTGCCTAAACGTTCATACAATTCAAGTTTGAGTTGTTGGAATGTTTAGGTGTTTCTTTGATTTCAAAGTTTCATTTTAATTCTCTTTGTTTTGTACGTATAAGGAATGGAAGAGAAGAGTGCTTAAACGTTCATACAATTCAAGTTTTGAGTTGTTGGAATGTTTAGGTGTTTCTTTGATTTCAAAGTTATGAGGAACTAAACCCCCTTTAGCTAGGGGGTGATTCGAAACTATGTTTATATTTGCAATATGAATTGATTAACTTTCGTTGGAATTTCATAAGTTTTGGATTCAATTTGTTTAACCGTTTGATTGATAACTTATTTATGAATGTTTATTAAGAATGCGCGCTTAATTTTCATGCATAAATATGACGCTAGAATATAAGTGAATTTCACCTAATCGTTATGAACTTATATTCACAAGTAGTGGAGGTTGCTTATAAACAATCGCGTTAAATGAATTCTTGGCACGAGTTTCATGCTCATCATAGTAACGAATGCCTCGTCAACACTTATAGTTTTCATAATGCTTAATGATCTTTGATTGTATCTTTATTGTGTTGTTCACGTAAAGGACTTTTGGAGAATGTTGTGAATTGCGTTGCGCAAACCCATCCAATTCATTAACTTAAGGAAAACTTGACGGTTAATTTAAGCGGACCTAATTAATCCGGAGTGTTGAGTTTCATAATTTATCGAAAGACCAACTGAGAATCAATCTTGTATGCAAGTATAACATGTGTGGAGAAGAACCCCTTAGCTAGCCTTCATTCCATTCATTCCATCACAAATTCATATTTACATTCCGCTTAGTTTATTAACTTGTTTTGTTATTTCAATTTTCGTCAAATCAAAACTTTCCCCCCCCCCCTTTACTTTCTTGTTCTTTAGTGCTTAGAATCTGTTTAGTTTATGTTTTAAAGTATTTTGAATCAAGCCATAATCTTAAATTCGTCCAAAATTAGTTTTGAGTCTTTTGGTTTGTCTTAATGTTTTAAATTTTAGTTTTGCATTCTTTGAGTCTAGTTTAGTGTTTTATATTGTTTTTACGTTCTTAAGTCAATTTAGAAGGTTTTAGCAAGCCCTCCTAATCCCCGGTCTAGAACGATCCCTCACTTATCCATTCTACTACAATTGTCAAACGAGGGTTTAATTTGAGTGTCAAGTAATTCTCGCATCAACCATGAATTCTCAACGCCCCGGGTTAATTAGGTCCGCTTTAATTAACCGTCAAGTTTTCCTTAAGTTAATGAATTGGATGATTGCATTCGACAACCCAAAGCATTCCTCACAAGTTCCCTACATGAATTCCATAATAGAGATACAAGCAAGAATCATTAAGCATCATGAAAACTGTAAGTGTTGACGAGGCATTCGTTACTATGATTGCATGAAACTTATGCCAAGAATTTGTTTAACGCGATTGTTTATAAGCAACCTCCACTACTTGTGAATATAAGTTCATAACTATTACGTGAAACTCACTTATATTCTAGCGTCAAATTCATGCATGAAAATTAAGCGTTCATTCTTAATAAACATACATAAATAGGATATCAATCAAATAGTTAAACAAATTGAATTCACAACTTATGAAACGTAATTAAAAGTAATCAAATCATATTGCAAGCATAAACATATATTTCGAATCACCCCTTAGCTAAGGGGGGTTTATTTCCTCATACGTACAAAACAAAGAGAATTGAAATTAAACATTGAAATCAAAGAAACGCCTAAACATTCCAACAACTCAAACTTGAATTGTATGAACGTTTAGGCCCTCTTATCTTCCTCTTTATTGTAGCATAAGGTCTAGGGATAGTTGGTTGGGGGGATGGAAGTGTTGGGGAATTATGGAAATGGATGAGGAGTGGTGGAAATGGAAGATGGTTTTTGGATTCTAAGGGAGAGAAACTCACGGCTAGGGAAGTGTTTGTGGTGTGTTGTGTTGTGAATGAGATGATTTTTGAATGAATGAATGCAAGGGTATTTATAGGAGGAGTGGAGATGTATATGGCTATTTGTTTAAGGTGTTTGTGGTTGCAATGATGAAGAATTGCATGTAGAAATAAAAGGGAAAATGTGGTGAAATGATGAAGTAGGAAGGTGGAAATGCATATGAGATGTTGGAAAGGAAATGGGAATATGAGTAGGCCATGGCATGGGAGTTGTTTTGTTGGTGTAAATGTGCCATGGTTGCAATGATGAAGAATAAAGGGTGCATGTGGGGTGGAATTGAATGAATGCAAAGTGAATGAATAATGAAATGAGTTAAAGAGGGAGAATGTGGTGAAATGATGAAGTAGGAAGGTGGAAATGCATGTGACTTGTTTGTGGAATAAAGAATGAATGGTGGAATGATGAAGAGTTGCATAAAGAATGCATGTAGGGTTAGCTAGGTTGGCTTTGTTTGGGTGCATGTGTGTTAATGGTGGTTTTGCATGTGAATTGATGGATTGTTTTTTATGGAATGGATGGTTCTTTGCATGGCTTTTGAAGTGATTGTGGGCTTTGGAATTGGAAGGAAATGCATGGCCTTGGGGTTGGTTTAAGAGAGAATGGGCTAGGCCCTTTGTTTTATGTCCAAAATGAATACAAGGCCTTCAAATTCGTCCAACACTTTGGCTCCAATCATATGCTATCCATTCCAAGCCCAATTTTGCTCCAAAATGCTCCAAAATGCATCTTTTTGCTTCATTAGCCATATGAACCTAAAAACACACGAAAATGGCTTAAACTACTAAAACAACTATGAATTAACAACATAGATGCACGAAAACAAGCTAAGTAAGTCGCCTAAATATGCTCCTATCAGTAGACCATCTTCAGGGTAGGCCGTCAGATTATGAATTTTCTGAGACTTTCTCTATTTCTCTAGTTGATCTACTTGACTTCTCGTTTGAGGCTGCCTTTGGTGGAGCAGCTGAGGGTCAGGCAATCTAAGCCGTGGCGGCTGAGGATGAGCTAATAGAAGCTTTTGCTACTAAGAATGGTATGGCTGCTAAAAGCGTAGTAGTCGAGGGACTAGTGGTTGGGCAGGCTGCAGATGAGTAGACATTTAGCTTAGACTTTAGAATTTTGTTCTTTTGTTTTCGTTCTACTTTATTTGAACTTTGTTGGCCTTCAAGCCGGTTTATCAATTTGCTAGAAATTTAATAAACAACTTCCCTTGCTTGGCTTCATCCTTCATTTCGCCATGTCTTTTGTAAAACTTTACCGTAGGACGGGCGACTGGGCGAGCTGCTTCAATGAAGCAGTCGATCCCATGTCGTCACTTAGGTTTTAGTTTTGGCTTTGATGCTCAAGGAGCTTTACCTGCATGAGGAAAAAATATAAGATTTCTAACTTATAGAGCCGACAAAAGCAGGCGAATCCATGTAGCTGTTATAGTCGTGAATCTCGGCTTTTATTGGTTGCACGAGCCTTGGCCCTCCCGGGGCATGTTACGAAATTTTAAACTTATAAAGCTGGCGGCTAGACACGTGCTTCTCATAGAATGTAGAGGAGTCAACGTAGTTGTTATAGTTATACATTTTGGCTTTAGCAATTGCATGAACCTTGGCCCTCCCCGGGCGTGTTGTGAAATTTTTAACATATAGAGACGGCGGCCAGACACATCCTTCTCGTATAAAGCAGAGGAGTCTACATAGCTGCTATAGTTGTAGATTTCAGCTTTAGTGGCTGCATAAGCCTTGGCCTTCACAGGGCATGTTATGAAAATTTTAACTTATAAAGCCGGCGGTCGGACACGTGCTTCTCGTAGAAAGTAGAGGAGCCCACGTAGCTACTATAGTTGTACATTTCAGCTTTAACTCTTGCAAGACTTAAACTGTAGACCGTCGACTGGAGGCTTTACTTTTTAAATAAGAAGACGGGTTCATGTAGTCATAGTATATGTAAGTCTTGGCTTATGGATTGCCTAGGGCTACAGCTGTTAGGTCGTCGGCTGGGCGTCAAACTTACAGAGGCAAATGACCCATGTGACCACTTTAGGCATCGTTTCTAGCTCTCAAAGGCAATATCCTTTCAAGCTGCTGGTCCTTGATCTCCTAAGCTGCACGTAGCTCGATATGGATTTCTTAGGCAGCAATTGTAACTAATTCGGCAAGTCGCTAACTAGTATTGCAACACTTTAGAGTCGAGTTACGTTCATGAAGACATGCACGTCAAGGATGGACCATCTAATCACGTGAATTCTTTCATGGGCAAGGATCCTGCACTTAGCGTCTTTTCCAGTAGACACCTGGGCTCTCGCAGAATTGAATTCTTTAGTTGGCTAAGTCTGCTTAGGAAAAGGTCTATTGTGGTCAATTATGGGAGCAGTCTGGTGTAAATAGTCGATGCATTCAGGGGAAACTGAGTAGTCGTACAACCCATCCACGTATGGATATTCCAAAGTAGTTTACCCTTTCGCTCTAAAGAGCAGACCCAAATGGGTGTCGGGGAATTAGTTTACCCTCTCGCACTGGAGACCATACCTAGATGGGTGTTGGGAGATTGGATTACCCTCTTGCACTAGAAAACATACCTATAGGGTGTTGAGGAATTAGTTTACCCTCTTGTGCTAGCGAGCATACCCAGATGGGTGTCGGGGAATTATTTTACCCTCTCTAACTAGAGTAGCTGGGAGCCGCAGAGCTGAGGTCAGCTAAGGCTGTGTTACATGGGGTAGGAGGCGGTGCCCAACTGCTGGTAATGGGCTGTTATAGGACTAAGTGATGTGCAATAGGAAGTGGTATGAAACTGTCTACGTAATGAGGACTAAGCATGTTTTCAATGTAGTTTGAGGAACTCTCCTGCAGGTTGGGCTTATGCGTCCTTCCAGTGCTCATCTGCCCTCAGTATGGCTTTGGGCTAAGTTGCCATTTTCATCGGAATGTCTGCTAATATTTGTGCCTTTATCATCGTACATCATAATGACAGTTACATGTGTTTGAAGGTACGGCTTAAGCTTTCGAGTTGCAACAACTAACCCCAAAATCAAAGTTTTGATTTATGAGTATCTGGTTTCCTCGTTAAAGATAGCTTTTGAATTGTGAAATACAGGTAATCGAGCCTTCAACTCTTCTCGTATGAGGGTAGAGCTCACTATTATTTCAGATACCGCTAGATAGATGTACAGGTCATTTGCTGCTTCTAGGTTAGATAGTAGAGGAGGCCATATCAGGTACTTATTCAAGTCCTAGAATGTTCTCTCGCACCTCGTCATTCCATTTATCTCGTCGCGCCTTCTTGATTGCCTTGAAAAAGAGCTTCTATCAGTGGGTAGATCGCAAGAGGAAACGTTTAAGTGTTGTTGCTCGCCCGGTCAAACCTTGTATATCCTTCAGAGTAGTGGGAGACTTCATATCCAGGATCACTCAGATCTTCTTTGGATGTACGTCCGACGGGGTTAAGCTTCGTCAATAATTTCAATTCGCTATAATCCATGCAGTTGCTCTGTTACTAGCCTTTGTACTTCCTCCTAGATTTGCCTTTGCCAAAGCAGCGGAGCCTTCGGCTGCCCCAAATATGGACCTACTGGTCTATGTTGCTTATATGTATGTCTTGCTCGTCTATGCTGCAATCGTAACGCACGTGGTTCATTTTCGGCTGGCGAGTGAGCTGCTCGTTGTCGCACTTGGCAGAGCCTACCAGTGGAACTTGAGTTGGACTAATCTCTTGCTTTCCTCGGTCTATTTTGTGGCTATTTACTCTAATACCTCGCAAGAGGATCTCCTTGTGGGCCTTAGCTCATATGGACACTTCGCCTGGAATGTCCGGAGTGCTCATCTAAGTGTGGACCCAACCTTAAGTGCACACTTACTCATGAGCCAAGTCGGGAATGAATTCTTTTCTGCATATTGAGGCGGGAGAAAACGTTTTCCCAAAGGCCCAAATTTTATCTTACTAAGGGGAAGGAATGAGAGAGAGAGAGAGAGAGAGAAGAGAGATGCGTTAGTAGAATCGTAGGGGAATGTGTGTGTTATTCCACCCTACGTAGTGCCCTTATTTATAGTAATAAGAGGGAGAAGAAATCCTTCATCCCCAAGGAATACAAGTTCATATAGGAAAGAATAACTAGAATTAATCTAATCTAGGATTTACATAATCACACTTAAACTAGGAAAGTTCATAAGAAATATAAGGTTTTTGTTGGCTCCACTTTTTCTAAAATAATTAATGCATCATCGGGAACGTTGATCATAATCTTGTGGGGTTAACGACTGTATTTCCAGAAAATGATCCCAATTAGACCTAAAACGACCGTTAAATTGTGAATTTTGGTTTCTAAAACTGTCGAAAGTTTGCAAAATATTTCCTTATCTCGAAACGTTCCTTTTTAGAGAGTTTTTGCATACTTGATCTTCAAGTTTATGCAAACATTTTTTTTCAGTTGGATTGTGCACACTAGTTTCGTACAATGCGTGTCCCATTCAAAAGCTTCAATACCAAAACACTTCATGTTTTTTCTCTACTTCCACTAAGTAGAACATAAGTTTTTGTTCGCTCTATTTTTTCTAAAATATTTAATGCATCATCAGCAATGTTGATCTTAATCTTGTGGGGTCGACGATTAAATTTGCAAAAATGACCCCAATTTGGCCTAACTGTTATATCGTCAATTTTGGTTTCTAACCGTCGAAAGTTTGCGACCTATTTCCTAATCTCCAAACGTTCTATTCTTTTTTTTTTTTTTTTTTTTTTTTTTTTTACGTACGTGATCTACAAGTTTATGCAAACATTTTTTTACGGTTGGATCGTGCACACTAGTTTTATACAATATGTGTGGCTGGTAAGAGTAAACATTAGAAAAACGAATACCAAAGAAGATATTTATAGAATAGTGTCGGTGGAATTTTCCACAATTGAGGTTCAACTTTTGACTAATTCTTTCTTCCCGACGGATCTCCGTCGGGTAATGTTCCCGTCAGTAGATTGCCTAAGCATGTGACGATGTCTGTAACCAATTGATTGGCCTTTATAGTATTTACCCGACGGAGGCTCGTTAGGTAATGTTTTTGTTGGTTATTATTTTATTGATTTTTGATATTTAAGAGGTGTATTTTATTTGAAGAGTCATAATCCTTTCCTGAAGGAGTACAAGAAGTTCTTTAAATAAGAAACCTTAGACGGAAAATAAATAAGTTAAAAAACCATTCTATCTCCTTCACTTCTCACGTCTATTATCGTTAATTTACATTCATATAATTCTTGTTTTATAATTATTGCGCAATTGATCACTACTTGGCAATTTCGTCTATCGTTGGCGTGCATAATGGATTAGATATCTTGAGAGGCTTTAGGTTGTATCTTGGAGTTGTACGCACCGTCATAACCTGCAAGTTGTGAGGCGTCTATGTTTTAGGGTAGCAACATCACACCTCTCTTAGGTTCACAAGCCAAACATTCTTATTCCTTTTTCCTCATTTAATTTTTCGTAAGTCAGATAGTGATTATACATTTAATTTATATTTGATTATATAAATAGTTGGTATATTTCTAAAATATATTTCACAATCTAAATCCATACAGTGATAATATATTAGCAAATTTTTACAATCTGTTTCCACGGTAATTTGAAAGCCCCAATAATTGTAGTTTTTCCTCTCGTTAAATTTTCTGGAAAAGGCAAATCATGCCCTTCGTTTTTGCATTTAAATATTAGTTGAACCTTTTGCTCGTGTCTTTATTTATTTGGTTCTTAAATTATTAATATAGTTGCAAAGAAGTGTGTTTATAATACTGCTTTCATTCCATCATTGGTTCTCTGCTTTTTTTTTCTTTTTTGTACCAAAGCACTTTAATACTGCTTATCTGTCATTTATTCTGGGATTGATAACCCGTGTATAGTTTAATTTCATTTTAATATATATTTATTGTTTTTACGCTTTAATTAAAGCAAACTTTAACGAAAAGCTCCTGGTACTGTTCAGTTTAACGAAAAATCACATTTTTACACTATAAAGTTAGCCCTAGTTTGGTACTAAGATGATTCTGAAAAAAGTGGCTATCAAAAAAAGTTGGGAGCTTTTTTATATTTGGTAAACATTCAGCTTCAGCTTTTTTTCATAGTTTTGGATGGAAAAAAAGGCAAAAACACTAAGCTGCAAAACCCAGCTTTGAAAAACCAACTTTTTTTTCACATCTGTTTTACATAAAAGTTTATCAAACGCTATAATACTCCTTTTTTTTTTTTTTTCAAAAGTACTTTTACAAAAATGTTTATTAAACACTCTGCTGCTTTATTTCACAGTTGCTTATTCTCACAACACAGCAGAAGCAGTTTTTTTTTCAAAGCACAGCAATACCAAACCAGCCCTGATCCTGGTACTATTCACTTTACCCTTTAATTTGTCCTTATCATTAAAACTCAAAGTTTTCAAACCCTTTTCATTAGTTTTCCTTCAATTAAATCCGTGCGTAATTATCATTTTTAATTGATATGCAGTTATTATACAGTCGTATAGTTTATCCTATACTTGTTAAACTTTTGAGTAACAACCTGTTTTGATTTCTCCAGTATTATGGCAATCTTATATCTCGCTCATTTGTTATTAGTCAGTATTACATAACAAATGTCAAGTCAAGAAAAAGCCAATGGTGTTAAGCCTAAATAATTTAGTGGCTACAATTTTCGTAGGTGGGAAAACAAATGAAATATTGGCTAACTATCCTAGGACTTATATCCTCCCATGAGGAAACTCAATCAAACAAAGATTCCTCTTCCGAGTCGACTTCTAAACTAACCCCTCAACTAATAGAATACCATTGTTACATTAGAATCTTAAGTGCCATTTCTGATCACCTCTATAATGTGTATCATGTTACTACAACCACCGCCAAAGAACTTTGGGAAACTTTAGAAGCAAAACATGGAATTGTAGAAGCTGGGATGGAAAGGTTCATGGTCTCAAACTTTAATGGCTATAAGATGGTTGATAACAAGTCTGTGGGGGCAACAAATACATAAGCATCAGGAGCTATTAAGAGGAGTTGAAAAAGAAAGGAAAGAAGTTTGGTGAGGACTTTAAAGTCTCCTGCCCTATTGATAAATTGCCTCAATCTTGGAATGACTTTGCTAGAACCCTAAGGCATAAACAAGGAGAGTTTACTTTGGTTCTGGTCATAAATTCAATTAAGGTCGAAGAGAAACATAGGTCAAGCCAAGGAAATCGAAAAGCAAACAATTATAAACTTAGTTGAGAACGACACCAATAAAAATGGCAAGATCAAAAACAAGTTCACCATAAATAATAACAAGAATTTCAAACCTAGGAGAACGAGTTTTAAGTACAAATCACCCAACCAAGATAATAACTTCCATAAGACTAAGGATCTAGGGAGAGAGAAGGAGGTTTACTTTGTTTGCGGAAGAACCAATCATATGGCTAAGGATTGCTTCTACAAGAGGACTGAGGAGAACAAGTCTAAGTCAAATCATATTGGTCCAAAAGCCCAAGTGAATATGCTGATGGAGCAACAATCTTCTCAAACGCATTTTAAGTATGATTCCTTTGTCAGTTTTATTTATGAAAATAAGGATTGGTGGGTAGATTTTGGAGCTAATGTACATGTCTATTTTGAATCAGGTGGAGAACGTGTAACTCTAGGGAATGACTTAATTTCTCAAGTGCTTGGAATTGGAGACATTAAATTGAAGATGATATCTAGAAAGGTCTTAATTTTGAAGGACGTGCAACATTTACCTTATATTAGAAGAAATGTAATTGGTGGATCATGTTTAGTAAAGCAAGGCTATAAAGTTGTAATGGAATCAAATGAGGTTGTAATAACCAAGAATAATGTATTTATTGGAAAAGGTTTTATTAGTGAAGGATTATTTAAGTTTAGTGTTTCTTCCGAGTGCAATACTCTTCCTAAAGTTCTCAATGTTGAATCTAGTAATGTTTGGCATGGATGGTTGTGACATGTAAACTTATTTAAAATTAATAAAATGATGGATTTGGACCTAGTCCCAAAGTCAAATATGAATCTCAAGCATGTGCGAAATTTGTGTACAAGCAAAACAACCTAAACAACCTTTTAAGCCTGTTGAAAGGAATACGCAAATTTTAGTGCTTATATATAGTAATGTTTGTGACTCAAATAGATCACCTACTAGAGCTGGTAATAAGTATTTTGTCACATTTATAGATGATTGTTCGAAGTATTGTTATATTTATTTGATAAAGACCAAGGACAAAGTATTGGTAAATTCAAGATTTACAAGACATAAGTGGAAAATCAATTAGAGAAAAGGAGTTGCAGAAGGAAAGAATAGGGCCTTATTGAACATGGTGAATGCAATGCTTTTGAGTTCTGGATTGCCTGAAAATTTGTCGGGGGAATCAATTTTGACTGCATGTTTTATATTAAAGAGAAGTAATTTTATGTGCACATTTTATATTAAATAGAGTAATCAGTAATGACAACACTACTACTCCATATGATATTTGGAAAAAAAGAGAACTCAAAATCTTCAAGTCTTGAAAGTGTGGGGGTGTTTGGCTAAAGTTACAATCCCAGAACCTAAGAGAAAGAAGATAGGACCTAAAACTATGGATATTGTTTTCCTAGGTTATGCTCATAATAGTAATGCCAATAGATTTCTTGTCATCAACTCTAAAATAAATGAAATTTCAAATAACACTGTATTTAGAGTCAAGGGATGCAATATATTTTGAAGACATGTTTCTTTTCAAGGCTAGAATGCAAAAGCAAGTGGCAGTTAAATCATGCACTAGTACTAGTCATCAAGTTACAAATAAAGAAGAGCCTCTAGCAGAACTTAGAAGGAATATGAGACTTAGAGTGGAGAAGAATTTTGGTGATGATTTTTATATCTTTTTAATTGAAGGTGATCCAACAACCTATAAAGAAGACATGATCTCTGTCAGAGCTCCATTTTGGAAAGAAGCTATCAATAGCGAAGTTAAGTCTATTTTACAAAATAAGACTTGGGAATTAACAGATTTACCACCAAGTACAACACTAATTGATTGCAAGTGAGTATTTAGGAAGAATCTGAAGCCTGATGGAAGTATAGACAAGTACAAAGCTAGGCTAATAGCCAAGGGATTTACTCAAAAGAAAGGAATTAATTATTTTGACACTTACTCTCATGCGTCTAGGATTAGCTTTTATACACAATTTAGTAGTTCATTAATTGGATGTTAAAACAACATTTTTGAATGGACTTAGATGAAGAAATTTATATGGAGCACCGAAAGGATTTATAGTGCAAGGCCAAGAACATAAAGTGTGTAGGTTAAATCGTTATATGGACTGAAGCACGCTCCTAAACAATGGCATGAAAAGCTTGATAAAGTCATTTTAGAATATGATTTTTGAAATTAATGAGCATGAATAGTGTGTTTACTGTGATGAATGCAATGGACAATTTGTATTTTATGTCTTTACGTTGATATATTATTTGGAACAAGTCTGGAAATTATGAATGATGTTAAGTCTTATCTATCAAGGAGATTTGATATGAAAGATCTAGGAGAAGCTAGTATTGTTTTTGGAATGAAAATAGAAAGAGCACAAGCAGGTTTTATTATAAATCAAGCTAGTTCAATTGAGAAAATGCTTAACAAGTTCAATTTTTTTAATTGCAATCCTGTCTCGATGCCATATGAACCAAGTGTGTGCTTACTTAAAAATAGTGGTGAACCCATGTCTCAACTCTAGTATTCTCAAATGATTGGGTCTTTCATGTATATAGCATATAAAACTAGACCCTATATAGCTTATGCAATTGGAAGACTAAGTAGATGCACTCATAATCCAAGTAAAGAACACCGGAATGCTTTAAGGCAAAGTAACTAAGAGGAACTTTGGATTATTCTATAAACTATAAAGGATTTCTTTATGTAGTAGAAAGGTACAGTGATGCAAATTGGATCACAGATAACTCCAAAGTGTAATCTACTTTAGGATACGTATGTTTATTGGGAGGAGCAGCTATATCTTGGGGATCTAAGAAACAAACAATAATTTCCGGAAGTACAATAGAATCTGAACTTATAGCTCTTGATACTCCATGTGCAATGGCTAAATGGATTAGGAATTTTTTGCTTGATATCCCATTGGTGAGCAACTATACCTGCCATCTCTATACATTGTGTTAGATACATATTTGTGGGAAGCTTGTTAAATAAAAAAGTTTTATCTTTGGACTATGTGAAGTCAAAAAAGAACATTATTGATCAATTGACCAAAGGTCTATCTTGGAATGGATTCCTAGATTCGTCAAGGGGGATGAGCTTAAACCCATAAGGAAGTCACCTAGAGAAGAAACCAACCCTTGTGATTGGAGATCCCATGAAAAAGGTTCAATGGGTAGAAACAATCCATGTTGCGTGACTTATATTCCAGCACTCTAAAATAAGATATCTGAAATAAAATCCCATGCTCATCCCTATGACATTTGTGCTAATGATATGTGATTTGAAGGAAGGACATTGTCCTGAATGAGTTCCAAGGCAGGCAATCTTTCGTAGGACATAGGTCACATGTACTCTTGGAGGACTCACATATGTGAGAGTAGTCGTGAGGCCGTGACTGTGAAGAACCGACAACACTCTTGAGAATCAAGAATAAGTGGAGGACTCACACTCTTGAGAATCAAGATGAAGTGCATGGCCATACACTACTACAAAAGTACCCAATAGTGTCATTTTAAAAGTGACAAGAAAAACTCATTCAGGTTGGATATTAAGGAAAATCAGACAGAAAGTCATGTAATGGCAGATAAAAGAACCAACAGAGCGTCACAAAAAGGCTTTGCTATCGATTAGTTCTCTTAATCTACCAAGGAAAAGGAAAGCGTTTAAAAATAAAAAAAGGATAGTAGTGTCGGATAAAAGTGACATTGAAACTCCGGTCGGATAATAAAAAAAGCAGATTTGTGTTGCTCATAACCGACACCACTAACCATTAATAATAATAAAAAAAATATAAAAAGCCTATAACAGTTTTTTATTAAATAAAATAAATAATTAACGGAATCTAAAAACACAAACCAATTTAACAGAGTTCAAATTTTCAGTAAATCTTAGAATATAAACTGAAAACCAACTAACAAAGTCCAGCATCGCAATAAATTATGGATTCTAATACAAAAACCAACTAAGAAAATTTACGGCCAGTTAAGCGAATTTGCAGAAAACTGTGGATTTTCAAATTTAAAAAAATTCACCTTTCCTGTAATTTTCAAATAAAAAAAAACACAATAGAAAAAAAATTCACTTATGCATTGACTCTAAATCAAAATCTAATCTAAAGAAAATACAAAGAAAAACAAAAACTCAACTCTCAAATTTACCTGATAAAGGCAAAGAAGACAAAGATTGGCATTAAACCCAAGTATTGATTTGTAAAGAAACCCAAAACAACCAAATTACCAGTCATCCAATCGAAATTAATCAAAGCCAAGTATCGATTTTCATCAATAAAGAGACAGAGATACATACCTGCTCGTTGACGTAATTTTTGAGATCGAAAAGGATGTTAGAGTTGTAAGGATTCTTGTCAAGCAACTACTCCACTACAATGCCACCTGTTGTTGTTGTAGAACCAACCTCCACCTCCTTTGAAAGCCAAAACCTTTATAAATTCGCGACCTGAGGACCAAAAAGCAAGTCCTGACGGTTATAAGCGACAATACCGCCAAGTTTGAAAATATGTAAAAACAAAAAGCAATTGTTGTCGGTTATAAGCAACAGTAATGATGAAATTAAGCTATCCGACGCAAGTTTGAAAATATTTATAAAACAAAAACCAAGTCATGTCGGTTATAAGCGATAGTACTGCTTTGTTATCCCACATCATCCAAACTGGCTATCGAAATGTCTTATCCGACAATACATTGTATAAAATCCCCACCAATCTCTGACACAATAAGTCACTTTTGTAGTAGTGATAAATAATGCTTACCCGCGGCAAGTTTTTGATCGATCCTGTGGGTGTCATATGTTGTAATCTGAATTAGAGGAATCTAATTCAAGGCTTCATTCACTATGATTCCTTCATGTGAAAACTATGAACACCAAGTGTAGGTTTAAGTTCAAAAGACAACTACATCCATTGAATGGTGTACAAAATGCCCAAACTTCTATTTCTTCAAATGTGTCTATTTCATTGCTCATAGAGTTTTGAATCTTGTGGGGGATTGTTGGTTATTTTAATTATATTTTATTTTAAAGATTCAAAATTTATTATTATTTTATTTATTTTTAATATTTTAGAGGTTTTATTTGAAGAGTTATAATCCTTTTCTAAAAGGGTATGAAAAGTTCTTTAAACAAGAAACCTCAGACAGAAAACAAATATGTGAAAAAAACATTTAGTCTCCTTCACTTATCACATATTTGTCATCATCAATTACATTCCTCCAATTCCTGTTTTAGAATTCTTGGGCAATTGATCACTACTTGGCAATCCTGTCTACCATTGGCGTGCATAACAGATCAAGCATCCTATGAGGCTTTGGGTTGTATCTTGGAGTTGTAGGCACCGCCATAACCTGCAAGTGGGGAGGCGTTTACGGTTTTAGGGCAACGACATCACTCATTTGTTCGGTTCGCAGGCTAGATATTCTTATTCCTTTTTCATCATTTAATTTTTCATAAATCTGATAGTGATTATACATTTGATTTGTTATATTTGATTATAAAAATAGTTGGTATATTTTTGCAATATATTTCACAATTTATGTGTCAGTTGATTCACATGCTACTAGGTATCTGTGACACTTTGGAAATAGAAGTCTTGAACTTTTGACCAATATGTGTTTACCCGACAAATCTCTGTCGAGGAAGTTTCTGTCAGTAGATTCCTAACACACGTGTTTGGATTTATGTGACAACTTGCAAGTTTCTGATCGCGCGTGTGCCGACGAGGACGTCGGGCCCCTAAGGGGGATGGATTGTAACATCCCACATCGCCTAAAAGAGTGATCCTTATATGTATATTCTCATCCCTACCTAGCACGAGGCCTTTTGGGAGCTCACTGGCTTCGAGTTCCATAGGAACTCCGAAGTTAAGCGAGTAGGGTGCGAGAGCATTCCCAGGATGGGTGACCCATCCGGAAGTTTTCGTGTGAGTTCCCAGAAACAAAACTGTAAGGGTGTGTTGGGGGCCAAAGCGGACAATATCGTGCTACGGTAGAGTCGGGCCCGAAAAGTGATCCCGCCCAGGCCGGGATGTGACAACGAACCTGTTCCCCCTTTCATTAAGCAAAATGCAAATTTCAATGAACAAAAGCTCAACCATATGGTTTACAACTTTACAAACTATTTCAAAATACTAAAAATATATAAAAGTTTACATAATATCACCCAATCCTCTGATTCTTGAACATTTACAACTTCCAAATCAGGCAGAAATGCTCTGATTCCTAACCATGCAGAAATGCTCTGAGTATTGGCCACCTAGATATGCTTTAATTCCTGACCACGCAGGAATGCATTTAAAAAAAAGAAAAGAAAACGCTTAAAATAAAAGCTCGGCCGCAAACTCACTAGGAGCACTTTCAAATCCAATGCCGCCTGAGCTTTACAAGCAACGCTGAGCCTTTTTTCCTGACCAGCCCAGCCTTACAATTTAGGGCATTTCACCCATCATGGTAGTATCTTCTCCACGCTCTTCCACATGCAAGAAATTCGAGCAACTTTTGTTCACCACCGTGTTCGACTGTGTTCGCCGCCACCTTCGACGTTACGATGGTATCTTCACCATGTTCTAGCACATTACGATAGTATACTCTCCTTGAACTCCCTAGACCACCGGCCACAATAGACATGCGTTTGCTAATGATGCTTTTTCATAAACTTGTGTTGACGGTTTAGGTTGGGAGGGGATGGTGGAGAAAAATGAATGTATGGATATGGATGAGAAAAATAAAATGGAAGCACAGACTTATAAACTGCGACTGAGAGTTTACCCGACGAACTACTCCGTCGGGTAACTAGAAACACGAGTAGGGTAGTGCTTGGGCGGTGGACTTTTTTGACATGTGGCAAATGGACTTTTGACCACCTTGAGAAAAGTTTCTCGACAAACTACTCTGTCGGATAAATCATGCTACCACAACACATTTGTTTGTCAGTTAAAATTTTTCCTCCGTGGCGCCAAAACTTTACCCAGCGAATTGTCTCTTCACCTACGAACAATGTTCATTGTGTAAGAGCTTTCAGTCAACCCAGTTTGCTGACTAATACTACCCCAACACTGGCGAAATTGTGTAATATAGCTTTAACCAGCGAAATTGTTTCCATCGCTGAAAATTTGGTAAGGCAAACTAAAATTTCTGGTGTTGACATATTAAAACAAGATACGCCTTTTGTTTGATCACATTGAGGAATTCGGTTTTTCAAAAGTACAAGACTATTGAGGAATTTGGTTTAAAATGGTTGAAAAATGGGAGATGCATGAGTGAAAGGTAAAATTTTTATTTTAATAATATCATCTTTTGATGGTTAATGTATTATTTACTTACATGTAGATGCTTGATGTGAGATAGTTGGGTTTTAACTTTGCTTTCTTTTTCATGTAGAAACAAAGTACGCAAAACGTGTGGAATAGAGGGCAGTCCACAATTGTGCACACAACAGGTTCAGTTTCAATGACAACGTGTAGAAAAGATGTGGTAAAATACTATGTTTATGCTTTGTTTTCACATGGTCATTTTTTGGATATTTAAAATTATTTAGAGAACCTTATATTTTAAAATCTTAATAGCTTGATCGTACAAGAATTAAACCTAGCCCAATTGAATGTTCCAAAAAATTCCACTAAACAACTTTATGTGTGTTGTCGCACTCTTTTATTATATGTTATTGTGTGTATAACCTATGCTTATATATTATAATTTTATTGAAGTAAAAAATGGACAATAAAAGACTACCGCAATGGAAAGACAAAATGAAGTAAATGATTGGGTCATATACAAGAAAGTGATTGGTGAGCCAAGTCATGATCCTCTTCTTGGTGAAGGTGCTGCCTTTAAACTATCTACAATAGTATTCTCTTTCAAATGAGATTTGAATTTATGATTAAGTCGATACAACCTCTTAATGCCACCTTCTAGCATAACTGTAAACAGTAAGTAAACACTTAATAAATCTAAAACAAAAACATGACAAGAAATAGGGCAACATAAGATGGACCATATATACATCAACTTGGAGATGGAGGGAGATTTTGAAGTCCTTATTGATGTTATTAACGGTGTAATTTTCATTTGACATTGAATTTCATTATATTTATCGGGAACAAACTTTGTGGCAAATGCCCTGGTTTGGATCTAGATAAAATCTTTTGGTTCCGGTCTAAGGAATTGTGATTTGAGACGTAATTAAGTATTATTGATGCTCTTGAGGATGTTTTGAGACCTATGATAATAGCATATTTATGTGACTTTGTTATCTTATTTCTTTGCATTTACTTAGTTAATTTCCATTTATTGTAGTAATTTAAGTTATTTTCGTATTATTGTAGGTCCAGTTGGTAAAGATAACAATAAATAGCTAAATGGAGCAATTTGGAGCAGTATTGGACTTGGATTAGATAGCATGCGTGAATAGCATATGGGCTGGACGTTTATTGTGTTTAAATGATGCTAGATATGTGCTAAAATCTGGACAAATTAAAGTTGAGGCTTGGAAGGCAAGGAATTACACAAGAAAGAGGAATCCTAGTTGGAGAGGAACATTATCTTATCTTATCCTATCTTGTCCTATCTTATCTTATCTTATACAACCTTATCTTATCTCCAATTGCAAGGAGGAATTCTAATCACATTCCAACAATCTCTACCTGATTCTTAGAGTCCTAAAATAATTCAAAATGACAAAACCCTTTCCTCCTTGGATTCAGCCGTTCCCCTCCCTATATATATGAAATTTCTGCATGTTTAGGGGGTGCCATGCCTACCATTCATCCATTGAAGTTGCTGGAATTTTCAAAGTTTTTTCTGTTTTTGTTTTAAGTTTCAATGTTTATTTTACATTGCTTTTCAGTTATGATAAACATGTATAACTAAGTTTTTTTTATAGTTAGAGGTGAATTCGAAGCCATGATCATATGTTTTATATAAATTGATTACATCCAATTATTGTTTCATAAAACATGAATGCAATTTACTTATCTGCTTTATAAAGAACTTATTCATGTATGTTTATTAAGGATGCATACTTAGTTTGCATGCAGGGATTTGATGCTAGAATATAAGGGAATTTCACCTAATCGTTATGAACTTATATTTGTAACTAGTAAAAGTCACTAGTCATGATTGAGTTAAATAAATTCTTGGCAGGAGTATCATGCTTTTCATAATTACAAATTCTTTAACAATACTTATGATTTTCACAGAACTTAATGATCTTTGAGATGTATCTCTATCATGCTTTCCATAGTTAGGGAACTTGAGAAGAATAATTTGGTTGCGTTGCTGAGTACAATTCAATGAACTTAGAAAAATCTGAGAATTAATTAGTGTTGTTCACAATTAATTTGGGGCATTGTCATTCATGGTTTATAGGAAGAATAACTGGAAATCAATTTGGGTGCATATGTTTCATGTGTGGAGAAGAATCCTTTAGCTATCTTTTCATCCATATTTCATTCACAACTTAATTTACTTGCTGACTTTACCTTTGTTTTAATTAAATTCGTTCAAAATACCCCCAAGTCATTGTTTTGTTGTTAGTTTAATTTAGTTTTCAGTTTTATAAATTTAATTTATGTTGATTAGCATCCCTTCTAATCTCCGGAATAGAACAATCCCTACTTACTCTTACTACGATTGCATAATATATAGGGTTTAATTTGTGTGTTAGTTTCTACCACATCAACCTGGATCTTGATGTCATGCAGGAATGCATCACTACAATTAATTAAGGTAATGATGTTTTTTGAACAAACGATATTATTTATATAAAGGGGTAGGAAAGTTGGCTAAACCTCACAATAAGCTAGTAATAATGTAATTCAAATTTGTTTTTGGCGAGAATCGAACCTAAAACTTCTCACTTACAAATGAAGATGAATACCACTAGACCGTGAAAAAATATGAGTTGTGGAAATTAATTAAAAATAATATTTTATTATGTACATGAATTGAGATTTAGGGACCAAGAAAAAATGCAATAAAATAAAATAAAACTACATGGGGAAGGGCAGGGACGGAGTCAGAAATATCTTCTAGTGGGGGTAACCGAAAACAACTAAGAAAACCTTATTATAGTATGATTATATGCAATATGATATTAAAGATGGTTTCGAATAATGATGTATCACAATTCCAATGTTACAAAAACTTCAATATAGTAGTGGAAAGTGGCAAAGTGATGAGAAAAATATAAGTACATGATAGGCGGGAGAGGGTTTTTTAGGTTTGAATGACAGAACACGAGCACACTATTGCTCATATAATATTTGATATAAAGTATAAGTAGAATGAATGTATGTTAGATATTAGATACATATATTTTCTTCAAAGATAACTAGTGTATATTATATAACTGTAGTCTGCAACCAAACAAACGAATTACTTGAGTGAGGGCATTCACCTCCAGTGAGCCTTCATTGGCTCCGCCCATGGGGAAGGGTACAATAAAAACTCATATATGAAAGTTAAATGTAACACAAGATGAAATTTTGAACGGCGCTAGGCTATCAGTACTACATCTGTGGATATAATCTCAACAAAACAATATTCCATCGACGTATCTTATAACATGCATACAAATATATAGGAGAAATGGAACTTAATTTACCCTCAACTCACTTGACTGGAACAATACTTTCCACATAAATAATAGCTTGGAAATCTCTAACCTCATTGAGAATAGGAGGAATACGAAGATAGTTGAGATTTTTGGTACTAGAATTATAAGAGGTGACTCTTCCATCGCAGGAAACCATAAGAAGCTCGTCACTTTTCCAAAATGCCAATGGATTCTCATTAATGCCTTTTAAGGATTCAACGGTTAGAAATTTTGTCCATGAACTCTTAACTCCATCATAGTCATCCATTACCCATATTTCACATAATGTAGAATCCTCATTCTTTGGATCGTAACAACAGCAAAACGAAGCAATGGATTCATTACACAGAAAAATATTATAAAATTTAAAACCAGATTCTCTCCTAGAAGGCAATTGTATTATATGAAATATTTCATTACCTAAATCAAATGAAAGTATGTATTCCTCGCCATCGTTTGCAAGCCAATAACAAAATCCCTTCAAGTATTCTGAACCATAACATTGATAGGTTTTACTTGATATCTCAATCTTGATCTCTTTCCAAGAGTTAGCAGCCGTGGTGTATACCTCAGCAGTGTGAGGAAGAGCAATACGATGATAATATCTTCGCTCATCATCTGAATACTCACAATTTTCTATAATTTGCACAACCTTGTATTCTTTAGCTTTGTAATCATAGCCGAATCCCAATCCTTCAAAGATCGTCTCCAATTGGAATTTTCCCTCCGGAGGGGAAGGTAGAAGAAGGCATGAATCAGGAAGTTGCCTGAATTCCCGTGTTGCAGGATTGCATAAAATACGAGCGCTTTTCCCTGTTATCACACATACAATACCATTGCAATAACTGTGAACTTGCACAGGATGATGGTCTTCCATTGGAAACGGAATATTTAGGTCCTTAAAATCATAATGAAGATTGTGCTCATCACTATAATTGGAAAGATTCATCATGGACCATAAAGTTTCATATTTCCAACTCTGGTCTGGGAAAACGTGCATCTGAGTACGGTTGAGAAGGAGACAAGTGGAGGATGAGAGTTTGTTGTCCGCGGAATTGTTGAGGTATTTGGCCACAAAACTTGGACTATTGATGAGAGTGCACCAAGACTTGCGTATGCATTTGAATCGCATCAGAGACTTGGGCGACAACCTAGACAGGATTTCAACCACCCTATGTTCAGGAGTTTCACTGTCATACACCTGGGACATTTCGACAGTTTTGTTCAACATGAATTCTTCACATATATATATACGCAGAAAAAAACACCACCAGTTTGAGAGCCAAACTAAATCAAACTCCAAGTCCCAAAGGCCTAGTTGATCGAGATTCAATTACTAAGCATATTACCACATAAGATGCTAAAATTCAACAATACTTAGTTCCACAACCACAACATATATAGCTATCAAAAGAACCCGGTCAGTTTAGAGTTTTCTGGGGAATCATACGTTCAAATTTTACTATTTTTAATTTTTTTTTTTATTTGATACAAAACTAACCACTCAAATTTTACTGTTTAATTCTACATTAAATTGATAAAATTTTTAAAAAAATGTGGGACGGGAATCTAATTTCTCCTCTTAGATATTGGCAATGGACGGATTTTTAATGTGCTCTTTCTCAAAAACCACTTTTTTAGATTAAATACTAAAAGCATTCCTAAATTGTTTTTACAAAATTGTTTTGTGAAAGTTACAGAAAGGACCCTTACTTTACGCAGAAGAATGCGCATAGACTTTTCATGCATATTTTAAAGAATCTATTGTATAATTCGAACTTATTTCTGTACATTACAGACTAAAAAATTAAAATAAAATAATGTAAACACACCTTACAGAAAATGCAAAGTTAATATATGATCTAGAAACAAGTATATTTTTGTGTTATTGTCATACATATCATATCTAATGTTAGAATTCCTTTTTTGATAAAGGATAGCATTAGTAGAGTAAATTGTTAAATATTAGGGAGCAAGAGATCGGTGAGGATTGAACCCGCATCAAGGGAACATATGAAGCATTCCCTTCCGCCACTGTAGTAAGTGTCATCTGCTTTGTTTTATAATTAATAAACACACATTACTGTTGTCGAATAACCAAAAAAAAATAAAAATAAAAAAAGAAATATATAAGGTGTGCCCGTGATATTAAAACTGGTGTATGAATTTCAGTTCCGTTTTTGTAATTTTCATTATAACTTTGAAAATAAGTGAGACCAATTATCATTGGTGTGTTGACCTTGTAGGAAAAATGTAGTGAAACATTTTCTTGAATTCATTCCTCGTATATATAAGATGGACTATATATATATCACCATAGAAGTGGAGGGAGATATAGAAGTCCTTTAGATGCTGTATTAAGGTGCCATCTTAATTCCTTGGTGGACAACATTAAGAAGTTGGCTTGCAGATTTCAAGACTCGTCATATTAATCGGGAGCAAACTTTGTGGCAAATAATCTGGTTGGTGATGTGTTCTTCGTGTAAGGTCGTTTGGTGGCGAACTCTTCCTAATGAGGCAAGATAAACTTTTCCTGCGGGATTATTCCAATTTAAGTCACATAAGAGACTTTTTCTTGTAATTATCATTCCTTGTAAATTTAACAGCTTGGCTTTCTCAAAACTAATTTGAAAAATCATAGAGCTGACATGTGGACTTTTATTCACAATTGATGAAAATGTCCTCATTAATTGGCAAGGCTCATATTTATTCCACCAGTAGTTCAACCAAATTAGAAGCCATGATTTGCTAACTACAACTACTGCAAGCTAAACTGCCATTGCAAGGAAGATAAATGTGGGACTATGATTTTCTAGGGCCAGAGTAAGATTGATCTGAATATAGTTACCTCAGGCTGATCCGAATACAGTTACCTCAGAAGTTCGATCATGCACTCACCAACTCCGAGCAAAGTTGTATTAGATGGAGTACCAGTACCACCATCACTCTACTTCGAGGCACTAGGCGAAGTCCTAGCGACTAAGCTGGATGACCATGCTTGTTCCGCAAGACACGTGATCTGATCTGGATATGGACATAATTAGATCCTATAAGTTTCCGAGTTCTTACAATCTAGAAATTGGCATGCGCCGCAAATAATCATAGCTCCGAAGATGATGCAATATCTACTTCTAGATATCTTCTAGGATTCTCTCAGCTTAGAATAAGGATTTTATCCTAGAAAGGTCTATCCCTACGATATAAATACATCCATCTAGTGTTCATCTATGGTAAGGCAATCTAAAACTTGAATTCTCTTGCCCACTGCTTGAATCTAAAATCATTCACTAACTTGACCGTTAGAGAGCCTTTGGCTGGCATAACTTCACCGTCGAAAAGCCTTTCACCTGCATAACTTGACCGTCGGAGAGCCTTTGGCTAGCATACACCCCCGAGTCTTAGGCTTGCTGATAGGAGCATATTTAGGCGACTTACTTAGCTTGTTTTCGTGCATCTATGTTGTTAATTCATAGTTGTTTTAGTAGTTTAAGCTATTTTCGTTTGTTTTTAGGTCCTCATGGCAAAGGGAGCAAGAAAGTGCATTTTGAGGCTATTTGGAGCATTTTTGGGCATGGATTGGATAGCTTAATCATGGAGCAAAGAGGATGGACGAAATTGAAGCCTTGTATGCTCTTTGGGACATAAAACAAAGGGCCTAGCCCAATCAAACAATCCTTTGAGCCATGCAAAACCTCTAGCCCAATCAAACAATCCATCAAAGCCATGCAAAACCACCATTCACACACACTTCACACAAACAACATCCTAGCCGTGAGTTCCATTGCATTTCCACCTTCCCACTTCATCATTTCAGCCACCAAGACATTATTCCTTCATCATTACACCACATTCCAGCCTTGTCATGCATAACCCACCACATAAATCATCACATGCACCCAAACAAGCCTTTGCCGTGCATAACCCTTGAAATTCCAGCTTTCCACCAAGCAACCTAGCTGTCATTCCACATGCATTCCCCTTGCATTTCCAGCCATTCCCCTTCATCATTGCAGCCACCAATCATCCTAGTTGTCACTCACATGCACTCCTTTCAATAAATCAGCCAACACATGCACCCATCACCCAAAAACAACTCCTTGCCGTGCACATGCATTCCCCTTGTGCAATTTCAGCTTTCCACCAACCAACCTAGCTGTTTTACACATGCATTCCCTTAATCATTGCAGCCACATTCTCTCACATTCTCACCCATTCTCTCCCTATAAAACCATGCAATCCCATCACACAAGGAATTAATTCCAAACCTCCATTCACCACACAACAACAAACACAAAAACAGCAAGATTGCCGTGGGTTCCCTTCCAATTCCAGCAACCCCTCTTCTATTTCCACCACTCCCCAACCCTCCAAAACACTATCCAACCATTCCTCCATACAAACACCAATCCAAAACCTATCCTTAGACCTTGTGCCGCAACGAAGAGGAGGAGAAGGGCCTAAACGTTCATACAATTCAAGTTTGAGTTGTTGGAATTTTTAGGTGTTTTCTTTTCCTTGATTTCAATGATTAAATCTACGTATCTTTGTTGTGTACGTATGAGGAACTAAACCCCCCATAGCTAGGGGGTGATTCGAAACCATGTTTACGCTTGCAATATGAATTGATTACCTTTGGTTGGAATTTCATGAGTTGTGGATTCAATTTGTTTAGCTATTTGATTGATAACCTATTTATGTATGTTTATTGAGAGTGCACGCTTAATTTTCATGCATGAATATGACGCTAGAATATAAGTGAGTTTCACCTAATAGTTATGAACTTATATTCACAAGTAGTGGAGGTTGCTTATAAACAATCGCGTTAAGTAAATTCTTGGCATAAGTTTCATGCAATTCATAGTAACGAATGCCTCGTCAACACTTATAGTTTTCAAAGAACTTAATGATTCTTGCTTGTATCTCTATTATGCAATTCATGTAGGGAACTTGTGGGGAATGCTTTGGGTTGTCGTATGCAATCATCCAATTCATTAACTTAAGGAAAACTTGACGGTTAATTTAAGCAGACTTAATTGACCCGAGGTGTTGAGTTTCATAATTCATCGAAAGACCAACCGAAAATCATCTTGTATGCAAGTGTAACATGTGTGGAGAAGAACCTTCTAGCTAGCATTCATCCATATTTTCATCACATTCATATTTACATTTTGCCCTTAATTACAAAGTGTGCATTTTAATTTAATCTCGTCCAAACACAATCCCCCCCCCATATTTTGTTTAGTCTTATTCTTAATCTATCTTATTTTGAGTTTTGCATTCTTTGAGTCTAGTATAGTGTTTTAAATTTGTTTTTACGTTTTTGAGTCAAATCCAAGTGATTAACAATCCCTCCTAATCCCCGGTCCAGAACGATCCCTACTTACATACTTACTACAATTGACAAAAAGAGGGTTTAATTTGTGTGCGTAAAATTCACGCATCACTTGCTTATGGTTGTTTACTGCCTTGCAGGTTGCTCGAGTTTGCACTCAACCACCATTCATGGCTATTCGCAAACTTGGTTTTAACAATTGGTGCTTTCATTAAGAATGAACTCATATTCCTCCCATCCAAACCACTTTGTTAATTGATATGTCAGCAGACTCAATTAACCACATCGACTTTGTTGCCTCCTAGGGCAATATATATTAGGAATATGATGGTGTCGCTCCCATTAACAAGATGTGGGAAGATGTCATGGAAATCTGTTTGTCTCTAGAAGGGGTTCAATGAAGTCCACTGGCTAGAGAACCTACTAGACTAGCTGACATAAAGGCACACATTAAAAACCTCAAAGAAGCTATTATTCATTTGGAAGAATTGGTTGCCCTAACGACGAAGGTGATTGATCTGACATCCGAGGAGTCGTCTTAACACCCTATCCCAAAGAAACATCATAGAAAATCCAATTGACTTCTGAGTCTCCACCCTGCCCAGTGATCGAGGGAAGAAGCATCCTTGAAAGGAAATTGCATATACGACGAACAAGAATATCTAGGAAACACCTGGAAAGAAATGAAGACGACATGCAAGAAACCAAGAATGGTGGATGCCGTCAAAAAACAATGGCGATCAATTCTAACATCCTGATGTTTTTCAAATCGTGATTTAGAAAACATCTATTCGCCTTATGACGATGCCCTCATCGTCAAGGTCCAAATCTCCAATGCCCTGGTAAGCCACGTCTTGGTCAATAATAGCTCAGAAGTGAGCATTTTATTCAAAGACATTGTCGAAGATGGGAATCCTCAATAGCATCAACAAAGGGAAGCCAACCTTTCACACCTTCAATGGGGCACCAGTGTGATATCTAGGAATGGTGAAGCTAGCGGTCCAAACAGAACCTTATAACCACTTGGTGACTTTCCACCTAGTAGATTGGCTAACTCCCCTACAAAGCGATTCATAGTCAGAACTGGTTACATAAGATGAAGTTATTCCGTCCATTTATGACCAATTACTTTGTTACCTGGTTCCTGAATAAGTAAAAGAAATAAAAGAAGATCAATGACGGTGTGTTACTGCGCAGTTGCATGGACGAGTCAGCATAACAATCAAAGCTAATGGGTCAACAAACGAGTTATAAGGAATTTAACATGGATCTTGACCTCCACGATGACGGTACACCTAATTCAAAGTCAGACGAAGATATTGTGTATATCAGCCTTGAACCCAACATATAGAAAGTGAATATCTTCCTTTCATTCAATACATCAGATAATTACACAAGATTGGATATATATATATTGTGGGCACTCTAACAAATTACACTTATGTCCTTAACCAAACTAACAATTTACAAAACAACTAAAACAAACTATAAGCAATTCTTATCAACACTTTGATGACTCTTTACACCCCCTCAAGCTGAACTTGGAAGCATCAAAAGAACCAAGAGAAAGCTTGGATTGAAGATAGAGGAATCGTTGCCTAGACAGAGACTTAGTATGAATGTCAGCCAATTGGTCTTGACTACAAACATATTGAACCTTGATAAGATGGGCAAGAACCAGCTCACGGATGTAATGATAGTCAATTTCAACGTGTTTAGTCCGGGCATGAAAAACAGGATTAGAAGCTAAAGATATTGCAGAGATATTATCACACCAGAGATGAGGAATCTGAGGTAGTTGAAAACCGATATCTCGGAAAACTTTACAGATCCATGTTATTTCAGCCGAAGTGTGAGCCAAAGACCTGTACTCAGCTTCAGTAAAGGATCGAGCAACCGTTGGCTGTTTCTTGGCACTCCAACTAATCAAATTAGAGCCAAGAAAGATGCAATAGCCACTGGTGGACCTTTTGTCAAAGGTGCACCCTGCCCAATCAGCATCAGAGTATGCTGTAAGATGCAGATTTCCAGGTTTGAACCATAAACCATGGGTGAGAGTACCTTTTAAAAATCTGTGAATTCTTTTAGCAGCTTGAAGATGGGAATCCATCGGAGCATGCATGAATTGACATACTTGATTCACAGCAAAAGATATATCTGGCCGAGTCCAGGTAAGATATTGCAATGCACCAACTAAGGATCGATACTCTGTGGGATTAGACAAGAGAGAACCGGTATGATCAAGTTTGGCCGTGCCTAAGGGAGTTGAACATGGTTTAGCACCATCCATGTGAGTCTTCTGAAGAAGGTCAAGTAAATATTTGCCTTGGTGTAAGAATATGCCTTCAGAAGACCTGTGCACCTCAAGTCCCAAAAAATAATGCAATGAGCCTAGATCTTTGACAGGAAAAACAGTGCGCAGTTTGTTGATAAAATGCTGACAGAGCGTAGCATTAGGACCAGTGACCAAAATATCATCAACATACACAAGGATGATCACCAAGGTTGGAGCTCGTAAGACAAACAAAGAGGCATCAGAAGAAGACTGCTGAAAACCAAAAGATCTCAACACCTGAAATAATTTGTCAAACCAAGCCCTTGGAGCCTGTTTAAGACCATAAAGGGACTTTTTAAGCTTGCAGACATGATGTGGAAAAGAGGGATCAGTAAATCCAGGAGGCTGCTGCATAAAAACATCTTCTTGTAAATCCCCATGCAAGAAGGCATTACTAATGTCTAACTGATTTAAAAACCAGTGAAACTGAGCAGCAAAAGACAACAGGATACGAATGGTAACAGGCTTGGCTACAGGACTGAAAGTTTCTTTATAATCGATGCCTACTTGTTGGTGAAATCCTTTGGCAACAAGGCGAGCCTTATAGCGATCAATAGAACCATCAGGATGTTTCTTAATCCGAAAGACCCATTTACAACCAACAACATTGTGAAGAGAAGAAGAGGGTACAAGAACCCATGTCCCTGTAGATTGCAATGCATTAAACTCCTCTTGCAAAGCAGTTCTCCAGTGAGCATGCTTGGAAGCTTGCAAATAAGTAGATGGGACAAAATCAATAGAAGATGGAAGAGGATGCTTGGTTGCCGAGAAGGCCTTGGGTTTGAATATCCCTGCTTTTGACCGAGTAAGCATATGATGAGTATTGTGCACAGTGGAAGAGACAGAAGGAACCGAGATGGGAAGACCAAGGGAATCAACAGTAGGAGCATGTATCTCAATAGTGGCAGCCAGTAGATCATGTGAAGTAACAGGAGCAGCATGTGAAGCAACAGGAGCAGCAGGGGAGTCAATAGGGGCAGTATGAGCAGTGGGGGCAGTAGGAGCAGGTGAGGCAATAGGGGCAGTAGGAGCAGGTGAGGCAATAGGGACAGTAGGTGGGACAGTAAGGGAGGCATTAGTAGTGCAGGATCGAGAAGAATAAGGGATAGTGAACTGCAAATCAATTGAAGACACAACTGGAGATGCAGTATTAAATCGGGAAGCACTCGGGGACAATGGGTGAGAGTGATGAAATGGGAATGTAGATTCATCAAAAATAACATGACGAGATATATAGACCCTCTGTGTCAATGGATCCAAGCACCGATATCCCTTATGTTGAAGACTATACCCCAAGAACACGCAATACTTACTTTTGCTGTCCAGTTTGGAAGTTGTATAGGGCTTAAGCCATGGAAAACAGCTGCAACCAAAAACCTTCAGCCGACAATAATCAGGGAAAGTATGAAATAATAATTCCCATGGAGACTGCATCATGCCAGAAATTGGAAGGCGATTAATCAAGTAGATAGCAGTGGAAAAGGCCTCTACCCAGAAAACATGAGGCACATTAGAAGCAACCAAAAGTGTGCGAGCAGTCTCGACCAGATGACGATGTTTTCTTTCTGCACAACCATTCTGTTCAGGTGTATGCGGATGATGCGTGATTTATACGCACACAAATTAAACCTTCTTTTTGTCAATTGTAGTATAAGTATAAGTAGGGATCGTTCTGGACCGGGGATTAGGAGGGATTGTTAATCACTTGGATTTGACTCAAAAACGTAAAAACACAATATAAAACACTATACTACACTCGAAGAATGCAAAAATAAGAAAGATTAAGACTAAGACTAAACAACATAAAGGGGGATTGGATTTGGACGAATTTAAACTAAAATGGAAACTTGGAAATAAAACAAATTGTAAATATGGATTTGACGGAAATGAATGGATGGGAAGCTAGCTAAGTGATTCATCGCCACACATGTTATACTTGCATACTAAACGATTTCTAATTGCTTTTCAATAAACCATGAATTCTCAACACCCCGGGTTAATTAGGTCCGCTTAAATTAACCGTCAAGTTTTCCTTAAGTTAATAAATTGGATGATTGCATACGACAACCCAAAGCATTCCTCACAAGTTCCCTACATGAATTGCATAATAGAGATACAAGCAAGAATCATTAAGCATCATGAAAACTATAAGTGTTGACGAGGCATTCGTTACTATGATTGCATGAAACTTATGCCAAGAATTTGTTTAACGCGATTGTTTATAAGCAACCTCCACTACTTGTGAATATAAGTTCATAACTATTACGTGAAACTCACTTATATTCTAGCGTCAAATTCATGCATGAAAATTAAGCATTCATTCTCAATAAACATACATAAATAGGTTATCAATCAAATAGTTAAACAAATTGAATTCACAACTTATGAAACGTAATTAGAAGTAATCAAATCATATTGCAAGCATAAACATATATTTCGAATCACCCCCTAGCTAAGGGGGGTTTAGTTCCTCATACTTACAAAACAAAGAGAATTGAAATTAAACATTGAAATCAAAGAAACACCTAAACATTCCAACAACTCAAACTTGAATTGTATGAACGTTTAGGCCCTCTTATCTTCCTCTTCGTTGTGGCACAAGGTCTAAGGAGATGTTTAGGGCTTTAAGTGTATGTGGAATGGAGTGGGGAATGGTTGGAGAGGGATGGAAATGGAAGAGGATAGATAGAAGATAGAAAGAAACCCACGGCAAGGATTGGGAAATGGTGTGTTTGTGGTGTGTTGTGTATGAAATGAGGAATTAAACCCCCCTTAGCTAGGGGGTGATTCGAAATATATGTTTATGCTTGCAATATGATTTGATTACTTCTAATTACGTTTCATAAGTTGTGAATTCAATTTGTTTAACTATTTGATTGATAACCTATTTATGTATGTTTATTAAGAATGAATGCTTAATTTTCATGCATGAATTTGACGCTAGAATATAAGTGAGTTTCACGTAATAGTTATGAACTTATATTCACAAGTAGTGGAGGTTGCTTATAAACAATCGTGTTAAACAAATTCTTGGCATAAGTTTCATGCAATCATAGTAACAAATGCCTCGTCAACACTTATAGTTTTCATGATGCTTAATGATTCTTGCTTGTATCTCTATTATGCAATTCATGTAGGGAACTTGTGAGGAATGCTTTGGGTTGTCGTATGCAATCATCCAATTCATTAACTTAAGGAAAACTTGACGGTTAATTTAAGCGGACCTAATTAACCCGGGGTGTTGAGAATTCATGGTTTATTGAAAAGCAATTAGAAATCGTTTCGTATTTAACATGTGTGGCGATGAACCCCTTAGCTAGCTTCCCATCCATTCATTTCCGTCAAATCCATATTTACAATTTGTTTTATTTCCAAGTTTCCATTTTAGTTTAAATTCGTCCAAATCCAATCCCCCTTTATGTTGTTTAGTCTTAGTCTTAATCTTTCTTATTTTTGCATTCTTCGAGTGTAGTATAGTGTTTTATATTGTGTTTTTACGTTTTTGAGTCAAATCCAAGTGATTAACAATCCCTCCTAATCCCCGGTCCAGAACGATCCCTACTTATACTTATACTACAATTGACAAAAAGAGGGTTTAATTTGTGTGCGTATAAATCACGCATCAAATTTTGGCGCCGTTGCCGGGGATTAGCAACTTTGCTAATCTTCTGGATTGTTCTATTTTCTTTTGTTTTTATTTTATTCCAAATTCTTAATCTTGTTTTGTTTCTTGTTTTAGGTACTAGTTTATGACTCGGAGTTCTCATCCGATTCGTGAACATATCTCGAGCTTTAACGCCGATTTCGAGCGAGAATTGAGACGAAAGAGAAAGAACTCAGAACCTAGCGAATCAAGTGAAAGTTCCGAGTCCGTTTCTGAATCCGAAGAAGAACCCAAGACAACAGTGGGTGAAGAAGACATGGCAGCAGATAACCGAACCATCAAGGAGCTTTCCGCTTCGGGATTGGCCAATGCCGCCCCATTATGCATTCAATACCCCTTGGCTGTCCAAGGCAAGACCGATGAATTCGAGTTGAAGTCAAGCTTGTTGCACCACATTCCGAAATACCATGGGCTTTCCATGGAAGATCCCAACAAGCATCTCAAGGAGTTCGAGGTTGTTTGTTGGAGCATGACACCCATAAATGTCGACGGAAACATTCTGATGATGAAGGCTTTTCCATTCTCACTTTTGGAAAAAGCGAAGGATTGGTTGTTCGAATTAGCACCCGGAACGGTTACATCTTGGGATAGTATGAAAAGAGCTTTCTTGGAGAAGTTTTTCCCAACTTCAAGAATCATTCTCTTGAGGAAACGGATTAGTGGTATCCAACAAAATCAAGGTGAATCGTTTCCTTCTTATTATGAACGTTTTAAATCACTTGTTGCTTCTTGTCCACATCATCAAATGAAGGAGGAGCTGCTCATTCAATACTTCTATGAAGGACTCCTTCTAATGGAACGCCAAATGCTCGATGCCTCGGCGGGAGGTGCGTTGGTGGATAAAACTCCGTGGGCTGCAAAAGTTCTAATTGCCAACCGAGCACATAATGCACAACAATACGAAGGTGTTGGACAAAGAGACCCCCCACGGCAACACCAAGTCAATGAGGTAAGTGCCATAACCGAACTTCAAAATCAAATGGCTAACCTTACTACGTTGCTTTCTCAGGTGGTGGAAGGTCCAAAAGTCAAAACCGTAGCTCCTTGTGGCGTATGTTCCATGCAAGGACACCCTACAGACACGTGCCCACAATTGATTGAGAATGGGGGATGGGAGAGTGCAAATGCCATTGGATTTCCAACCCACAATCAACCAAGGAATGATCCATATTCCAACACGTACAATCCAGGTTGGAGAGACCATCCAAATTTCAAGTGGAGGGAGCCACAACAACCTCAACAACAAGGAGGCTTTAGACAACAACCCCTGGGGTTTTACACCAGAACCCACAGCCAAGACCAAAACCAACCACAATCCAGCCAAAACCATCAAGGTACGTCTTTAGATAATGCTACAGTTCTTAAGTTACTTACTAGTCTGTCTCAGGGACAAGAAAATCAAAACAAGGCGATGCAAAACCAAGACCAAAGGGTGGACCAATTAGAGAAGCAAATAGGGCAGATTGCGGAGTTTGTGGGACAATTCCGAGATCAAGGCAAGCTTCCAAGCTCAACAATTGTCAATCCAAAGGGTGGCTTTGAAACCGCCAATGCAATCACCTTAAGAAGTGGCAAGGAAGTTGGAACCACCTCACAACCACCAAAATCAAGTCAAGACGAGGAGGATAAGTTGTTGCAAGAAGAAGCACAGGGAGCAAAACCCACGGCCAAGGATGACCAAACCTTGCCAAATTCATCTAGACCTCCTAAACCATCCCAAACCACCAAGGTAAGTCCCAATTCGACTCTTTCTAGTTCTATTCCATTAAACGTGCCCTTTCCTAGCAGGTTTAGGCAATCAAAGAAGGAAGAAGCCGAGAAGGACATTCTAGAGACCTTTCGGAAAGTTCAAGTCAATATCCCGCTCCTTGATGCGATTAAGCAAGTTCCGAGGTATGCTAAGTTTTTAAAAGAACTTTGTACAACAAGGAAAAGGATCTCGAACAAAGAGGTGGTTCAAGTAAGTGAAAATGTCTCTGCTGTGTTACAAAGGAAATTACCCCCTAAATGCAAAGATCCGGGTAGTTTTACAATTCCATGCGTTATTGGTAATACTAAGTTTGAACAATGCATGTTAGATCTAGGTGCTTCAATTAACGTCATGCCATACTCTATTTATGCTTCAATGAACCTTGGTGAATTGAAAAATGATGGTGTGATTATTCAGTTGGCCGATAGATCTAATGCCTATCCAAAGGGCGTATTGGAAGATGTCTTAGTACAGGTGAATAATTTGATCTTCCCGGCGGATTTCTATGTCCTTGAAATGGAGGAAACTACCCATGCTCCACCCTTGCCGATTCTTCTTGGGAGGCCATTCATCAAGACGGCCCAAACAAAGATAGATGTGTTTAAAGGCACTTTAACGATGGAATTCGATGGGGAAGTGATTGATTTCAATATTTCTGAAACTATGAAATTTCCTAATGATAATCACTCATGTTTCTCTATTGATATTCTTGATTCTTTGGTGCAGGTACCCGATCTATTCCACGCCATGGGTTCCAATTGAGCTCAAGAAGGTCTCGTCCGGCTGCAAGACATAAAAGAAAGCGCTACTTGGGAGGCAACCCAATACAGTGAATAAAGCTTGTTCATTGATTCCCGAGTGATTACAAAAAAAAAAAAAAAAAAATAATGGCAGAAAGATGGAGCCTTCACAAGGGTTGTGTACATGAGGCCCCACTACGTGGCAACACTCTCGGAATAGAAGGCATTGGAGCGGGAGGCATCGGAGCAAGAGGCATCGGAGCAGGAGGCACCAAAGATAGATCATTCAAGGCCCCAAACCTTGGTGGAACGCTGGATGACCCAGGAAAGAGGTGCCTCTGGAAGAAAGCCGCAAGCTTTTGACGGTCATCAAGCTCATCAAGCTTCCTCTTCATGCCTGTCGAATAATTGTTGGCAAGCACGTGCAAACTTCGGTTCTCGTACTTAAGCTGTTTGATCTCCTGCTTAAGACTCTCCACCTCTGCCATCAAGGATTCAACCTGACGGGAGCGAGCAAGAAGGCGTTGGCCCATGTTGGACACAGAGCCAGCGCACTGAACGCTAAGAGCCAAGGACTCTTGAACGGCCAACTCATCGGACCGTCCTGAAAGCAACTGACTGTCTTTGGGGGTGAGGAGGTTCCGAGCTACTATCGTAGCTGTTGTTGCATCCGTCATTACAGAGTCCTCATCTGTAAGAGGGCCATGAGAAGATAAGAAAGACGGGCACCGTACCTTATCCTGACGCGGCACAACAGGATCATTGCTTAGACTCAAATCTAAGCAAATGTTCGATGGGTTGGATGAGCTAGCCATTGTTCAAGAAGTTAAAAGAGAAGGGTTGGATGGAGTGAAATCTCGACAGGCCGGAGACGATTTCTGGGAAATTTTCAAGTGTGCATGCTAGAGGTGATCGATCACCTCTATTAAAGGAGAGGCGTTCACCGATTCAGAGATGAAGAGACACCACTCTTCAAAACCGGAATTTCCGGCGTAAAGATGGCCAGCTCGTCAGACGCAATCCCAGCTTTTCAGAAAGCGTGTGTAACTTTGTCAAAAGCTCCCAGCTTTTCAGAAGACGCGTGGAAGGCGAGAAATCAGCTGCACACTTTAGCCGACAAACGTGGGTGACAAAGCCGAAAGCTCCCGGCTTTCCAGAAAGCGAGTGCAACTTTGTCAAAAGCTCCCGGCTTTTCAGAAGACGCGTGGAAGACATTGCCGCATCCGCACTGCCATTGGCCATTACAATTCCTATATACATCAACATTCATGGCAAGGCATACACCCAGAAGTGCATAACTTTCCTTCTCGGCCAAAAATATAAGCTGCAACCAACCCGCACAAACATGCTCAGTTTTCTCCTTCTCTTGAGAACACACTTTCAACCATGGATGTATCCCCTAAAGAAGATACCAAAGGCCTGGAGTACAAAGGAGGCAAGAGGAAACGGTGGATCGAAGCATGTGGATTCATTCGCTGCCTCTTCGAAAGCAAAGGTATCTCATATCATCAAGGGCGAAAGCAAAGGTATCTCATATCATGCTCTTTCCCTGTCTTTTCCTTTGTCCTTGATATTACTTGCATGGCAAAGTGAAAAAAGCAAACAGCCGGCACTTGGAGTCTATCTGGACTCTATTCCCTGGTTGCTAACCTAGCGTTGCTGAGCTATCCTCTAACCCTCTTCAATACGAATTGGAGAGATTGAACAAAAAAACAGATAAAAGGAGTAAGCTCAGACCTTCGGGGGAGACCAAAAGAATCCTGCTGCCCAATTCAAGAGTAGCACAAAGGAAAATCAACGATCGGAGGAAACCAAAAGAATCTCCAGCTCAGTTCAAGAGTAGCCTGTGGAAAAACTCAAGATGAAGCCTCACTGCAATCACCAAGGAGAAGATGGAATTTACACTCCATAACCAGATTTGCATCCCTAAACTCTTCTCTTTGTTAGATACATTCTGCCATGTTTAGTATATTTAATTGCTGTTTATATGTTTGCTTGTGTTTAGTGTGGTTTTAAGCTTAAAACATTGAGGACAATGTTTGATTTAAGTGTGGGGGAGTTTCTAAAGTGTTTTGATGCAAATTCGTAGGGTTTTATCCACCATAACTTCAAATGTTGTTTCTTGCTGTTTTTAAGTGTGTTTAGTGTGTTTTGACTTAAAAATTCGAAAATCACATAAAAATTTGAAAAACATGTTTTGAAAAGCCTAAAAAGAGTGTTTTGAGTCGTTTTTGTGTCGTAGGTCACCTTCCAACACAATGATAAGGATTTGGTTTCTAATTGCATGACTGATAAAAAGAGTTATAAACATGGAGAAAAGTTTGATTTACTCTTGGTATATGCTTGGTTATGGTTATAATGTATGACTTCACATGCAATCATAAAAGAAAAATTCGTTTTTGTAACATGCTTGAAGGAAGGAACTCAAACAAACGCTACAACCCTGAGAGACTTGAGCCTATAACGTTCTTTGGAGAGTATAATCTGTGATTTCTTGTTTTCTAAAGTCGTTGCATGATCTCATTATTCTTTGTTTGGTTACTACTTAGAAGGCGTTTTATCATATAGTTCCAAATGCTAGAACTCATGCCCATTTCATTCAAAGCATGTTATTGATTTACATAACATATATCAAGATGAAGTTGTGTAGTTGCCACCATAGCCAAATAACCTCACTTCCCATATTTCGTATATGTTGTAAGTTTTACACCCGTTGAGCTTTGTTTAGCCTTTATTCTTTGTCAACCCACATTATCCTCACCTAGCCTAGTTTAGGACAATCCACACCCTTGTTCTTAAAAGATAGTGAGCATAACTTAAATGAATTCCTTTTGAGTTACATTATGCAAGAAAATGAGTGTGGGGGAAGGAATGCTTGTTCTTAAGTATGTTTTGAGTTTCAAAAGAAAAGAAAAATAGAAAAGAAAAGAAAGAAAGAAAGAAAAAAGAGCTTGAAAAAAATGAAAGAATGAGTGATTGAAGAAAGGGCTCAAAACACCAATTCTGGCCCTAAATTGTCTCCCTTTTTGTTCCAAAGTTGAGTTTTCATTCAAAAGTGAATTCTAAGTTGATTCAATTGCCTTGCTCACTATTTCTTTAAGAACCTTTGTTTTCCATATCCCTTCTTTGTTATCCACACGCCCCAAGCCCCATTACAACCCGTGACTTCAATCTTGAGTGTTATGCGTTTCAATTTGTGGAGTTTGAACTTGGTATGAGCATATGGTGTCACTGGTTCTCGCGTCTAAGTAGTAGCATTCCATTCATGAGATCATATCTAAACCCTCTTTATACGCACACAAATTAAACCCTCTTTTTGTCAATTGTAGTATAAGTATAAGTAGGGATTGTTCTGGACTGGGGATTAGGAGGGATTGTTAATCACTTGGATTTGACTCAAAAACGTAAAAACACAATATAAAACACTATACTACACTCGAAGAATGCAAAAATAAGAAAGATTAAGACTAAGACTAAACAACATAAAGGGGGATTGGATTTGGACGAATTTAAACTAAAATGGAAACTTGGAAATAAAACAAATTGTAAATATGGATTTGACGGAAATGAATGGATGGGAAGCTAGCTAAGGGGTTCATCGCCACACATGTTATACTTGCATACGAAACGATTTCTAATTGCTTTTCAATAAACCATGAATTCTCAACACCCCGGGTTAATTAGGTCCGCTTAAATTAACCGTCAAGTTTTCCTTAAGTTAATAAATTGGATGATTGCATATGACAACCCAAAGCATTCCTCACAAGTTCCCTACATGAATTGCATAATAGAGATACAAGCAAGAATCATTAAGCATCATGAAAACTATAAGTGTTGACGAGGCATTCGTTACTATGATTGCATGAAACTTATGCCAAGAATTTGTTTAACGCGATTGTTTATAAGCAACCTCCACTACTTGTGAATATAAGTTCATAACTATTACGTGAAACTCACTTATATTCTAGCGTCAAATTCATGCATGAAAATTAAGCATTCATTCTCAATAAACATACATAAATAGGTTATCAATCAAATAGTTAAACAAATTGAATTCACAACTTATGAAACGTAATTAGAAGTAATCAAATCATATTGCAAGCATAAACATATATTTCGAATCACCCCCTAGCTAAGGGGGGTTTAGTTCCTCATACTTACAAAACAAAGAGAATTGAAATTAAACATTGAAATCAAAGAAACACCTAAACATTCCAACAACTCAAACT
This sequence comes from Pyrus x bretschneideri, assembly GCF_019419815.1. NCBI lineage: Eukaryota > Viridiplantae > Streptophyta > Magnoliopsida > Rosales > Rosaceae > Pyrus > Pyrus x bretschneideri. Next base: position 119,778 of record NW_025999577.1, on the reverse strand, counting down.
TGAATTGTATGAACGTTTAGGCCCTCTTATCTTCCTCTTCGTTGTGGCACAAGGTCTAAGGAGATGTTTAGGGCTTTAAGTGTATGTGGAATGGAGTGGGGAATGGTTGGAGAGGGATGGAAATGGAAGAGGATAGATAAAAGATAGAAAGAAACCCACGGCAAGGATTGGGAAATGGTGTGTTTGTGGTGTGTTGTGTATGAAATGAGGAATGAATTGAATGATGGGAATGCAAGGCTTTTATAGGAGAATGAAGGTGTAAATGGCTGTTTGTTTAAGCATGCAAGTGGCTAATTAATGATGAACAAACAGCTAGGAAAGCATATGCAAGTTGGAATTGCATGTGAATGTGTGTGTATGTGCTGGAAATGCAAAGAATGCCCACGGCAAGGAGTGGAATTTGTGTTATTTTCTGTCTACATGATGAAAGGTTAATGAATAATGCATGTAGGTGGCTGCAATGATGAATAATTAGTGGTGGAAATGAAAGGGAAAGCTGGAAAGGGGAATGAATGCCACGGCAAAGGTGTTAATGGTGCTGAAAATACATGTGAATGCATGCTGGAATTGCATAAGCAGGCTGGAAAGGTAATGGGATTGCACGGCATTGAATTGTTGTTGGTGTGTGAATGCATGTGTTGAATGATTAAAGTGCATGTGGGTGAATATGTAGCTGAAATGATGAAGTAGGAAGGTGGAAATGCATGTGAAATGCTGGAAAGGGATTGGGATACACGGCACAAGGGTGAATGGTGCTGTTTTGTGTGTGAATGGTTGTTGTTTTGCATGTGAAGTGTGTGTGAATGTATGTGGGTTAAATGATTAAAGGGGGTGGAAGATGGCTGAATGATGGATTGAATAATGAGGCTCTAGGGTGGAATAAATGGTGATGCATGAGATGGAATGATGAATGAATGGAATGAAGTGTGTATGCACGGTTTTGGTGTGGAGAAAGGGGTGAATGTGCATGTGGCTTTGAAATGCATATGTTTAAATGGTTGAAATGTGTAGATGATTATGAGTATGATAAGTGATAAGTGAATGATATGTTAAGTGATAAATGAATGATATGTGGTGAGTGATAAGTGAATGGAAGTGATAAGTGATAATAGGGCTAGTTTAAAGGGCTAGGGTTTAAGTACATAGAATGGGCCTAAAATAGGTTGGTTTGCATGGCATAATATGTTTGATTGGGCTAGAGGTTTTCCATGGCTCAAAGGATTTGTTTGATTGGGCTAGGCCCTTTGTTTGATGTCCCCAAAGAGCATACAAGGCTTCAATTTCGTCCATCCTCTTTGCTCCATGATTAAGCTATCCAATCCATGCCCAAAAGTGCCCCAAATAGCCTCAAAATGCACTTTCTTGCTCCCTAAGCCCTTAGAACCTGAAAACACACAAAAGAAGCATAAAGGACTAAAATAACTAGAGAAACATAACGTAAATGCATGAGAACAAGCCATTTAAGTCGCATGAATATGCTCCTATCAGCGGACAACTGAATTGATGTATAATACCATGAGTTTTGAAAAAATTCTGTAGTGCAGTGCTAGTAAATTCACCCCCTGAATCTGAACGAAACACTTTGATTTTATTGCCAAGAAGGTTTTCTACATAACTCTTGAACTGAACCAATACAGAATACACTGTAGATTTGGATTGTAAAGGAAAGAACCAACTATATTTACTATAGTCATCTACAATCAACAGATAATATCTAGATCCACTCACTGACATAACAGGAGCTGGACCCCAGAGATCACAATGTAAAAGATCTAAACAAGAAGAAGAAGTAGAACTGACAGAACTGAACGGCTGCTTGTGACTTTTTGCAAGAGCACAGTGAGAACAAAAGAAATCCACTAAAGTCTTTCCTGCGAGAGCAAGCTTATTTGTTGAGAGAACACGCCTGAATATTGATGAAGAAGGATGACCAAGTCGATTGTGCCAAACTGAAATCGGTGCTTTGACACTGATTAAGGCAGTGGGTGAAGTAGCAGAACGATGAGATGACTGAGATGACTGAGATGTACATTGTAGGGGATAAAAACCATCTTTAACCGGTCCCCGCAAAAGCGTCTTCCCCGTAGAACGATCCTTTACAAAGGATCCATCAGAATTAAGAGACAAAGAACAGTAATTATCTTTGAGAAATCGATATGCACACAGTAAATTGTGCTGCATTTGTGGTACATGAAGAACATTTTGCAGTTTAAATGTAGCAGAGGGAGTATGTAAAAAAGAAGAACCAACGTTGGTAATTGGCAAACCTTTACCATCACCAATGTAGACCTTGTCTTCACCACGGTAAGGAGTAAGAGATGAAATGTTAGAGATGTCATTTGTAATGTGAGAAGTTGCATCCGAATCAATAAGCCAAGAAGGAGTGGGCTTTGATGAAAAGCGTGCACACATAGCAGCAAGTTTAGCAGGAGGAACTTTGCCAAATATATCAGGGTTCATTCGATCAAAACAGTCAATAGCCTCATGACTATTTGATCCACAGATTTGACACTGGATACCACGAGAGCCTTGAGAGTTGCCACGAAAGTCTTGATAATTGCCACGAAAATTGGTACCTTTATAATTGCCACGATGTCCACGAGCATTGCCTCTATAGTTTCCACGATGACTGCCACGGTAATTGCCACGAGAAGACTGAGGTTGAACAGCAAAAGCTTGGTGCGGTGGCGGTGTAGGCAAAAGAGGAGGCAGCGAGTGAGCAGCAAAGGCATGGAAAGGCTCTGTGGTGTTAGAGGAAGCAGCTTGCTTCCTTCTAGTCATTGATAATTCCTTGGTGAGTAGTAAGCCATGCAATTCATCCAGAGTTGTATGGGAAAGATGAAGAAGAAGAGAATCAGTAAAAGATTCAAACTCATCAGGTAAGCCAGCCAGTGTAGCCGCAATTAGGTCACGATCTGTGACAGGAGCACCAGCCGCCATCAAGGCATCAGAAATTTCCTTGATTTGTTGAAGATAATCAGAAATTGACGGTGAACCTTTCTGAATTGATTGGAGACGAGATCGTAACTGATGAATGTGAGCATCAGAGACTCCTCCAAAGCGCTGCTCAAGCTTGATCCATAGATCCCGAGATGACGAGACACCAACAGTGAAAGGAATCACTTCTTCAGACAGAGTAGAATTCAACCAGATGAGATGGTTCTGATCTTTCTCATTCCAAATGTCAAAGTCGGGATTGATAGAGCGATCAGAAAGAAGAGGTGATGGACAGACCTCAGTACCATCAATGATGCCAAGGAGCTTATACCTGCGCAGAATCGGAGCAAATAATGCACGCCAGGGGAGATAATTGGAGCGTTTGAGTTTAATTGGCACCATACTTCCAATGTTTTGGATCGTCAAAGAAGCATAGGAAGACGAAGACATGGCAGAATTTGACGAATTAGGGTTCGGAGCTTGCACCGACTCAAGAGGAGAAGACGAATTTGACGGAGTCGCCATGGCTGATTGCAGCGAGAAAGACACCAAACAACAAGATCGAAGCAACAATCGAAGAAGAACAGTGAAGAATCACAGCAAATTCAGAGAGAAAGATCAGAAATTGGGAGCAAAAGCGAAGAGGATCGAGAGAGATAAGGCCGTGAGGCGAGACGGTCGTGATACCATATAAAAAGTGAATATCTTCCTTTCATTCAATACATCAGATAATTACACAAGATTGGATATATATATTGTACAAACTGGAACAAAAAACTAAGATCTGCACAAAGATGATCGGTCGAGAAAAAAAAAATATTCACCAGCTTCCTACGAGCTAACAAGGACGTTTTCACGTAGTCAGTAGAAGACATGACCAAAATCGATCCCTCTATGATCTGCCACCATCTCCACCTGGACTCAATTACTAGACTAGTTATCTAGCATAAACAAAACTAGGGAACAGAGCGTAGTAGAATCATAGAGGCAAAAATAAACAAACTTAAGGATGCCCAGTTCATCATCAAAGTCCACCACCTGGACTTGTTAGCAAACGTTGTGCTAGTACAAAAGAAGAATGGGAAGTGGGGATAATGTGTAGCCTTTATGGACCTAACAAGGCTTGTCCAAATGATCCATATACACTCCCATAGTTTGACATCTTGGTAGATTCAATCGCAGGACATGAACTCTTGAGCTTTATGTACGAGCCAGACATGGAAACAACGTCCTTTGTCATCAACTGAGGTATGTAGTTCTACAAAGTCATGCCTTTCAAACTCTAAAATGCAGGGGCAACATACTAAGGACTCATCAATCGAATTTTTAAGAGAATTTTGGACACAATAGAGGTCTACGTAGACTATATGTTTAAGAAAAGAAAAGAGATACCATATAACACATCTCTAAGAGTTGTTTGACCTGCTTCAAAAGTACAACATGAAGCCAAAAAATTGTACCTTCAGAGTTGCGTCAAGCAAATTCTTGGGTTATATGGTTACTAAGCGTGGAATCTAGTTCAACCTGGATCAAAACAAAGCCATTATAATATGAGATTACCCTGAACCATGAAAGAAATACAAAGCCTAGCAAGGTAAGTGGCAGCCCTAAGCAGATTCCTTTCATGATACACCAACAAATGCAAACCGTTCTTTACGACGACAGAGAATAGCAAAGGTCTACTCTGGATAGATGAATGTGGAGATGCCTTCACTAAGATCAATGAATACCTTTCTAAACCCCCGCTGCTATCCAAACCAATTAATAGAAAAGACTTATACTAGTACTTAGTTGTATCTGACTGTGCAGTAAGCACAGCTCTGATTCGAGAAGACTCGGTAGAGCAGAAACCAGTATACTACATATCAAAAGCTCTTCCCAACCAAAGATGCGATACCAAAAAATCGAAAACTAATCCTGGCACTAGTAACAGCAACTAGAAAACTCTGACCATATTTTTAGTCATTAAGAGTAGTCTACATGACAAAATATCCTTTAAGATCCATCTTGCATAACCCCGACGCTTTGTCCAGGGTCACTAAATGGGCTATCGAGCTAAGTCAACACAAAATAATCTACCAACCCAAGACGTCAATCAAGGCTCAAGCAATAACGGACTTTGTAGTTGAATTCACACAGCAGCTCAAAATACCGCAGACGAAACAAATCCCCGATGCCCTCTAGAAAATCCCTGCATGTGGAAGCTTTACGTAGATCGATCATCCAACACACATGGGGGCGAGATGCAAACACTGGACACATCCATACTTGAACAGGCTTTGAAACTTCATTTTAAGGTAAGCAATAACAAAACAGAGTACAAGGCCATCCTAGTAAGACTTATATTTGCAGATGAACTCTAGGTAAAAGAACTGCTAATTCATTGTGACTTGATGCTCATCCTGGCACTAGTAACAACAACTAGAAAACTCCGACCATATTTTCAGTCATTCAGAGTAGTCTACATGACAAAATATCCATTGAAATCCATCTTACACAACCCCGATGCTTTGTCCAAGGTCACTAAAGAGGCTATCAAGCTAGATCAACATGAAATAATCTTCCAACCCAGGACGTCAATCAAGGCTCAAGCAATAGCAGACTTTGTAGCTGAATTCACACAGCGGCTAAAAATACCACAGAACGAACAAATCCCCGATTCCCTTTAGAAAATCCCCGCATTTGGAAGCTTTAAGTAGATGGGTCATCCAACATACATGGGGTTGGCGCGAGGATGGTGTTACAAACACTGGACATATCCATACTTGAACAGGCTTTGAAACTCCAGTTTAAGGCAAGCATCAACGAAGCAAAGTACAAGGCCCTCCTAGCAAGACTTATATTTGCAGATAAACTCCAGGTAAAAGAACTACTAATTCATTGTGACTCGATGCTCATAATTAATCAGGTCATAGGGGACTGTGCCACCCATTTTCCTACCACGGCACTCTACCTAAACAGAATTAAAATACTACTCGAGAAGTTCAAAAAGTACGAAATCACACAAATCCCCAAGGAGAAAACAGCCATGCCGACACACCCGTTGGGATAACTTCAAATGTAGATTACTTCCTCCGGTGGACGATCCCCTTAGAATATCTAGAAGCCCCTAGTATCTATGAAATAGAGCCTAAGGTGGTCACTGCCATCAACACTCAAGAAAATTAGATGGATGAAATCATCGACTACATATGGCATGAAAAACTACCAAAGGACCACTACCTAGCTAGAAAGCTAATCAAGAAGGCGTTACGATATACAATCATCTGCGGAAAGTTCTGCCAATGTTCCTACTCTAGACCTCATACCTTGTGCATCACGCCGGAGGTCAACCTACGCATTCTAAATGACATCCACTTTGGGCTTTATGGCAATTAAGCTAGAGAATGGTTGTTGGCATGGAAACCAATGATTGCAGGATATAATTCGCCCACCATGCGATGGGATGCAATTAGTTGTGCCCAGAGTTGCGGCAAATATCAAAGGTATACTTTTATAAACCATTAACACGTGGAAGAACTCAAACAAAACCATTTTCAATGTTTGAAGAAAAAACTAGAAGAAAAGAAAAGCAAGTGGCCAGAATAACTAACCAGAGTTTTATGGACGTATCGCATGATAATCCGGAAAGCCACCAAAGAAACGCCATTCTCTATGACATATGGAACGAAGGTCATCATCCCAGTTCAAGTCACAACTATGCCAAATTTATGTACCAAAAAGTAGAACCCCCTAAAAAATGTAGGGATTCTGAAGACCGATCTCAACTTTGTGGAGGATTACCGAGAATGCACTCAAGTCCAACTAGTAGCCTACTAGCAACAGATTTGGTTATGTTACAACAAAGGCGTCAAGCTTAGGAGTCTGCAAGACAGGGACTTGGTCAAACGAGAAGTTTTAAAGAATACTAAAATCCCGAGAGAAGGCAAACTTGGAGCGAACTAGGAAGGACCATACAAGATCGCAAAAGTATGGGGCAATGAAACTTATCACTAAAAACACATAGACAGAATCCTGATCACCAAGAAATGGCACATCACCAAGCTCAGAAAATATTATCCATAAACGCCTCACATGAACTACACGAGATTTGATTCCCTTCCCAGGATATGTAGGCAGTTATCTTCGGACCCAATGCAACGCCGCAGTCTGTGCAAAGGCAAGTCTACGGAGAACTCATCTCATTATGCCCACCATAGGCTTATCATCAAAAGTGATCCCTTGATGTAATTATTACATTATATCATATTTTCCTTAAAACTACACCAATGATTTGATTTTCCATGTCGGAGATATGTAATCAATCCTTTTCGAATGCAATCACACCTTTTTATTAATATCGTTCTACTTTGTATCATGAATAAAGAAAGGTTATATGTCTTAAGTATCTGTTCTTTCTTGTCTTTATGATGCAGGAAAGTACCCTACTCATTCCAAACACGTACAAACTTTGAAAAACTTCACACAAATGGAAGTGTAAAAATGTTCAAAGTAACAATGTCAGAGGAATCTCTCTTAGTGCAGTTTGTGTTGAACAGTTAGCAGCTTAAGAGACTTGAACTGTAATAAGCATGATAACGATTGGCGGGCTGTAGGCACAGGCATATAGTGCCCTGACCTGGAAGTCTAATGCATTATCTGGCCTCTAGAAAGTTTGTATAACCAGCAAGGTTGTGAGTTATAACATTCATACCTGAGCTTTACATCATTCAATGGAATAGTCAAAAAGGGCGGTCCAAAAATCAACCGATGATGGCTCTAAACTCTAACCCCAAGTACGACTACTTCTATCCCGAACTAGCATACTAAGCCAAGTATGTTCGGCAGCACTGTGTGTTAGCAGGGGGCTCAAAGAGAGCATCTAGACTAGGCAATCTGCAAAAGAAATCTTATTCTAACGGAGCTCTCGACATGCAGAAATGCTTTGGTTATGCCACCCAAGGTAGTCTGATCAGAAACACTCAAGTCTGATGCATAGGATTGGGCAAAAGGATTTAAAAGGCATTTTTGACCCCAATGCGGACGACCATGTTTCCAAAGAACTTTCATTTAACATTCACTGGAAACAGACACACAATCTAATCCAAGAAGAAAGATCTATTTCTGCGCTACGTTACAATTATTGAAATCCTTAGCTTAAGAACAAAGATAAGGTATGAAAGATTTTGCTGACTTATATCTTGCAGGATATTTCGGAAGCAACACAACTATCTCAGGCTCGATAAATGCATAAAATAGATCAGAACAGGAGGTTCCTTGTGGGATTAATGTTCAATTCCTGGTACCAGGATAAGGTGGTACTCTAGCTATCGTGATGAGAATCCTTCATAGATGCAAAGTTTGGGAGGTAATGCTTTTCCGAATCAACATTGCCTAGGGAGGGTTTCTTAAAACTCAAACCCAAGCCTACAAACTTATTCACATTCTGCTATGTTGCTTCTTTTATTTCTTCAAGTTCATTTACTTTGGAAACATTTATTAGATTTCAAGTTCTTTATGCCAAAAGATACATGAGACATGAAGAATCTCACACAAATGAATGATTATTATCAAAGTCACAAAGAAGATCAAACTAGTAAAACAGTTTGGGAGAGACAAACCCTCACCCTTAGCAACAAAAAAAAAAAAAAAAAAATTTAGAGGTAGAACGACATCTTGGATTAAAATCGTTGATCCTTGAGAGAATACCATCATTAAGTCGGCAACGTGCTACGTCTACCTCGTTACATTCTGGACATGACACTATGATAGGAGCATATTTAGGCGACTTACTTAGCTTGTTCTCGTACTTTTACGTTATGTTTCTCTAGTTATTTTAGTCCTTTATGCTTCTTTTGTGTGTTTTCAGGTTCTAAGGGCTTAGGGAGCAAGAAAGTGCATTTTGAGGCTATTTGGGGCACTTTTGGGCATGGATTGGATAGCTTAATCATGGAGCAAAGAGGATGGACGAAATTGAAGCCTTGTATGCTCTTTGGGGACATCAAACAAAGGGCCTAGCCCAATCAAACAAATCCTTTGAGCCATGGAAAACCTCTAGCCCAATCAAACATATTATGCCATGCAAACCAACCTATTTTAGGCCCATTCTATGTACTTAAACCCTAGCCCTTTAAACTAGTCCATTTATCACTTATCACTTCCATTCACTTATCACTCACCACATATCATTCATTTATCACCACATATCATTCATTTATCACTTATCATACTCATAATCATCTACACATTTCAACCATTTAAACTATGCATTTCAACTCACATGCACACCCACCTCTTTCCTTTTAATCCACATGCATCACAACCCCAAAACCATCAAGAAAACACTCCATGTCGTGGCCTACTCATATTCCCAATTCCTTTCCAACATTTCACATGCATTTCCACCTTGGTCATGCTTTCCCATTTCATTATTCATTCACTTTGCATTCATTCAATTCCACCCCACATGCACCCTTTATTCTTCATCATTGCAACCATGGCACATTTACACCAACAAACAAGTCTAATCCATGCATTTCCCTTGACATTTTCAGCCATCACACTTCATCATTACACCACCATTCATTCTTTAATCCACATGCACACACATGCATTCACACACACTTCACACAATTCCACAAGCCTTGCCAACACATTCAACCCATCACTCATTCACCTTGTGCCGTGCACATTCCCTAAACATTTCCAGCTTTTCTTCATCATTATTCTCCTTTTGTTCCAGCCATTTTCAACCCACATGCACCCTTTATTCTTCATCATTCCAGCCATGCACATTTAATCATTCATTTCACCCCTATGCCGTGCCTTTCACATGCAATTCTAGCTGTATTCACATGCATTTGCAGCACCATTAACCCTTTGTCGTGGCTACCATCCCATTTCCAGCACACACACATGCAATTGCACATGCATTTCCAACTTAATATTCACCCACATGCACCCTTTAAATAAACCAAAACATGCAGCCACAGAAATTCCTCCCTTTGCCGTGGCTTTCCCATCTCAATTTCAGCTTTCCAAATCAGCCACATCCACATGCATTCACTCATAATCATTCACTCACCTTGCAGCCACATTTCCACCCACCTTCTAGCTGTCATGTTCCCTCCATTACTCCTATAAATACCCTTGCATTCATTCATTCATTCATTCATTCCATTCACAACACAACACACAACACAAACACACATCCCTTGCCGTGCATATCCTTCCATTTCTGTGCAGTTTTTCTCCTCCATTGCAGCCACTATCCAACCACTTCCCATCCCTCCAAAACACTTCACACCATCACATAACCTATCCTTAGACCTTGTGCTACAACAACGAGGAAGAGAAGAGTGCCTAAACGTTCATACAATTCAAGTTTGAGTTGTTGGAATGTTTAGGCGTTTCTTTGATTTCAATGTTTAATTTCAATTCTCTTTGTTTTGTACGTATGAGGAACTAAACCCTTTTTGGCTAGGGGTGATTTCAATACCATGATTATTTATGTGATATGAATTGATGAATTCCGGTTATGAACTCTTGATTCGTGAATGCAATTGGCTTAACTATTTGATGATTAACTTATTTGTGTTTGTTGATTGAGGGTCGACACTTAATTAGCATGCATGAATATGTGGCTAAAGTTTAAGAAGGTTTCACATAATCGTTACTAACTTATACTTGAAAGTAGTGAAGGTCACTTGTCACGATCGCGTTAAGTTTAATTCTTAGCATGAGTAACATGATGTCATAGTTGCAAATGCTTTGTCAATGCTTATGGTTTTCATTATTCTTAATGATCTTCGATTGTATCTCTATTATGATGACATGTAGGGAACTTTTGAGAATGTTTTGGGTTGTCGAATGATGCCATCCAATCCAATAATATAAGGAAAATCTGAGGGTTAACTAGTGATGTCACGGTTAATTTGGGGCATTGTCGTTCATAATTCAATGAAGGAATAACTGGAAATTGATTCATATGCATAAATATCATGTGTGGAGAAAGAACCTCTAGCTAATTCACCAACCATCTTGTTTCACAACACTTGTTTACAATCTGTCCATTTTTGCATTTTGTTTGTTTATTTCAACTTCGTCAAAACTAAAACCCTTTTTTTTTATTTCCTTGTTCCCAAGTGTCTTAAATCTGTTTTCATTTAGTTTTTATGTTTTTAAGTCAATTTAGAAGGTTTTAGCAAGCCCTCTTAATCCCCGGTCTAGAACGATCCCTCACTTATCCATTCTACTACAATTGTCAAACGAGGGTTTAATTTGAGTGTCAAGTAATTTTCACATCAAATTTTGGCGCCGTTGCCGGGGATTAACAACTTTGGTAATCCCTTGTCTTTATTTTTATTTTTTTTTCTTCGTACATTCTTATTTCAGATTCTTAGTTTGTTTGTTTTTCAGGTACTGTGTATGACTCGCAGCTCTCGGCCTATTATAGAGAACATCTCCGACTTTGACGGTGATTTTGAACGCACTTTGAGGAGAACGAGGAGTCAACAAGAGCCACCACAACCTCCACCACAACCTGGGCTTGAAGAAGACGAAGTAGGTGTAGAAGAAAAGCCCACGGATCAGATTTTTGAAGAAGAACAAGCCATGGCAGCAGATAATAGAACCATCAAGGAGCTTTCGGCCTCGGGTTTGGATAATGCATTGCCTCTTTGTATCCAATACCCCACGGCTGCAGAGGGGAAGACTGAGGTGTTTGAACTCAAATCCAGTTTGTTACACCATATTCCGAAGTTCCATGGCTTGTCTATGGAAGACCCCAACAAACACTTGAAGGAGTTCGAGGTGGTTTGTTCGAGCATGACCCCCGTCACTGTGGATGGGAGTATATTGAAGATGACGGCCTTTCCATTTTCACTTATGGACAAGGCCAAAGATTGGCTCTACGAACTAGCCCCGGGAACTGTGACTTCGTGGGAGAGTATGAAGCGTGCTTTCTTGGAGAAATTCTTCCCTACTTCGAGAGTGATTCTCCTACGGAAGAAAATTAGTGGTATTCAACAGAATCATGGTGAGACATTTCCGGCTTATTATGAGCGCTTCAAGGGCCTTGTAGCTTCATGTCCTCAACATCAAATGAAGGAGGAACTTCTCCTTCAATATTTCTATGAGGGCCTCCTTCCTATCGAACGTCAAATGCTTGATGCATCAGCGGGAGGAGCATTGGTGGACAAAACACCAAGGGATGCCAAGATTCTCATAGCCAACCGAGCGCTCAACGCTCAACAATATGAAGGAGTGGGCCAAAGGGAAGCCCCACGGCAACAAAGTGTAAATGAGGTGAGTGCTATTTCTGAAATTCAATCACAACTTGCTAATCTTACTTCTCTTGTTTCTTAGGTTGTGATTGGTCCAAAAGCACAAGAACACCAAGTTTGTGGCGTGTGCTCAATTCAAGGGCATCCATCCGACAAGTGCCCTCAACTAATCGAGAATGGTGGGTGGGAATCTGCCAATGCAATTGGTTTCCAAGGACAAAATCAAAACAACCCATACTCGAACAGTTACAATGCCGGATGGAGGGACCATCCAAACTTCAAATGGAGGGAGCCACAACAAGCTGCCCAACAAGGAGGATTTAGGCCAAACCCCCCTAGTTTTTATTCCAAGCCGTATGCACCTCAACAACCCCAACAACCTTCGGCATCATCTCATTCAGGTACGTCCTTGGAAAGTGATCAAGCTATGCAATTACTAACCTCTATTTCGCAAGGGTTGCAAAATCAAAACAACCGGATAACAAATAACGAGAAGGAGATGATGGATATGAAGAAACAAATAGGGCAGATTTCTGAGTTCCTTGGACAGATTAGAGAGCAAGGAAAGCTTCCTAGCTCAACCACAGTCAATCCAAAGGGAGGATTCGAATCCGCCAAGGCCATCACCCTAAGGGGTGGAAAAGAAGTTGGGACCGAGCCAAACAATCTCAAATCTGCCCAGAAAGTAGATGAAGAGACGACACAACCTGAGGAAGTGTCTAGCTCACCCACGGCAAGGGTGAAAAACTGATGCTAACTAAGTAAGCACACAAATTAAAACCCTCTTGTGACAATTGTAGTATATAAATAAGTAGGGATCGTTCTTAACCGGGGATTAGGAGGGATTGCAAAATCACTTGGAAACTGACTCAAAAACGTAAAATAAAGTTTGAAACACTAAACTAGACTCAAAGAATGCAAAATTAACAATAAAAACACTCAAACAAATCAAAAGACTCAAAGAATACAAAACACTTATAAACACAAATTAAGACACTTTCTAACTAAATTAGACACTAAGGTAAAGGGGGATTGAGATTTTGACGAAAATAAATTAAATGCACAAATTGTAATTTAAATGCAGAATTTAAATATGAATGTGATGAAATATGGAATGAATGCTAGCTAGAAGGTTCTTCTCCACACATGTCACACTTGCATACAATTTGATTTTCAGTTGGTCTTTCGATGAATTATGGAACTCAACACCCCAGGTTAATTAGGTCCGCTTAAATTAACCGTCAAGTTTTCCTTAAGTTAATGAATTGGATGGGTTAGCGCAACGCAATTCAAAACATTCTCCAAAAGTCCTTTACGTGAAAAGCACAATAAAGATACAATCAAAGATCATTAAACATCATGAAAACTATAAGTGTCGACGAGGCATTCGTTACTATGATGAGCATGAAACTAGTGCCAAGAATTCATTTAACGCGATTGTTTATAAGCAACCTCCACTACTTGTGAATATAAATTCATAACTATTAGGTGAAACTCACTTATATTCTAGCGTCATATTCATGCATGAAAATTAAGCGTGCACTCTCAATAAACATACATAAATAAGTTATCGATCAAGCAGTTAAACAAATTGAATTCACCAATCATGAAATTCCAACCAAAAGTAATCAATTCATATTGCAAGCATAAACATGGTTTCGAATCACCCCCTAGCTAACTAGGGGGATTTAGCCTCTCATGTTCACAACAAGAAAAATAAAATTGAATTTAAACATAAAGAACAAAGGATGGATTACACCTAGAACGCCCAACGAATCCACTTGAATTTCTGCGCGTCTAAGTCCTCTTTCCTCTTCTCCTTGATGCGGCAGTGAGGCTAAATGGATGATTTGGATGTTATTTTGGGTGTGGGATGGATTTATGGAGGTTTAGTGGTGCGGCAATGGTGGGGAAGGTGTGGAAAGGTTTGTATGGTGGTGGAAAGTGTCAAGGAAGGCTGCGGCTGGAATGAATTTTATTAGGGTCTTGCGGCTGTTATGGAATGGTGTTGAATGTGTGACAGTTTTTGGGGAAGTCACGGCTTGGGGAGTAAAAGGGTTAATGAGGAATTAGGGTGAAAAAAAATGGGGAAGGCACGGATTAGAAAAATCAAATGGGAGATGTTGCTGCGGCTGTGATGATAAATGTGGCTGGAATGGTTTTGCACCGATTATGGAGTGAAAAATGGGAAAAGTGGCTGCTGCCTTTTGGAGAGAATTAGGTTGAGATTAATGGGGGGGGCCACGGCAGATTTTGAATTAAGGGATGGTTGCGGCTGTTGGATGAAAGGCACGGCTGGAAGAATTATTAGGGTTGAATAATAAAATGGGAAGCCACGGCTTACTAAAGTAATTAGGTGTTTGTGGCTGCTTTGTTTTATTTATTTTTTTGCTGAAAAATATGAAAAGAAAAATAATAAGAGGTCCCTAAGGTGCGGCTAGGAAGGGAAATAGGGCTAGGGCCTTGGTTTTGTGTCCTAAAGTGCATACGAGGCCTATAAAGTGGCTAGAAAATATGGACGTTTAGAATTAGGAAAGGTTACCAAAACGGGAAACTTAGGGTCAACTTTCCTAAAATAGGAAGCCTTGTTTGAGTAGGATTCTTCGTTTTGTTAAGAATTCATCGTTGGCGTAGGAATTCGTCGTTTCTTCAAGTCTTCAACTCATTCATTCCTCTTTCGCTCCAAAAGACTCCAATTTGCATCTTCTTGCACACTTTGGCCTTATAATCTGAAAATACACAAAAGTGGCCTTAAACACTAAAACAACCAAGTAAACACAACATAAATGCACAAGAACAAGCTAATTAAGTCGCATGAATATGCTCCTATCAAAAACCCAATGCCGCAGGCCCCCAATCACCCTAACTCGGTCAAATCAGGTAATTTAAGTTCAAATTCATGTACTTCACATCCTAATCTGCCCAATGTACCTTTTCCTCGCAGGTTCATGCAAGAAAAAAAGGAAGAAAGCGGGAAGGACATTCTTGAAACGTTCCGGAAGGTGCAAGTGAACATACCGCTTCTCGATGCAATCAAACAGGTTCCAAAGTATGCTAAATTCCTCAAGGACCTATGCAATACAAAGAGAAGAAGGGCAAACAAAGAGGTAGTGAAGGTAAGCGAGAATGTGTCCGCTGTTTTGCAACGTAAACTGCCTACCAAGTGCAAAGACCCCGGTAGTTTCACGATTCCTTGTGTGATTGGACATAATCGTTTTGAACATGCCATGCTTGATTTAGGTGCATCCATAAATGTCATGCCTTATTCTATTTATGCATCTATGAATTTGGGTGAATTAAAACAAGATGGTGTAATTATACAATTGGCCGATCGTTCTAACGCGTATCCAAAAGGAGTTTTGGAAGATGTGCCTGTGCAGGTGAACCATTTAATTTTTCCGGCTGATTTCTACGTCCTAGACATGGAGGATTCAGCCCATTCTACATCTTTGCCGATTCTCCTTGGTAGGCCATTCATGAAGACGGCCCGAACGAAGATTGATGTATACAAAGGCACCTTGACAATGGAATTCGATGGGGAAGTGATTGATTTTAATATTTCTGAAACTATGAGATATCCCGTTGATGACCATTTTTTTTTTTCCATTGATGTTATCGATTCTTTGGCGCAGGTATACCTTGAAGAATTGAACGAGGACGCCCTGGAAACAACCATCACTAAGGCCATAGAGTGCAAAAATGAAGGATTTGGGCCAATGCAAGGCCACGACAAGGAGGAGGAATTCTTTGCCATGGGTTCTAGTGAAGAAATAATTGAGGTTGTGGCAGCCCTTGAGTCATTGCCACAACAATATGGTAAGGTTCGACTCTCACTTTCAAATTCAGTTTCCACTAAGATGCTACCTTCTGTTGTTCAGGCACCATCGCTTGAACTTAAGCCGTTGCCGGACCATTTGAAGTATGTGTTTTTGGGAGAAGGCGAAACATTGCCCGTCATCATTTCATCAAGTCTCACGGCAATGGAGGAGGAAAAGCTGGTGAGGGTGCTGCGAGAACACAAAACGGCCATAGGGTGGACTTTGGCCGACATTAAAGGAATAAGCCCTACCACATGCATGCATCGTATACTTCTTGAGGAGGGGACTAAGCCATCCCGAGAGGCTCAACGCCGTCTCAACCCGCCGATGATGGAAGTGGTGAAGAAGGAAATAATCAAGCTTTTGGATTGCGGAGTGATCTACCCTATCTCCGATAGCCGTTGGGTCTCTCCAGTTCAAGTCGTTCCCAAGAAGTCCGGAGTAACTGTTATCAAGAATGATGAGAATGAGCTCGTGCCTACACGCATTCAGACTGGATGGCGAGTATGTATCGATTACCGAAAGCTAAATGCCATGACTAGGAAAGATCACTTTCCTTTGCCATTCATCGACCAGATGCTTGAAAGGTTAGCCGGTCATGCTTTTTACTGTTTTCTTGATGGATACTCTGGATATAACCAAATTGTGATAGCCCCGGATGATCAAGAGAAGACCACATTCACATGTCCCTTTGGAACATTTGCTTATCGTCGCATGCCATTTGGCTTATGCAACGCACCGGCCACTTTCCAAAGGTGTATGGTAAGTATATTTTCCGATTTTGTTGAAAAGATCATTGAGGTTTTCATGGATGATTTCAGTGTGTTTGGGAGTTCATTTGATAATTGCTTGGATAATCTGACCTTAATTTTGAAACGATGTTTTGAAACTAACCTTGTCTTGAATTGGGAGAAATGTCACTTTATGGTGAAACAAGGTATAGTTTTAGGACATATTGTTTCAGGAAAAGGAATTGAAGTAGATAAATCGAAAATAGACCTTGTACGTCACTTACCCTCTCCTACTTCGGTTAGAGAGGTACGTTCGTTTCTTGGCCATGCAGGGTTCTATAGGCGTTTTATCAAGGACTTCTCCAAGATGTCCAACCCTCTTTGCCGATTGCTTCAAAAAGATGTGCCATTTAAGTTTGATGAAGAGTGTAATTCGGCATTTAACCAACTCAAGGAGAAGCTAGTCTCGGCCCCCATTATTGTACCTCCAGATTGGAGCCTTCCGTTCGAGCTCATGTGCGATGCATCCGACTATGCATTAGGCGCTGTTCTAGGACAAAGAAGAGACAAGCGGCCGCATGTCATATACTATGCCTCTCGAACTCTCGATGATGCCCAATTGAACTACTCCACGACGGAAAAAGAACTTCTAGCTGTGGTTTTTGCTTTAGATAAATTCCGTTCATATTTAATTGGTACTAAAGTAATCGTTTATTCTGATCATGCAGCTTTGAGGTACTTGCTCACGAAAAAGGAAGCAAAGCCGAGGCTTATCCGTTGGATTCTTCTTCTTCAAGAATTTGATATTGAAATCCGGGATAAGAAAGGAAGCGAGAATGTAGTGGCTGACCATTTAACCTGAATGATCCACGAGGAGCATGAACATGCCGTACCTATCCCTGAAACTTTTCCCGATGAGCAGCTGCTATCCATTGAGGTAAGTGAACCATGGTATGCAGATTTAGTGAATTACTTGGTGGCTAAACAATTTCCAAATGAACTAAACAAGCACCAACGTGATAAGCTTAAAAATGATGCACGTTTCTATGTTTGGGATGACCCTTATTTGTGGAAGTATTGCTCAGATCAAATTGTACGTAGATGTGTGCATGATTCTGAATTTCACTCAATTCTAAGCTTTTGTCACACATATGCATGTGGTGGTCATTTTGGCACACAACGCACTCCCTCAAGGTTCTAGAGTGTGGTTTTTATTGGCCGACTATATTTAGGGATGCTAGAACCTTTTGTATGTCTTGTGATCGTTGCCAACGAATGGGTAACATAGGTACCAAGGACCAAATGCCGCAAACCCCTGTCTTTAATGTTGAAATTTTTGATGTTTGGGGCATTGATTTCATGGGCCCTTTCCCTCCATCTTATGGTTTCACTTATATCTTGCTAGCCGTTGATTATGTTTCTAAATGGGTGGAAGCAAAAGCCACCCGTACTAACGATTCTAAGGTGGTTGCAGATTTCGTGAAAACTAACATTTTTGCTAGGTTTGGAATGCCGAGAGTAATCATAAGTGATGGAGGGTCTCACTTTTGCAATCGGACCATTGAGGCGTTGCTAAGAAAGTACCATGTCAACCATAAGGTCTCCACACCTTACCATCCTCAAACAAATGGCCAAGCCGAGGTGTCTAACCGAGAAATCAAACAAATTTTGGAGAAGACCGTTGGACCAACAAGGAGGGATTGGAGCTTACGTTTAGATGATGCACTGTGGGCATATCGTACGGCGTACAAAACACCCATTGGGATGTCACCTTTTCGGCTCGTCTATGGTAAGCCATGTCATTTGCCCGTAGAGTTAGAGCACAAGGCACATTGGGCCGTGAAGACTTTCAACATGGACATAGATGCAGCGGGAATTCATAGGAAGCTCCAATTGAATGAACTTGAGGAGATTCGGAATGAAGCCTATGAGAATGCCCGGATGTACAAAGCCAAGACCAAAGCATTCCATGATAAAATGATTCGAACCAAGACCTTCACAGTTGGGCAGAAAGTGTTACTTTTCAACTCTCGCCTACATTTGTTTCCTGGTAAGTTGCGTTCTAAATGGATTGGCCCGTTTGTTGTTACTAACGTTTTACCTTATGGTGCAGTCCACATAAAAAGCTTAAGGAATGGCGTAGAATTCAAGGTGAACGGGCATCGGTTGAAGCCATATTACGAGCATGGTGTGGGGCAAGTGGTGGAAGACATTCCTTTCCATTCCGTGAGCTCAAATGAAGATTGAAGAGAGTACTCGTCCGGCTGCAAGACGTAAAAGAAAGCGCTTCGTGGGAGGCAACCCATTACAGTGAATAACGCTTGTTCATTGATTTCCGAGTGATTACAAAAAAAAAAAAAAAAAAAAAAAAAAAAAACAAAAAACATGGCAGAAAGATGGAGCCTTTACAAAGGTTGTGTACGTGAGGCCCCACTACGTGGCAACACTCTCGGAGCAAGAGGCATCAGAGCAAGAGGCATAGGAACAGAAGGCATCGGAGCGAGAGGCATAGGAGCGGGAGGCACCGAAGATAGATCATTCAAGGCCCCAAGCCTTGGTGGAACGCTGGATGACCCAGGAAAAATGTGCCTCTGGAAGAAAGCTGCAAACCGTTGACGGTCATCAAGCTCATCAAGCTTCCTCTTCATGCCTGTCGAATAATTGTTGGCAAGCACGTGCAAACTTCGGTTCTCATACTTAAGCTGTTTGATCTCCTGCTTAAGACTCTCCACCTCCGCCATCAAGGATTCAACCTGACAGGAGCGAGCAAGAAGGCATTGGCCCATGTTGGACACAGAGCCAGCGCACTGAACACTCAGAGCCAGGGATTCTTGAACGGCCAACTCATCGGACCGTCCTGAAAGCAGCTGACTGTCTTTGGGAGTGAGGAGGTTCCGAGCCACTATTGTAGCCGTTGTTGGATCCGTCATCACAGAGTCCTCATCTGTAAGAGGGCCATAAGAAGCTAAGAAAGACGGGCACCATACCTTATCCAGACGCGGCGCAACAGGATCATTGCTTAGACTCAAATCTAAGCAAATGTTCGATGGGTTAGATGAGCTAGCCATTTTTCAAGAAGTTAAAAGAGAAGGGTTGGATGGAGTGAAATCTCGACGGGCCGGAGACGATTTCTGGGCAATTTTCAAGTGTGCATGCTAGAGGTGATTGATCACCTCTATTAAAGGAGAGGCGTTCACCGATTCAGAAATGAAGAGACACCACTCTTCAAAACCGGAATTTCCGGCGTAAAGATCGCCAGCTCGTCAGACGCAATCCCGGCTTTTCAAAAAGCGTGTGTAACTTTGTCAAAAGCTCCCAGCTTTTCAGAAGACGCGTGGAAGGCGAGAAATCAGCTGTACACTTTAGCCGACAAACGTGGGTGACAAGGCCGAAAGCTCCCGGCTTTCCAGAAAGCGAGTGCAACTTTGTCAAAAGCTCCCGGCTTTTCAGAAGACGCGTGCCACTTTGTCAAAAGCTCCCAGCTTTCAGAAGACGCATGGAAGACATTGCCGCATCCGCACTGCCATTTGCCATTACAATTCCTATATACATCAACATTCATGGCAAGGCATACACCCACAAACGCATAACTTTCCTTCTCGGCCGAAAATGTAAGCTGCAACCAACCCTCTCAAACATGCTCAGATTTCTCCTTCTCTTGAGAACACACTTTCAAACATGGATGTATCCCCCAAAGAAGATACCAAATGCCTGCAGTACGAATGAGGAAGAGGAAACGGTGGATCGAAGCATGTGGATTCATTCGCTGCCTCTTCGAAAGCAAAGGTATCTCATATCATGCTATTTCCCTGTCTTTTCCTTTGTCCTTGATATTACTTGCATGGCAAAGTGAAAGAAGCAATCAGCCGGCACTTGGAGTCTATCTGGACTCTATTCCCTGGTTGCTTACCTAGTTTTGCTGAGCTATCCTCTAACCCTCTTCAATACGAATTGGAGAGATTGAACAAAGAAACAGATAAAAGGAGTAAGCTCAGACCTTCGGGGGAGACCAAAGGAAACCTGCTGCCCAGTTCAAGAGTAGCACAAAGGAAAATCAACGATGGGAGCAGCGCAGTTCAAGAGTAAGCCTGTGGAATCACAAAGATCCAAGCCTCAATGCAATTACCAAGGAGAAGATGGAATTTACACTCTATAACCAGATTTGCGTCTCTAAACTCTTCTCTTTGTTAGATACATTCTGCCATGTTTAGTATGTTTAATTGCTGTTTATATGTTTGCTTGTGTTTAGTGTGGTTTTTAACATTGAGGACAAGGTTTGATTTAAGTGTGGGGGAGTTACTAAAGTGTTTTGATGCAAATTCGTAGGGTTTTATCCACCATAACTTCAAATGTTGTTTCTTGCTGTGTGTTTAGTGTGTTTTGACTTAAAAATTCGAAAATCACATAAAAATTTGAAAAAAAAAACATGTTTTGAAAAGCCTAAAAAGAGTGTTTTGAGTCGTTTTTGTGTCATAGGTCACCTTCCAACACGATGATAAGGATTTGGTTTGTAAGTGCATGGTTATGGTTATAATGTATGACTTCACATGCAATCATAAAAGAAAAATTCGTTTTTTTTGTAACATGCTTGAAGGAAGGAACTCAAACAAACGCTACAACCCTGAGAGACTTGAGCCTATAACGTTCTTTGGAGAGTATAATCTGTGATTCTTTGTTTTCTAAAGTCGTTGCATGATCTCATTATTCTTTGCTTGGTTACTACTTAGAAGGCGTTTTATCATATAGTTCCAAATGCTAGAACTCATGCCCATTTCATTCAAAGCATGTTATTGATTTGCATAACATATATCAAGATGAAGTTGTGTAGTTGCCACCATAGCCAAATAGCCTCACTTCCCATATTTCGTATATGTGTAAGTTTTACCCCCGTTGAGCTTTGTTTAGCCTTTATTCTTTGTCAACCCACATTATCCTCACCTAGCCTAGTTTAGGACAATCCACACCCTTGTTCTTAAAAGATAGTGAGCATAACTTAAATGAATTCCTTTTGGGTTACATTATGCAAGAAAATGAGTGTGGGGGAAGGAATGCTTGTTCTTAAGTATGTTTTGAGTTTCAAAAGAAAAGAAAAACAGAAAAGAAAAGAAAGAAAGAAAGAAAAAAAGAGCTTAAAAAAAAAAATGAAAGAATGAGTGATTGAAGAAAGGGCTCAAAACACCAATTCTGGCCCTAAATTGTCTCCCTTTTTGTTCCAAAGTTGAGTTTTCATTCAAAAGTGAATTCTAAGTTGATTCAATTGCCTTGCTCACTATTTCTTTAAGAACCTTTGTTTTCCATATCCCTTCTTTGTTATCCACACGCCCCAAGCCCCATTACAACCCGTGACTTCAATCTTGAGTGTTATGTGTTTCAATTTGTGGAGTTTGAACTTGGTATGAGCATATGGTGTCACTGGTTCTCGCGTCTAAGTAGTAGCATTCCATTCATGAGATCATATCTAAACATGCTTATTAACTCCAAAAATTGCGTTCTTTGTGATACATATATGTGAGTGTTCGTTTTCATGTTTACATCAATCTTCTCACATATGACTAGATTAGGGTGTGTAGTTAGAAAATCTGAGTGAAAATTGAGTGCATATCTTGTAAGGAATTGAGCAAATTCTCTAAGGCATGTTACTACATTCAAAACATGGTTTTAAATGCTTAATTGCGAACTAGTATGTGGTGACTATGATTAAGAATGTACTTAAGGGTAAAGATGGCTAAATTCTGTGGGAATAATGATTTTTAACTTGTCATGTGCATTGGAAATCCCTGAAATGATTGTTGGAAGGTGTAGGTTGTGTTTTACGTGTTTAGTGTCGTTTTGTTTATTTGTTTTTATTCTGTTTTGCTCGAGGACTAGCAAAAGTTAAGTGTGGGGGAGTTTGATAGGAGCATATTTAGGCGACTTACTTAGCTTGTTCTCGTACTTTTACGTTATGTTTCTCTAGTTATTTTAGTCCTTTATGCTTCTTTTGTGTGTTTTCAGGTTCTAAGGGCTTAGGGAGCAAGAAAGTGCATTTTGAGGCTATTTGGGGCACTTTTGGGCATGGATTGGATAGCTTAATCATGGTGCAAAGAGGATGGACGAAATTGAAGCCTTGTATGCTCTTTGGGGACATCAACCAAAGGGCCTAGCCCAATCAAACAAATCCTTTGAGCCATGGAAAACCTCTAGCCCAATCAAACATATTATGCCATGCAAACCAACCTATTTTAGGCCCATTCTATGTACTTAAACCCTAGCCCTTTAAACTAGTCCATTTATCACTTATCACTTCCATTCACTTATCACTCACCACTTCCATTCACTTATCACTCACCACATATCATTCATTTATCACTTATCAAACCATTCACTTATCACTTTCATTCACTTATCACTTATCACTTCCATTCACTTATCACTTATCACTTCCATTCACTTATCACTCACCACATATCATTCATTTATCACTTATCATACTCATAAACATCTACACATTTCAACCATTTAAACTATGCATTTCAACTCACATGCACACCCACCTCTTTCCTTTTAATCCACATGCATCACAACCCCAAAACCATCAAGAAAACACTCCATGCCGTGGCCTACTCATATTCCCAATTCCTTTCCAACATTTCACATGCATTTCCACCTTGGTCATGCTTTCCCATTTCATTATTCATTCACTTTGCATTCATTCAATTCCACCCCACATGCACCCTTTATTCTTCATCATTGCAACCATGGCACATTTACACCAACAAACAAGTCTAATCTGTGCATTTCCCTTGACATTTTCAGCCATCACACTTCATCATTACACCACCATTCATTCTTTAATCCACATGCACACACATGCATTCACACACACTTCACACAATTCCACAAGCCTTGCCAACACATTCAACCCATCACTCATTCACCTTGTGCCGTGCACATTCCCTAAACATTTCCAGCTTTTCTTCATCATTATTCTCCCTTTGTTCCAGCCATTTTCAACCCATATGCACCCTTTATTCTTCATCATTCCAGCCATGCACATTTAATCATTCATTTCACCCCTATGCCGTGCCTTTCACATGCAATTCTAGCTGCATTCACATGCATTTGCAGCACCATTAACCCTTTGCCGTGGCTACCATCCCATTTCCAGCACACACACATGCAATTGCACATGCATTTCCAACTTAATATTCACCCACATGCACCCTTTAAATAAACCAAAACATGCAGCCACAGAAATTCCTCCCTTTGCCGTGGCTTTCCCATCTCAATTTCAGCTTTCCAAATCAGCCACGTCCACATGCATTCACTCATAATCATTCACTCACCTTGCAGCCACATTTCCACCCACCTCCTAGCTGTCATGTTCCCTCCATTACTCCTATAAATACCCTTGCATTCATTCATTCATTCATTTATTCCATTCACAACACAACACACAACACAAACACACATCCCTTGCCGTGTATATCCTTCCATTTCTGTGCAGTTTTTCTCCTCCATTGCAGCCACTATCCAACCCCTTCCCATCCCTCCAAAACACTTCACACCATCACACAACCTATCCTTAGACCTTGTGCTACAACAACGAGGAAGAGAAGAGTGCCTAAACGTTCATACAATTCAAGTTTGAGTTGTTGGAATGTTTAGGCGTTTCTTTGATTTCAATGTTTAATTTCAATTCTCTTTGTTTTGTACGTATGAGGAACTAAACCCTTTTTGGCTAGGGGTGATTTCAATACCATGATTATTTATGTGATATGAATTGATGAATTCCGGTTATGAACTCTTGATTCGTGAATGCAATTGGCTTAACTATTTGATGATTAACTTATTTGTGTTTGTTGATTGAGGGTCGACACTTAATTAGCATGCATGAATATGTGGCTAAAGTTTAAGAAGGTTTCACATAATCGTTACTAACTTATACTTGAAAGTAGTGAAGGTCGCTTGTCACGATCGCGTTAAGTTTAATTCTTAGCATGAGTAACATGATGTCATAGTTGCAAATGCTTTGTCAATGCTTATGGTTTTCATTATTCTTAATGATCTTCGATTGTATCTCTATTATGATGACATGTAGGGAACTTTTGAGAATGTTTTGGGTTGTCGAATGATGCCATCCAATCCAATAATATAAGGAAAATCTGAGGGTTAACTAGTGATGTCACGGTTAATTTGGGGCATTGTCGTTCATAATTCAATGAAGGAATAACTGGAAATTGATTCATATGCATAAATATCATGTGTGGAGAAAGAACCTCTAGCTAATTCACCAACCATCTTGTTTCACAACACTTGTTTACAATCTGTCCATTTTTGCATTTTGTTTGTTTATTTCAACTTCGTCAAAACTAAAACCCCTTTTTTTTATTTCCTTGTTCCCAAGTGTCTTAAATCTGTTTTCATTTAGTTTTTATGTTTTTAAGTCAATTTAGAAGGTTTTAGCAAGCCCTCTTAATCCCCGGTCTAGAACGATCCCTCACTTATCCATTCTACTACAATTGTCAAACGAGGGTTTAATTTGAGTGTCAAGTAATTTTCACATCACACTACATAGAGGGCGAGCATTCCAATAAAGACCTTCCGCAATCATTATTCACAAGTAGAAGAAATGGAAAGAAACGGAGACGGATCTCAACACTCAAGCTATATGAGTGCCACATGGGCGAATGTTTGAACAAAAGGCTGCCAATATCACTGTCAGTTAGTTGATAAGAAGAAAGCCATGATGAAAAATCCTTCAGTGGATTTTCAAACCTCATGCAGATCATATCCTTCCTCAAAGCCTGCATGGAAAGTCCTACAAGGGGATGAATGTTATAGATCGAGTTGCAATGTGTGAAATATTCTAAAGCGAGTTCTAAGAAGCAAGGAAACCTTTATGAGAACACGTTGGGATTTACTGCTCATGGCATGATTTTCTAGGATTGAAATTTTCGTTAACAAAGAACCAAGAGAAAGACTAAGGTTGGAGAAATAAATTAAGGTAGAAACAGGCATCAAGGCACAAATGAGAAAGGAATGAAGAAAACTACAACTCAAGAGGGCTATTTAAAGGCAAACCAAGAAAAGATCTCACCGCTGAAAACGAAGAGTCGCTATCCTAGAGATCGACGTAGACGAGAATCAAGGCCAATCAATGAGATATGTGGTTTCTTTTTCAAGAAGCGTCTGTGTAAAATGGAGGCGTATGTCATCATGACAATTAAGTTCACATGAAAGCATGATGGAAGTTGAGAACGACTCAGCTACCTGTTTTTAATGAACTGAACCAGCTCACAAGAATTTGAAGTCCAAACGAAACATACTCTAGCTTACTTCGAAAAGCATGGTCTTTAGATAACAATCCAACCTCATAGGGAATAAGTTACCTCTCAAATGGATAGTTAGGGGCAATTGTGGGACCATGATTTTTCAGGACCGGAGTAAGGCTAATTCGAATAAAGTTATATCAGAAGTTCGATCATGGACTTACTAACTTTAGGCGGACTGTATAAGGCAGAGTAATGGTGCCACCATTACTCTGCTCTGGGGCACTAGGCTGAGTCCTAGTGACTCCACTAGATGACCATGTTTGTTCCATAAGACACGCGATCTGATTTGGATATGGACACAATCAGATCCTATAAGTCTTAGAGTTCCTACAATCTAGGAATTAGTGTGTGCCGCAGGTAATCATAACTCCTAAGAGGATGCAATATCTACGTCTGGTGGGTAATGAATGCCCACAGTTCATTAGCAGAAATTTTCAGCATTGGCAGAAGTTTTCAATGACCATGCAAAGTAAAAGTTGAATATGTAAATACAAAAAGATTGTATTGTCAAAGGAAGTGTCGTAAATTTCAATATACAGTTAATGCATCAGTTTGGAGTTGCTCTATAAATAGAGCACTCCGTATGTTTTCAAGTTATAGAAAAGATAAGAAGAAGAGAACGAGAGAAAAATATCAGTAACATCATCTATTCCTCTTTCTTTATTTGTTATCCTCTTGTGCTATATTTTTAGTGTGACATTTTACATCTACCTCGCACCTACCATTAAAAAGGTTATCTCTCTAACTTTGACTTATTTATAACACGTTATCAGCACGAGTCTCTAAATATAATTATTCTCTCATCTCTCTTCGCCGAACGAAAGAAAGAAAGAAAAAATGTTTCCCCTAAGGTTTTTACTGTTCATCTTCTTCCTCTGCCTCAACTGTGCAGTATACCCTCGCGACGAACTGTTTGCTCCATGCTTGCTCTTAGTTCTCAATTTAATGGTTACATACATCTTTGATTACTTGTTTGGTGTAGAGATTGATTACTAACCCAGTATTTATTTATGTTAATTTTACTGCAATCCAAGATGGTGCGGTACAATCGCCCATCTTGAACTGCAAATTTATTCTTACTGCGATCCAAGGCGGTGAGGTATCATCGCCTATCTTGGATTGCAGATTTAATTTTACTGCAAATTTTAGGTGGAGCGGTATAATCGCCCACCTTATCTTGCATATTTGAATTTACCTGCTGTTTAATTTCATTGCAATTTTAGGTGGTGCGGTATAATTGCCCACACTGCTCTGCATATTTAATTTTCCTATTACTTGAGTGGTGCGGAATAATCGCCCATTCTATATTACATTATTTCAATGAGAATGGTGCGGTACAATCGCCCTCCTCATTCACCCTGAAAATCTCGAGCCAGAAGTTTCGAGTGCTTATCATTTTGGCCTGAAGATCAAAATGAAAATTTGTAAGAATCAGAAGTTCTAACATCATATTCCTCCAGGAATACATATTATTGCAAGTTCTTACACATCTCATTTTCTTTCAGAAAAGAAAATGACGAACTTCGCGAAGCTTGAATTTGCTACCCTGGATATTACCGGGAAGAATTACCTGACCTGGGTACTGGATACCAAGATCCATCTGGAAGCAGGGAATCTTGGAGATACCATCAGGGAAGAGAGCAGCTCATCCTCTCAAGATCGGGCAAAGGCCATGATTTTCATTTGTCGCCATCTTGATGAGGCGCTAAAGAGCGAGTACGTAACGGTTGAAGATCCATTAGCTCTCTGGAATGCCTTGAGAAACAGATACAATCACCAGACAACGGTGATTCTTCCAAGGGCCCATTATGAGTGGACTCATCTGAGGATCCAAGACTTCAAGTCAGTGGCAGAATACAATTCTGCGTTGTTCAGAATTACCTCTCAGATGAAGCTCTGTGGGGATATTATTACTGAGGAACATACGCTGGAAAAGACTCTCAGCACATTTCATGCCTCCAACATGCTCCTGCAGCAGCAGTATAGAGCGCGAGGTTACACTAAGTACAACCAGCTGATATATGTGCTCTTAGTAGCTAAACAGAATAATGAGCTCCTGATGAAAAACCATCATTCCCGACCTACTGGATCTGCACCATTTCCCAGAAGTGAATGCTGCTTCCCTCGAAGTGAACGCCACATCCTCTGTGGTGATAATCATAAATGAGGACGTGGCCACAAAGGCAAAGCTCATATGAACAATGCTCCTAGAAACTCTGAAGGAGCCTGCCATAGGTGTGGTGGCAATGCGCATTGGGCGCGTACTTGTCGTACCCCAAAACATCTAGTGGATCTGTATCAAGCCTCCCTCAAGGAGAAGGGTGTCAAGACCAATTTTCTTGACCAGGCTAGACCAATGGATATACCTGATCCAGTGTTTGACTTATCAGGGCAGTTGAACACAACTCATCTAGATGTTCCAAACTTTATTGTGGAAAGGGGAAATGAAGTATACCGGTCCGATTGAATCATTGATGTACTTTTATTATGCTGAACTTGTAGTATTTCAGATTAAATAAAAGTGGCATGTAAATTTCTTGTTATAACTTGCTTTTAACTCTGATTATCTTACTCAGAGAGCATGGATAAAAACTGTGGTTATTCTTAGAACATGAGAAATGGCGGAGATATTTGTCTTGCACACAGTGCAACCACACATACAATACTTCGTGATCGAAAGTATTTCTCAAGCTTAATACTTACAAGAGTAGGGGTAACAACAATATCAGGACCTTCAAATGTAATTGAAGGTTCAGGAAAAGCCCAGATTATGTTACCAAATGGAACAATATTGTCCATACAGAATGCATTGTATGCTACTCGATCTACTCGAAATTTGTTGAGTTTCAAAGACATACGTTTAAATGGATACCACATTGAAACAAAAAGTGCAGAAAATGTGGAGTATCTATGCATTACCTCCAATGATACCCATAAGCGTATATTGGAGAAGTTGCGTGGTATGTCGAGTGGATTGTATTATACATACATAAGGACAATTGAATCACATACTGTCATGAACTAGAAGTTCATTGATTCAAAACTTTACATGCTTTGGCATGACCGCCTGGGTCATCCAGGATCTACCATGATGCGTAGGATCATTACCAACTCTAATGGACATCCATTAATGAGCAAACACATTGTTCTCTCAAATGATAACTGATAGGAGCATATTCATGCGACTTAAATGGCTTGTTCTCGTGCATTTACGTTATGTTTCTCTAGTTATTTTAGTCCTTTATGCTTCTTTTGTGTGTTTTCAGGTTCTAAGGGCAAGGTATGCAAAAGGATGCCTTTTGGAGCCTTTTGGAGCAAATTAGAGATTGGAATGGATATCATATGCTTGGAGCCAAGAGGATGGACGAAATTAAAGACTTGAAGTAGGAAAGTTAAATCCTAAAAGACCTCATGTTTAAGCATCATTGAAGACTCCTACGCATTTTAGAACACAAAAACAACATTCCTTGCAACCTTAGGACATTGTCGTGTGTTTCCTTGTGTCTCCGTTCCTTGCCATGCAAGGAAGGGTTTTGTTCCCTATTTTTAAACACTTAAAGCATTCACTTATCATATCATTCACTTAACATATCATTCAATTATCATATCATACATTTATCACTTATCACTTCCATTCACTTATCACTCACCACATATCATTCATTTATCACCACATATCATTCATTTATCACTTATCAAACCATTCACTTATCATAACATACACTTATCACTTATCACTCCCATTCACTTATCACTCACCACATATCATTCATTTATCACTTAACATATCATTCACCATTCACTTATCATAACCATACATTTATCACTTATCATATTCATAATCATCTACATATTTCAACCATTTAAACATATGCATTTCAACTCACATGCACACCCACCTCTTTCCACCTAATCCACATGCTTTCACAACCTAAAACACATGCACATGCACCACTAATTCCTTCATCATTCAAACACACTCTCCCATTCTCCCTTGTGCCGTGTATTCCCCCTAATTCCATCCTACATTCCACAAACAAGTCACATGCATTACACCCCACATCCCTTTAAACCTTCAAACATGCATCCATAATCATTTCTTCATCCTTGCACATGCATTTCCCTCTTTAAACAATCCCATACCTTGACATTATTCTTTCATCAACCCACCACAACACACAAACACTCAATGCCGTGCACTCCCACTTCATCATTCCAACTTTCCAACTTAGTTCACATGCATTCCATCCTTTAAATGTCTAACTCACATGCACTTTAATCATTCAATTACCCCATTCACACACCTTTTCTTCAAGCCTAAACCGTGCATTCCCTTGCATTTCCACAATCTTAATCATTCAACACATGCATCATCATCAAACAAACAATCAATGCCGTGCATTCCTTGAGCATTTCCAGTTTTTCCCTTTTCATTTCACATGCATCTCCACATTCCTACTTCATCATTTCAACCACCATTCATTCTTTAAATCCACATGCATTCACACACACTTCACACAAACAACATCCACATGCAAACACATGCTTCCCCAACAAACAAATCAGCCAACACATGCACAAATACATCCATGCCGTGGGTTCCCTTTGCTTCCCTTGTGCAATTCAGTTTTCACATGTGTCCTAGCTGTTTTTCCATCATTCCTTCACACAAATGCTTAAACAAACATCCATATGTTCCCTCCACTCCTCCTATAAATACCCTTGCATTCCCATTCATTCAAATCATCTCATTCACAACACAACACCACAAACACATCCACCTTCCTTAGCCGTGAGTCTCCCTTAGAATCCAAAAACCATCTTCCATTTCCACCACTCCTCATCCATTTCCATAATTCCCCAACACTTCCATCCCCCCAACCAACTATCCCTAGACCTTATGCTACAATAAAGAGGAAGAGAAGAGTGCCTAAACGTTCATACAATTCACGTTTGAGTTGTTGGAATGTTTAGGCGTTTCTTTGATTTCAATGTTTAATTTCAATTCTCTTTGTTTTGTACGTATGAGGAAATAAACCCCCTTTAGCTAGGGGGTGATTCGAAACTATGTTTATGTTTGTAATATGATTTGATTACTTTTAATTACGTTTCATAAGTTGTGAATTCAATTTGTTTAACTGTTTGATTGATAACCTATTTATGTATGTTTATTAAGAATGAACGCTTAATTTTCATGCATGAATTTGACGCTAGAATATAAGTGAGTTTCACGTAATAGTTATGAACTTATATTCACAAGTAGTGGAGGTTGCTTATAAACAATCGCGTTAAACATATTCTTGGCATAAGTTTCATGCAATCATAGTAACGAATGCCTCGTCAACACTTATAGTTTTCATGATGCTTAATGATTCTTGCTTGTATCTCTATTATGCAATTCATGTAGGGAACTTGTGAGGAATGCTTTGGATTGTCGTATGCAATCATCCAATTCATTAACTTAAGGAAAACTTGATGGTTAATTTAAGCGGACCTAATTAACTCGGGGCATTGAGAATTCATAATTTATTGAAAAGCAATTAGACATCGTTTTGTATGCAAGTATAACATATGTGGAGATGAACCTTGATAGGAGCATATTCATGCGACTTAATTAGCTTGTTCTCGTGCATTTATGTTGTGTTTACTTAGTTGTTTTAGTGTTTAAGACCACTTTTGTGTATTTTCAGATTATAAGGCCAAAGTGTGCAAGAAGATGCAAATTGGAGTCTTTTGGAGCGAAAGAGGAATGAATGAGTTGAAGACTTGAAGAAACGACGAATTCCTACGCCAACGATGAATTCTTACCAAAACGAAGAATCCTACTCAAGCAAGGCTTCCTATTTTAGGAAAGTTGACCCTAAGTTTCCCGTTTTGGTAACCTTTCCTAATTCTAAACGTCCATATTTTCTAGCCACTTTATAGGCCTCGTATGCATTTTAGGACACAAAACCAAGGCCCTAGCCCTATTTCCCTTCCTAGCCGCATCTTTAATTTCTGATTTTATTTCCTAATTCTAGAAGCCTTTGAATTTATTTTCGTTTATAAAAATAAGCTAGGAACCAAACATATTTAAAACCCTTTTTTCTCCAAACCTAGCCGCAATTCTGCCATTCATCCCATTTATTTTCTGACCTAAGCCTATGATCCCATTCATGCCATATTTTATTCAGCCACCATATCCCATTTTTAATAACACCCGTGCACACATATTCCCATTATTCAAAACCCTAACCCGTGCACTACCATTCAACCTAATAAACCAAAAAGAAAATCTGCGCAGCCACCATATTCCATATTCTTTATAGGCGCAGCCACCATATTCCATATTCTTTATGTCCGCAGCCACCAACACATTTCCCATTAATTTTATTCACAATCACAGCCGCAACTCCATTCTTTCCCATATATATTATTGCAGCCAATTTCCCATTATGGGCCGTGCATTCCATAACCTAAAAACTAAACAGCCGCACCCTAATTGTTTCCACATTTTTTTTCACAAACAGCCGCAACACCTCTCCATCTTCCTCCATTATTCCAAAGCCGTGCATTTGGCACACCACTCCAGCCTTCCCCCATCTACACATCAGCCACATTCACATATTTTTAACATATAGCCGCCACCATCCCATAATTTTGCCTTCACACATATAAACAGCGGCAGCACCATTCTCCCCTTCCATTCCTAACCAGCCGCAACTTTCCCCCATAATTCCACCACCAGTGCCGCACCACCAATCGTCCCTAAATCCATCCCCAACCCAAAATAACATCCAAATCATCCATTTAACCTCACTGCCGCAGCAAGGAGAAGAGGAAAGAGGACTTAGACGCGCAGAAATTCAAGTGGATTCATTGGGCGTTCTAGGTGTAATCCATCCTTTGTTCTTTATGTTTAAATTCAATTTTATTTTTCTTGTTGTGAACATGAGAGGCTAAATCCCCCTAGTTAGCTAGGGGGTGATTCGAAACCATGTTTATGCTTGCAATATGAATTGATTATATTTGGTTGGAATTTCATAAGTTGTGGATTCAATTTGTTTAACTGCTTGATCGATAACTTATTTATGTATGTTGATTGAGAGTGCACGCTTAATTTTCATGCATGAATATGACGCTAGAATATAAGTGAATTTCACCTAATAGTTATGAACTTATTTTCACAAGTAGTGGAGGTTGCTTATAAACAATCGCGTTAAATAAATTCTTGGCATAAGTTTCATGCAATCATAGTAACGAATGCCTCGTCAACACTTATAGTTTTCATGATGCTTAATGATTCTTGCTTGTATCTCTATTATGCAATTCATGTAGGGAACTTGTGGGGAATGCTTTGGGTTGTCGCATGCAATCATCCAATTCATTAACTTAAGGAAAACTTGACGGTTAATTTAAGCGGACCTAATTAACCCGGGGTGTTGAGTTTCATAATTTATCGAAAGACCAACTGAAAATCAAAGTGTATGCAAGTGTGACATGTGTGGAGAAGAACCTTCTAGCTAGCATTTATTCCATATTTCATCACATTCATATTTAAATTCTGCCTTTAAATTACAATTTGTGCATTTAGTTTAATTTCGTCAAAACCTCAATCCCCCTCTACCTTAGTGTCCAATTTAGTTAGAAAGTGTCTTAGTTTGTGTTTATAAGCGTTTTGTATTCTTTGAGTCTTTTGATTTGTTTTAGTGTTTTATTGTTAGTTTTGCATTCTTTGAGTCTAGTTTAGTGTTTCAAACTTTATTTTACGTTTTTGAGTCAGTTTCCAAGTGATTTTGCAATCCCTCCTAATCCCCGGTTAAGAACGATCCCTACTTATTCATATACTACAATTGTCACAAGAGGGTTTTAATTTGTGTGCTTACTTAGTTTGCATCAAATTTTTGGCGCCGTTGCCGGGGATTAGCAACTTTGCTAATCTCTTGGATTGTTTTATTTTCATTTGTGTGTATATATTTATAGTTTTATTTTAGACGCAAGACATGGCATTTGATAATGCTTCTCTTTTGTCACAGCTTAAGGAAGAGTACCAAACGCAAAGAGTTGGTACATTTGATCATAATCAATCAAGGAACGACGTGTTTTACAATACTTACAATTCGGATTGGAGTGATCATTCAAACTCTATATGGTGGGAACCTCAACATATTCAACAAGACGGATATTGGCAGCCTTATGAGGAGTTCTATTCAACGTCTATGCATCCACCACAACCTCATATTCAATATGCCCAACCAAACTCAAGTTCGTCAATAGATTATAATCAAAAGCTTAATGAATTACTTTGTTTGGTGCAGGGCTCACAAAACCAAGTCGAGGAGGCTCAACAAGGAGAAAATTGGCAACCACATGAGGAGTTCTATACAACGCCTATGCAGCCACCACAACCTGCCCAAAGCAATGTAAGTACTTCAAGTGATAATGATAAGATTTTTCAATTACTTACTACTTTGACGCAGGAAGTCCAAACTCAAAGCAAAGAAAGGCAAATCCAAGATAAGAGGGTGGACAACTTGGAGAAGCAAATTGGGCAGATAGCGGAGTTCGTAGGACAATTTCAAGATCAAGGCAAACTCCCTATTTCAACCATTGCAAATCCGGAGGGAGAATTTGAAACTGCCAAGGAAATCATGTTGAGAAATGACAAGGAGGTTGGAACGGACCCTAAACCATCAAAATCAAATCACAAGGGAGAGGAATACACCCAACCCACGGCGAGAGTGGAAACACCTTTGCCGGAGGCACCTATTGCTCCCACGCCATCTAATTCAAGTAAGGTTGTTCCAAATTTAATTAGTTCTAACCCCATTCCACTGAATGTCCCTATTCCTTGCAGGATCATGCAATCCAAGGAAGAAGAGGGTGAGAAAGGCATCTTCGAATCCTTTCCAAAGAATCAAGAGCAAGATGTGACTGGGGAATGTCTAGAATTCATCAAAGAGGATATACTTGAGGCAAACAACCCCAAAGAAGTTGAACGTTATGACACAGGACAAGGACCAATCCTCACACCAAATCTGGGCGAGTGCAAAGTCCCTGAAACGTTCAAAGAAGATGTATTTATCCTTGAGTTCTTGTCGGAGCACACAGGTAAGCCGCCCCCCCCCCCCCCCCGAATTTCAATTTTCTTTTATACTAATATGTTGTTAATGATCCAGGCACCCACTCTAGAATTTAAACCAATGCCGGTTCACTTCAAGTATCACCTTCCATTCAAGGATCAATTCCATGTTGTGGGACCTAGGGAAGTTTGAATGGAGGTTTCGTCCGGCTGGAAGACGGTAAAGCAAGCGCTTCGTGGGAGGCAACCCATGCAATCAACAAAGGAAGAACTTGGGAATCGCTCCACACTCAGATTTGCGTCCCTAAACCCTTTCCTTTGTTGCTTACTTTATGTTTTGTGTATTGTGTTTTTAATTGTGTCTAAAACATTGAGGACAATGTTTAGTTTAAGTGTGGGGGGGGTAACATTCTGTTTTGAGATATTTGTGCATGAAATTCGTAGGGTATTACCACCTAACATGTCTAAACTGGTTTCCCACTGTTTTTCTGTGTTTTTAAGCTATTTTAGAGTGTTTTAGTGTGTGTTGACTTAAAAAAATCCGAAAATACCATAAAAATTTGAAAAAATTGTTTTGAAAAACCCAAAAAGAGTTGTTTTTGTGTGTTTGTTTGTGTCGTAGGGTACCTTCCAACGCAATGATGAGGATTTGGTTTTTAATTGCATGATGGTTAAAGAAAGTTACCAACATGGTTGGACGTTTGATATACTCTTTGGTTTATGCTTGTTTGTAGTTATAGTTTACGAATTCACATGTAATCACAAAAGAAAAAATTAGTTTTTGTAACATGCTTGAAGGAAGGAACTTAAACAAACGCTACATCCCTGTGAGACTTGAGCCTAAACGTTATTTGGAGAGTTATAATCTATGCATCATTGTTTTCTAAGTCGTTGTATGATCTCATTATTCATTGCTTGGTTACTACTTAGAAGGCGTTTCATCACTTAGTTCCAAATGCTAGAACTCATGCCCATTTCATTCAAAGCATGTCATTGATTTGCATACCACATATTCAAGATGAAGTTGTGTAGTGACCACCACCATAGCCAAATTGCCATATTTCCCTTTTCATTTGTTTTGTAGGATTTAACCCTGTTGAGCCTTGTTTAGCCTACTTTCTTTGTTAACCCGCATTATCCTCACCTAGCCTAGATTAGGACCATCCTTACCCTTGTTCTTGAAGCATAGTAAGCAATGAATTCCTTTTGATTAATGTGTTGCAGGAAATAAGTGTGGGGGAAAGAGTATTTATGTGAGTTTTTGTGCCATAGGCACGGTTAGAAAAGAAAAGAAGAAAAAAAAAAAAAAAAAAAAGAGAAAAGAAGAAAGAAAAGAAAAAAAAAAGAAAAAAAAAAAAGAGTTGAAAAGTATTGGTTGTTGAAGTAAGGGCCCAAAACAATGAATTAGGCCCTAAGAGTTGTTTAAATCTCCCCTATTTGTTTAAAAGTTGATTTCTGCATTCTAAGGGAATTCTAGGTCTTAATTTCATTACTTTACTTGCTATTGCTTAAAGAACTTTTGTTTATCCCTACCTTTCCTTGTTAGCCAATACCCCAAGCCCCGTTACAACCCTTGACTTCTATCTTGAGTGGTGTGCATTTCAATTGTGGAGTTTGAATTTGGTATGAGCATATGGTGTCACTGGTTCTCGCATCTAAGTAGTAGCATTCCATTCATGAGATCATATCTAAACACGTGTAATTACTCCAGAAATTGCTTTCTTTGTTATAACGTATGTGAGTACTAGTCTTTCATGTTTACATCAATCTTCTCACATATAACTAGTGTAGGGTGTGTAGTCAGAAAATCTGAGTGAAAATTGAGTGCATAACTAGTGAGGAATTGAGGAAATTCTCTAAGGCATGTTACTACATTCAAAATGTGTTTTATTTGATTAAATGCGAACTAGTGAATGGTGACTATGATTAAGGATGTGCTTAAGGGGAAGTAAGACTAAAAGCTATGTGAGTAATGATTTTTGACATGTCATGTTTCATTGGAAATCCCTGAGGCAAACGTTGGAAGGTTTAGGTTATGTTTTGTTTGTTTTGTTTCGTCTTGTTTAATTTAGTTGTTTTGTTTTGCTCGAGGACTAGCAAAAGTTAAGTGTGGGGGAATTTGATAGGAGCATATTCATGCGACTTAATTAGCTTGTTCTCGTGCATTTATGTTGTGTTTACTTAGTTGTTTTAGTGTTTAAGGCCACTTTTGTGTATTTTCAGATTATAAGGCCAAAGTGTGCAAGAAGATGCAAATTGGAGTCTTTTGGAGCGAAAGAGGAATGAATGAGTTGAAGACTTGAAGAAACGACGAATTCCTACGCCAACGATGAATTCTTACCAAAACGAAGAATCCTACTCAAGCAAGGCTTCCTATTTTAGGAAAGTTGACCCTAAGTTTCCCGTTTTGGTAACCTTTCCTAATTCTAAACGTCCATATTTTCTAGCCACTTTATAGGCCTCGTATGCATTTTAGGACACAAAACCAAGGCCCTAGCCCTATTTCCCTTCCTAGCCGCATCTTTAATTTCTGATTTTATTTCCTAATTCTAGAAGCCTTTGAATTTATTTTCGTTTATAAAAATAAGCTAGGAACCAAACATATTTAAAACCCTTTTTTCTCCAAACCTAGCCGCAATTCTGCCATTCATCCCATTTATTTTCTGACCTAAGCCTATGATCCCATTCATGCCATATTTTATTCAGCCACCATATCCCATTTTTAATAACACCCGTGCACACATATTCCCATTATTCAAAACCCTAACCCGTGCACTACCATTCAACCTAATAAACCAAAAAGAAAATCTGTGCAGCCACCATATTCCATATTCTTTATAGGCGCAGCCACCATATTCCATATTCTTTATGTCCGCAGCCACCAACACATTTCCCATTAATTTTATTCACAATCACAGCCGCAACTCCATTCTTTCCCATATATATTATTGCAGCCAATTTCCCATTATGGGCCGTGCATTCCATAACCTAAAAACTAAACAGCCGCACCCTAATTGTTTCCACATTTTTTTTCACAAACAGCCGCAACACCTCTCCATCTTCCTCCATTATTCCAAAGCCGTGCATTTGGCACACCACTCCAGCCTTCCCCCATCTACACATCAGCCACATTCACATATTTTTAACATATAGCCGCCACCATCCCATAATTTTGCCTTCACACATATAAACAGCGGCAGCACCATTCTCCCCTTCCATTCCTAACCAGCCGCAACTTTCCCCCATAATTCCACCACCAGTGCCGCACCACCAATCGTCCCTAAATCCATCCCCAACCCAAAATAACATCCAAATCATCCATTTAACCTCACTGCCGCAGCAAGGAGAAGAGGAAAGAGGACTTAGACGCGCAGAAATTCAAGTGGATTCATTGGGCGTTCTAGGTGTAATCCATCCTTTGTTCTTTATGTTTAAATTCAATTTTATTTTTCTTGTTGTGAACATGAGAGGCTAAATCCCCCTAGTTAGCTAGGGGGTGATTCGAAACCATGTTTATGCTTGCAATATGAATTGATTATATTTGGTTGGAATTTCATAAGTTGTGGATTCAATTTGTTTAACTGCTTGATCGATAACTTATTTATGTATGTTGATTGAGAGTGCACGCTTAATTTTCATGCATGAATATGACGCTAGAATATAAGTGAATTTCACCTAATAGTTATGAACTTATTTTCACAAGTAGTGGAGGTTGCTTATAAACAATCGCGTTAAATAAATTCTTGGCATAAGTTTCATGCAATCATAGTAACGAATGCCTCGTCAACACTTATAGTTTTCATGATGCTTAATGATTCTTGCTTGTATCTCTATTATGCAATTCATGTAGGGAACTTGTGGGGAATGCTTTGGGTTGTCGCATGCAATCATCCAATTCATTAACTTAAGGAAAACTTGACGGTTAATTTAAGCGGACCTAATTAACCCGGGGTGTTGAGTTTCATAATTTATCGAAAGACCAACTGAAAATCAAAGTGTATGCAAGTGTGACATGTGTGGAGAAGAACCTTCTAGCTAGCATTTATTCCATATTTCATCACATTCATATTTAAATTCTGCCTTTAAATTACAATTTGTGCATTTAGTTTAATTTCGTCAAAACCTCAATCCCCCTCTACCTTAGTGTCCAATTTAGTTAGAAAGTGTCTTAGTTTGTGTTTATAAGCGTTTTGTATTCTTTGAGTCTTTTGATTTGTTTTAGTGTTTTATTGTTAGTTTTGCATTCTTTGAGTCTAGTTTAGTGTTTCAAACTTTATTTTACGTTTTTGAGTCAGTTTCCAAGTGATTTTGCAATCCCTCCTAATCCCCGGTTAAGAACGATCCCTACTTATTTATATACTACAATTGTCACAAGAGGGTTTTAATTTGTGTGCTTACTTAGTTTGCATCAAACCTCTTAGCTAGCTTCCCATCCATTCATTTCCGTCAAATCCACATTTACAATTTGTTTTATTTCCAAGTATCCATTTTAGTTTAAAGTCGTCCAAATCCAATCCCCCTTTACTTTATTGTTCAATTTAGTTAGAAATCAATTTAGTTTGTGTTTTTAAAGCACTTTGAGTCTTTTGGTTTGTCTTAGTGTTTTAACGTTTAGTTTCACATTCTTTGAGTCTAGTTTAGTGTTTTATCTTGTTTTTACGTTTTTGAGTCAGTTTCCAAGAGGCATCGGAGCAGAAGGCATCAGAACAGGAGGTCTCGGAGCAAAAGGCATTGGAGCAAGAGGCATCGGAGCGGAAGGCATCGGAGCGGGAGGCGCTGAAGATAGATCATTCAAGGCCCCAAACCTTGGTGGAACGCTGGATGACCCAGGAAAGAGGTGCCTCTGGAAGAAAGCCGCAAGCTTTTGACGGTCATCAAGCTCATCAAGCTTCCTCTTCATGCCTGACGAATAATTGTTGGCAAGCACGTGCAAACTTCGGTTCTCGTACTTAAGTTGTTTGATCTCCTGTTTAAGACTCTCCACCTCTGCCATCAAGGATTCAACCTGACGGGAGCGAGCAAGAAGGCGTTGGCCCATGTTGGACACAGAGCCAGCGCACTGAACACTCAGAGCCAGGGATTCTTGAACAGCCAACTCATCGGACCGTCCTGAAAGCAGCTGACTGTCTTTGGGAGTGAGGAGGTTCCGAGCCACTATCGTAGCCGTTGTGGGATCCGTCATCACAGAGTCCTCATCTGTAAGAGGGCCATGGGAAGATAAGAAAGACGGGCACCATACCTTACCCTGACGAGATGCGACCGGATCACTGCTTAGACTCAAATCTAAGCAAAGGTTCGATGGGTTGGATGAGCTAGCCATTGTTCACGAAGTTAAAAGAGAAGGGGTAGACGGAGTAGATTTTCAAAGGGCCGGGGACGAGTTTCAAGAATGGGAAATCTTCAGAGTGTGTAAGTTGGTGGTGATCGATAACTCTATAAAAAGCCAAGGCAACGCGTCCACCGATTCAAAAAGCCGGAAGTTCATGCGTAAAGTTCGGCGACACTCCCTCGGCTCTTCAGAAAACGCGTTCAACACGTGGAGGCCATCATCGCAACTACACGTCTTTAGCCGACAAGCGCAAAGTTCGGCGACGCTTTATCTGCTTTTCAGAAAAAACGTGCAACTTTATCGAAGAGGCGTCTTCAAAGATCGAAGAGTCGTCACTATTCCAAAAAGCCGGATTTGCGGGATCAAAACGTTTGTTGACAAGGGTAAAAGAACAGTACCACCACTTGCTATTGGGAAATCCCTATATATGTCAACTTTCATCTTTTATGGCAAGGCAAACCTGAAGAAAATGCCCAACTCTTCCTCATCTCTGAGGGCGCACTCCCAGCAAAGCCTTTCGAAACACTCAATTCTTTCTTCTTCCCCAAAGATGATACCAGATGCCTGGATTACAGATGACCCAGGAGGAAGCAGCACAACAACTACATGTGCTGATTCATTTACCGCCTCTTCGAAAGCAAAGGTATCTCATATCATCAAGGGCAAAAGCAAAGGTATCTCATATCATGCTCTTTCCCTGTCTTTTCCTTTGTCCTTAATATTACTTGCATGGCAAAGTGAAAGAAGCAATCAGCTGGCATTTGGAGTCTATCTGGACTCTATTCCCTGGTTGCTTACCTAGCTTTGCTGAGCTATCCTCTAACCCTCTTCAATACGAATTGGAGAGATTGAACAAAGAAACAGATAAGAGGAGGAAGCTCAGACCTTCGGGGGAGACCAAAGGAAGCCTGCTGCCCAGTTCAAGAGTAGCACAAAGGAAAATCAACGA
This sequence comes from Pyrus x bretschneideri, assembly GCF_019419815.1. Taxonomy (NCBI): domain Eukaryota; kingdom Viridiplantae; phylum Streptophyta; class Magnoliopsida; order Rosales; family Rosaceae; genus Pyrus; species Pyrus x bretschneideri. The sequence goes on along the minus strand of NW_025999577.1, from coordinate 78,376 downwards.
TGGGAGCAGCGCAGTTCAAGAGTAAGCCTGTGGAATCACAAAGATCCAAGCCTCACTGCAATCACCAAGGAGAAGATGGAACGAACATTCCATAACCAGATTTGCATCTCTAAACTCTTCTCTTTGTTAGATACATTCTGCCATGTTTAGTATGTTTAATTGATGTTTATATGTTTGCTTGTGTTTAGTGTGGTTTTTAACATTGAGGACAATGTTTGATTTAAGTGTGGGGGAGTTACTAAAGTGTTTTGATGCAAATTCGTAGGGTTTTATCCACCATAACTTCAAATGTTGTTTCTTGCTGTTTTTAAGTGTGTTTAGTGTGTTTTGACTTAAAAATTCGAAAATCACATAAAAATTTGAAAAACATGTTTTGAAAAGCCTAAAAAGAGTTGTTTGAGTCGTTTTTGTGTCGTAGGTCACCTTCCAACACAATGATAAGGATTTGGTTTCTAATTGCATGACTGTTAAAAAGAGTTATAAACATAGAGAAAAGTTTGATTTACTCTTGGTATATGCTTGGTTATGGTTATAATGTATGACTTCACATGCAATCATAAAAAATTTTCGTTTTTGTAACATGCTTGAAGGAAGGAACTCAAATAAACGCTACAACCCTGAGAGACTTGAGCCTATAACGTTCTTTGGAGAGTATAATCTGTGATTTCTTGTTTTCTAAAGTCGTTGCATGATCTCATTATTCTTTGCTTGGTTACTACTTAGAAGGCGTTTCATCATATAGTTCCAAATGCTAGAACTCATGCCCATTTCATTCAAAGCATGTTATTGATTTACATAAAATATATCAAGATGAAGTTGTGTAGTTGCCACCATAGCCAAATAACCTCACTTCCCATATTTCGTATACGTTGTAAGTTTTACCCCCGTTGAGCTTTGTTTAGCCTTTATTCTTTGTCAACCCACATTATCCTCACCTAGCCTAGTTTAGGACAATCCACACCCTTGTTCTTAAAAGATAGTGAGCATAACTTAAATGAATTCCTTTTGAGTTACATTATGCAAGAAAATGAGTGTGGGGGAAGGAATGCTTGTTCTTAAGTATGTTTTGAGTTTCAAAAGAAAAGAAAAACAGAAAAGAAAAGAAAGAAAGAAAGAAAAAAGAGCTTAAAAAAAATGAAAGAATGAGTGATTGAAGAAAGGGCTCAAAACACCAATTCTGGCCCTAAATTGTCTCCCTTTTTGTTCCAAAGTTGAGTTCTCATTCAAAAGTGAATTCTAAGTTGATTCAATTGCCTTGCTCACTATTTCTTTAAGAACCTTTGTTTTCCATATCCCTTCTTTGTTATCCACACTCCCCAAGCCCCATTACAACCCGTGACTTCAATCTTGAGTGTTATGTGTTTCAATTTGTGGAGTTTGAACTTGGTATGAGCATATGGTGTCACTGGTTCTCGCGTCTAAGTAGTAGCATTCCATTCATGAGATCATATCTAAACATGCTTATTAACTCCAGAAATTGCTCTCTTTGTGATATATATATGTGAGTGTTCGTTTTCATGTTTACATTAATCTTCTCACATATGACTAGATTAGGGTGTGTAGTTAGAAAATCTGAGTGAAAATCAAGTGCATATCTTGTAAGGAATTGCGCAAATTCTCTAAGGCATGTTACTACATTCAAAACATGGTTTTAAATGCTTATTTGTGAACTAGTATATGGTGACTATGATTAAGAATGTACTTAAGTGTGAAGATGACTAAAATCTGTGGGAATGATGATTTTTAACGTGTCATGTGCATTGGAAATCCCTAAGACAGTTGTTGGAAGGTTTAGGTTGTGTTTTACTTGTTTTGTTTCGTTTCGTTTTGTTTTGTTTTTCTTTCTGTTTTGCTCGAGGACTAGCAAAAGATAAGTGTGGGGGTATTTGATAGGAGCATATTCATGCGACTTAAATGGCTTGTTCTCGTGCATTTACGTTATGTTTCTCTAGTTATTTTAGTCCTTTATGCTTCTTTGTGTGTTTTCAGGTTCTAAGGGCAAGGTATGCAAAAGGATGCCTTTTGGAGCCTTTTGGAGCAAATTAGAGATTGGAATGGATATCATATGCTTGGAGCCAAGAGGATGGACGAAATTAAAGACTTGAAGTAGGAAAGTTAAATCCTAAAAGACCTCATGTTTAAGCATCATTGAAGACTCCTACGCATTTTAGAACACAAAAACAACATTCCTTGCAACCTTAGGACATTGTCGTGTGTTTCCTTGTGTCTCCGTTCCTTGCCATGCAAGGAAGGGTTTTGTTCCCTATTTTTAAACACTTAAAGCATTCACTTATCATATCATTCACTTAACATATCATTCAATTATCATATCATACATTTATCACTTATCACTTCCATTCACTTATCACTCACCACATATCATTCATTTATCACTTATCAAACCATTCACTTATCATAACATACACTTATCACTTATCACTCCCATTCACTTATCACTCACCACATATCATTCATTTATCACTTAACATATCATTCACCATTCACTTATCATAACCATACATTTATCACTTATCATATTCATAATCATCTACACATTTCAACCATTTAAACATATGCATTTCAACTCACATGCACACCCACCTCTTTCCACCTAATCCACATGCTTTCACAACCTAAAACACATGCACATGCACCACTAATTCCTTCATCATTCAAACACACTCTCCCATTCTCCCTTGTGCCGTGTATTCCCCCTAATTCCATCCTACATTCCACAAACAAGTCACATGCATTACACCCCACATCCCTTTAAACCTTCAAACATGCATCCATAATCATTTCTTCATCCTTGCACATGCATTTCCCTCTTTAAACAATCCCATACCTTGACATTATTCTTTCATCAACCCACCACAACACACAAACACTCAATGCCGTGCACTCCCACTTCATCATTCCAACTTTCCAACTTAGTTCACATGCATTCCATCCTTTAAATGTCTAACTCACATGCACTTTAATCATTCAATTACCCCATTCACACACCTTTTCTTCAAGCCTAAACCGTGCATTCCCTTGCATTTCCACAATCTTAATCATTCAACACATGCATCATCATCAAACAAACAATCAATGCCGTGCATTCCTTGAGCATTTCCAATTTTTCCCTTTTCATTTCACATGCATCTCCACATTCCTACTTCATCATTTCAACCACCATTCATTCTTTAAATCCACATGCATTCACACACACTTCACACAAACAACATCCACATGCAAACACATGCTTCCCCAACAAACAAATCAGCCAACACATGCACAAATACATCCATGCCGTGGGTTCCCTTTGCTTCCCTTGTGCAATTCAGTTTTCACATGTGTCCTAGCTGTTTTTCCATCATTCCTTCACACAAATGCTTAAACAAACATCCATATGTTCCCTCCACTCCTCCTATAAATACCCTTGCATTCCCATTCATTCAAATCATCTCATTCACAACACAACACCACAAACACATCCACCTTCCTTAGCCGTGAGTCTCCCTTAGAATCCAAAAACCATCTTCCATTTCCACCACTCCTCATCCATTTCCATAATTCCCCAACACTTCCATCCCCCCAACCAACTATCCCTAGACCTTATGCTACAATAAAGAGGAAGAGAAGAGTGCCTAAACGTTCATACAATTCACGTTTGAGTTGTTGGAATGTTTAGGTGTTTCTTTGATTTCAATGTTTAATTTCAATTCTCTTTGTTTTGTACGTATGAGGAAATAAACCCCCTTTAGCTCGGGGGTGATTCGAAACTATGTTTATGTTTGTAATATGATTTGATTACTTTTAATTACGTTTCATAAGTTGTGAATTCAATTTGTTTAACTGTTTGATTGATAACCTATTTATGTATGTTTATTAAGAATGAACGCTTAATTTTCATGCATGAATTTGACGCTAGAATATAAGTGAGTTTCACGTAATAGTTATGAACTTATATTCACAAGTAGTGGAGGTTGCTTATAAACAATCGCGTTAAACATATTCTTGGCATAAGTTTCATGCAATCATAGTAACGAATGCCTCGTCAACACTTATAGTTTTCATGATGCTTAATGATTCTTGCTTGTATCTCTATTATGCAATTCATGTAGGGAACTTGTGAGGAATGCTTTGGATTGTCGTATGCAATCATCCAATTCATTAACTTAGGGAAAACTTGACGGTTAATTTAAGCGGACCTAATTAACCCGGGGCGTTGAGAATTCATAATTTATTGAAAAGCAATTAGACATCGTTTTGTAAGCAAGTATAACATATGTGGAGATGAACCCCTTAGCTAGCTTCCCATCCATTCATTTCCGTCAAATCCACATTTACAATTTGTTTTATTTCCAAGTATCCATTTTAGTTTAAAGTCGTCCAAATCCAATCCCCCTTTACTTTATTGTTCAATTTAGTTAGAAATCAATTTAGTTTGTGTTTTTAAAGCATTTTGAGTCTTTTGGTTTGTCTTAGTGTTTTAACGTTTAGTTTCACATTCTTTGAGTCTAGTTTAGTGTTTTATCTTGTTTTTACGTTTTTGAGTCAGTTTCCAAGAGATTAACAATCCCTCCTAATCCCCGGTCCAGAACGATCCCTACTTATACTTATACTACAATTGACAAAAAGAGGGTTTAATTTGTGTGCGTATAAATCTCGCATCAATAACCCTTGCAAAGCTTGTTCTCAAAGGAAGTTGGTAATTGGACAATCACAACTAAAGGTTGATGCTGAATCCCCATCATTTTTGCGAAGAATTCAAGGGGATATTTGTGGGCCTATTCAACCATCATGTGGAACCATTTCGATATTTTATGGTTTTGGTTGACGCATCTACCCGATGGTCACATGTTTGTTTCTTGTCTACTCGGAATGTAGCCTTTGCGAGACTTCTTGCTCAAATAATTAAGTTACGAGCATAGTTCCCAGATTATCCCATTAAGTCAATTCGACTTGATAATGCTGGTGAATTTACATCTCAAACCTTCGATGATTATTGCATGACATTGGGCATTGATGTTGAACACCATGTTCCTTATGTCCATACTCAAAATGGTTTAGCAGAAGCATTGATCAAGCGGCTTCAGTTAACAGCTCGCACTCTGCTTATGAAAACCAAATTGCCGGTCTCTGCATGGGGACATGCCTTCTTACATGCTGCATCATTGGTTCGATTGAGACCTATAGCCAACCATCAATACTCTTCAATATAACTCGTGTTTGGACATCAGCCAAACATTTCACATTTACGAGTTTTTGGTTATGCTGTTTATGTGCCTATTGCACCACTGCAACGCACTAAAATGGGACCTCAGCATAGACTGGGAATTTATATGGGTTTTGATTCACTATCTATCATTAGATATTTGGAACCCTTGACAGGTGATATGTTTACAGCTCGTTTTGCTGATTGTCACTTTGATGAGACAATTTTCCCATCGTTAGGGGGAGAAAAGACCGTTCCAGAAGAACGGAAATAGCTAACATGGGTTGTTCCCACCTTGTCTCATTTTGATCCTTGCAGAATTCAATGTGAAAATGAAGTGAGAAGGATTGTTCATCTTCAAAGCATTGCCAATCAAATGCCAGATGCATTTAATGATGCTGTGAAAGTGACAAAATCACATATACTAGCTGCAAATGCACCTGCAAGAATTGATGTTCCTGTTGGACAAAATAACGTGGCAGCGAATGATTCATCTAGTGCACGTCTGAAGTGTGGTAGACCCCAAGGTTCAAAAGATTCAGCCCCTCGAAAGAGAAAGTCGAGGGCACAACTGAATCCAAATGAAATCATTCAAGAAGAGAAAATGAATGACAAATCCACAATTCATGATTCTGGACTTCCAGAAAAAGAAAATATCCTTGATGAGACATATGTCCCTGAAGAGACAGAAGTACATGAAAGCAAAGAAATGTTCATAAAATATGCATGTACAAATGAATTGTGGGATCGGAATGAAATAATCATCGATGATATATTTGCATTCGCAATAGCCACTGAAATCATCTTAAGTGATGATATTGAGCCCCGCTCTGTTGATGAATGCAAACAGAGACAGGATTGGCCTAAGTGGAAAGATGCAATCCAGGCAGAATTAAATTCCTTGGAAAGGCGGAATGTTTTTGGACCAGTAGTCCAAACCCCGTGGGTTACAAATGGGTATACACAAGGAAACGCAATGAGAAAAACGAGATCGCAAGATACAAAGCACGACTCGTTGCACAAGGTTTTTCTCAAAGACCTAGAATTGATTTTAAGGAGACATACTCTCCTGTAATAGACGCAATTACGTTCCGTTACTTAATAAGTTTAGTGGTTTCAGAAAGACTTGACATGCGACTTATGGATGTCATCATTGCGTATCTATATGGAGAATTAGATACTGACATCTATATGAAAGTCCCAGAAGGACTTAAGTTTCCTGAAACAAATAATAAACCACGAGGTATGCTCTCGATCAAATTAAGGCGATCATTGTATGGTCTGAAACAATTTGGACGAATGTGGTATAATCGTCTCAGTGAGTATTTGATCAAAGAAGGGTATATCAACAATGTTATTTGCCCTTGTGTGTTCATTAAGAAATCCAATTCTGGATTCGTTATAGTGGCAGTATATGTTGATGATATGAATCTAGTTGGAACTCCTGATGAGCTTAATAAAACTGTTGAATATCTGAAAAGCGAATTTGAAATGAAAGACCTTGGGAAAACAAAATATTGTCTCGGCCTACAGATCGAGCATTGTGCTAGTGGAATTTTGGTCCACCAATCAGCTTACATTGAAAAAATTCTGAAGCGATTTGGTATGGACAAGGCTTATCCACTCAGCATGCTAATGGTCGTTCGTTCTTTGGACATTAAGAAAGATCCATTCCGTCCAAAAGAAGATGATGAGCTGGTCCTTGGTCCAGAAGTACCATATCTGAGTGCAGTAGGTGCTTTGTTGTATTTAGCACAATGTACTAGACTAGATATAGCTTTTTCAGTTAACTTGTTAGCAAGGTATAGCTTTGCTCCAACAATTCGCCATTGGAAGGGCATCAAAGATGTATTGCGATACCTTCGTGGGACAACAGACATGTGTCTCTTCTACTCAAGGAACTCCACAAATGATCAGGTCCTTGTTGGATATGCAGATGCTAGTTTCCTCTCTGATCCACATAAAGCCCGCTCACAAACTGGATATGTGTTTAAGAATGGAGATACAGCAATCTCATGGCGCTCAATCAAGCAAACATTAGTTGCTACATCTTCAAATCATTCAAAAATACTAGCTTTACATGAAGCAAGTTGTGAATGTTCTTGGTTAAGATCAATGATTCATCATATTCGGAATTCATGTTGTCTAACTTCGAAAACAGACAATCCAACTATCATCCATGAAGATAATGCAGCCTGTGTTGCCCAAATGAAGGAAGGATTCATCAAGGGCGATAAGACTAAACACATATCTCTAAAGTTTTTTAGTGCACATGAGCTTCAGAAGGCTAAAGTTATTGAAGTCAGACAAATCCGTTCAAATGAAAATCTGGCAGACTTGTTCACCATATCTCTACCAAAGTGCACATTTCAAAAGTTAGTGCAAGGCATCGGATTACGTCGACTTACCAAACAGCTAAATTTGGAGAATGCGGAATCAGCGGGAGATACATATCAGGGGGAGCATCCATGATACATGCTTGTTGTACTCTTTTTCCTTCGATTAGGATTTTTCCCACTGGGTTTTTCCTATCAAGGTTTTAACAAAGCAACATAAGCATACTTGACATTATATCAACGATCCAGGAAAAATTGCACTCTTTTTCCTTCGCTATGGTTTTTTCCCACTGGGTTTTTCCAAGCAAGGTTTTAACGAGGCAACTCATGTTGATATGTGGGCATCCAAGGAGGAGTGTTGAAAAGTCTGGTGGGTAATGAATGCCCACAGTTCATTAGCAGAAATTTTCAGCATTGGCAGAAGTTTTCAATGGCCATGCAAAGTAAAAGTTGAATATGTAAATACAAAAAGATTGTATTGTCAAAGGAAGTGTCGTAAATTTCAATATGCAGTTAATGCATCAGTTTGGAGTTGCTCTATAAATAGAGCACTCCGTATGTTTTCAAGTTACAGAAAAGATAAGAAGAAGAGAACGAGAGAAAAATATCAATAACATCATCTATTCCTCTTTCTTTATTTGTTATCCTCTTGTGCTATATTTTTAGTGTGACATTTTACATCTACCTCGCACCTACCATTAAAAAGGTTATCTCTCTAACTTTGACTTATTTATAACAATCATCTCCTTCTTCTGCACGTTTCGAACCCAAGCACCAACTCCCCGTCAGCGCCATCTCTCGGTCAAGCCACCCATCCTCACTTGCATCCCTGTCTATTCGTAAGCGCCCTTCTCATCGAATTGCCGACCCATCCCTTCCCCCTCGTTAAATCTCCAAAACCGTAAATCTAAATTTAAATCCAAAATTTTCAAATTCATTTCATAAAATTAGGTCCATTTGCACGAAGAAAGAAATGGTGAGAAGTGTGAGGAGAGAGGCAGAGACTTGAAATTAGGGTTCGAGGCTTTTGTCGGAGACGATCATCCTCTTAATGCAAAGCTTTTCGATCTTTTCTGGGGCTTTGACGGCGGCAAGGGGGAATATATAGGTGGCGTGGTAGGTGTGGCGGAGTAGGAGGTATTAACACTACAGAATGAAATCATGAAATAAATGCAGAAGGCGTAATGAAGAAGCTTTACCAAGAAGAAAGCTATAGAGCTCTGTATTTGCTATATCTGAATTCTTACAAGGTTTTTTATTACAAGAGAGAGAAAGATCTTTTATACTATCCACTTGTAAGATAAACCGACAAACCCTTTGCACTAAGCAATTGATGATGTGTTAATTGCCTAGGTGTCATATATATCCAATATCTCCCCAACACCCCTTCCCCCCCCCCCCCCCCCCCCCAACCTCCCCCCGCGCCCTCAATCTTTACTGGGAATTCCCAGTTTAAGATTGTGACAGTGTTTAAGAAAATCAGGTCCATGAAGACCTTTGGTAAGAACATCAGCCACTTGATCTTGAGTAGGGACATATAAGACTTCCAAATCACCTTTCTGTACTATTTCACGAACAAACTGGAAATCAGTTTCCAAATGTTTAATCCTTGAATGTTGTATGGGATTCAAACCTAAGGCAATTGAGGACTGATTATCACAGTATAATTGAGGTGGATTAGGCAAGATTGCACTGACATCTTTCAACACAAGTCTGATCCATGATATGTCTGTTGCAGCATGGGCAAGAGCCTTATGTTCAGCTTCAGTAGAGCTTCTGGAGACTGAAGTCTGCTTCTTCGATTGCCAAGAAATGGGATTGTCTCCCAGATATACTACATTCCCTGTGATGGATCTCCATGTATTTATATCAGCAACCCAGTCTGAATCACTATATCCTCTAAGATGCATTTCTGAACCAGAAGAAAATGTTAAACCACACTTCATTGTGCCCTGCAGAAATCTAAGAATCCTCTTTACCAAAGTAAGATGAATATCAGTAAGTGCATTCATGAATTGACATACACAATTGACAGCAAAAGCAATATCTGGACGTGTGAATGTAACATATTGTAAAGCCCCAACAAGACTTCTATACATAGTTGGTTCCGATAACAATTCTCCTTCATCAACAAGAATAGAGTTATGAGGTTTACAGAGAGTATTACAAGGCTTACAGTTATCCATAGCAGCTTTATGAAGTTCTTTAACATACTTCTCTTGATTAATAAATATGTCCATATTAGACTTGTACTAAATTTGCAAACCCAGGAAATATGTGAGTTCTCCCATGTCTTTTAGATCAAATACCTCCCCAAGATTATCAATCACTAACTGAACAAGACTTGTATTGGATCTTCTAATTATAATATCATCTACATAAAGGAGTAAAACGATGACATCCGTCTCCACTTCTTTGACAAAAAGACTAGAATCTAAAAGTGATGTCTTGAACCCAATAACAGAAAGATAACTTGTAAATTTGGCATTCCAAGCCCTTGGTGCTTGCTTGAGACCATCGAGAGATTCACAAGTTTACAGACATGTGTAGGACAATTAGAATCAATGAACCCCTTAGGTTGCTGCATATATACCTCCTCATGTAATTCGCCATGCAGAAAAGCATTTTTAATATCAAGTTGTCTAAGAGACCACTTGTGTGTTGCTGCCAAAGCTAAAATAAGTCTCACAGTAATGTGTCGGACAACAGGATTGAATGGTTTTGTATAGTCCAGACCTTTTTGTTGACTAAAACCTTGTGCAACTAATCTAGCTTTGTGTCGAGAAATAGTGCCATTAGGATTTCTTTTTAATTTATACACCCATTTACATCCAATAACATTTTTATCAAGAGGAGGAGGTACAAGAACCCATGTACCTTGAGTTTGAAGAGCATCATACTCTTCTTGCATCGCTTTCTGCCATTGAGGAAGTTGTGAGGCCACTTTATAGGTTGAAGGTTCTGAAGAATCTTTAATATTCGCAATAAAAGTGAACCCTCCAGATAATTGATCATTATCATGTGTAATTAAAGATTGAACTTCAGGAAACATAGTTGCAAGCGTAGTATAATCTTTCCTTGTAATAGCACCAATCCTAAGTTTGGTTTGAATACCACGAGGAACATCATTTGGTATAGAATCATGAGAAACGGATGAATCAATTGGAGACAATACAACCTGTAACTAATGTGAAGACTGGACAGGCAAAGCAGAAGAGGGGTAGGAAAGAGTAGCACTTGAATTTGAATCAGAAGTAGCGGAAGTAGAACCCTATACATAGTGTTGGTGACTATTCTGATTTTCTAAACTACCTAATGATGAAGAGAAATGAGGAATAGGACTAAGAGTATCACCTTGAAATGAAGCAGTAGACTGAAATAGAGCTGATGGTGCAGAAGAAGTAGAAAGATGAACTATAATCGATCTTGGAATAATACTATGTGAGTGAACCACTTTTGAGCACTTGGATACAGAAGGAGACCTTATATCAGCAAAAGGAAAAAACTCTTCATCATGAATTACATGCTTGACATTAACAATTTTCCTATTGCAATATTGTAACAAATAGCACCTTTGTAACCAAATGTAAAACCCAAGAAAACACACTGACTAGTCTAGGATTGAAGTTTATGATCATTGTAAGGTCGGAGATAGGGATATATAGCTGAACCAAACACTTTCAATGAAGATAAATCAGACTTCTTGTTGAACAACTTCTCAAAAGGTGAAACCATCCCAAGAACCTTAATGGGCATCCTATTGATCAACAATACTGCATGTGCAACAGCATGATACCAGAACTTGTGTGGCAATGTAGCAATAGACATTAAAGTAAGTGCAGCTTCTACAATATGTCTATGCTTACTTTCCACTAGTCCATTTTGTTGAGGTGTGTAAGGACGAGATAAAATGTAATATCCCATTTGTAACAAGATAATCTTTAAACTTATTGTTCAAAAACTCACCACCACCATCAGACTATAACACTTTAATCTTTGTGCTAAACTGATTTGCAATATAAGCAGAAAATCTCACAAATGCAACTGATTTATTTATTATAGGAAAAATCCATACAAATCTTGCAGCATCATCTACAAAAGACACATAGCATATGAATCCCTCAAGTGATACAATGGGTGAATGATAGGAGCATATTTATGCAACTTAGCTTGTTTTCTTGCATTTACATAGTTAGTTTCTATTTATTATAGTGATTTAAGCCATTTCGTGTGTTTGTAGGTTTAAATGGCAAAAGAGGCAAGAAAGTGCATTTTGGTGCATTTTAGTGCAATTTTGGGCTGGAATGGATAGCTTGCATATGGAGCAAGGTGGATGGACGAATTTGAAGTCAAAAGAGGCTAGGAACATGCTACAAATCTGGAGAAACAAAATCAAGACAAAGAAGATAAGGAAAAAGCAAGAAACATGGAACATTATCCAAACTACCTTATCATATCCAAACCTTATCCAACCTTATCATATCCTAATCTTTTGCTACCTTAATTCCTGCTGCAAGGAGGACATCCAAATGACATGAGAACACCTAAATATCAAGTTTCTAGAAGCCCTATCCTTCTCCTACATTGGTGACGCACCTTTCATCCCTTTCCTTCTAGAAATCTGCCACAATACCCTTTCTAGAAGGCTTATTCCCTGTTGCAGGTTTTGAATCCCTTTCCCCCTTGGTCTCTGCCGTGTAACCCTAACCTTTTCCCCCAAGGGTTATGCAATCCTTTTCCCTTCAGAAATTGTGTGAACCCTAGCCTATAAATACCTCAATATGCCGCACAAATCAGACAACCCCATCTCTCATCACAATTTCACAACACACATCCATCATACACACAAATCCCTTTTGTGTCGCAGCTTAGCAAGGAGAAAGGAGAGAAGAGCCTTAGCCATGCCATCACATTCAAGCTTGGATTGCTAGAACGTCCTAGGTGTATTCTATCTTAGTTTTCAATGTTTAAATTTACTTGTCTTTGTTTAATTGCGAACATGAGGAACTAATTTCTTTTTAGCTAGAGGTGGATTCAAAGCCATGAATATATATGTGATATGAATTGATTACATTCAGTTATTGCTTCTTAAATTGTGAATGTGATTTACTTATCTTTTTGATTGATAATTTATTCTTGTATGTTGATTAAGGGTGCATACGTAGTTTGCATGCATGAATTTGATGCTAAAATATAAGGGAATTTCACCCAATCATTATGAACTTATATTTATAAGTAGTGGAAGTCACTAGTCATGATTGTGTTAAGTAAATCCATGGTAGAAGTATCAGTTCATAGTTATGAATGCCTTGTCAATGCTTATAATTTTCACAAAGCTTAATGATCTTTGATTGTATCTCTATTATACTGTTCATGTAGGGAACTATTGAAGAATAATTTGGTTGCTGATGCATTATCCATCCAATTCAATGAAATTAGGAGAATTTGAGAGTTAATTTGTGCAGTTCATGGTTAATTTGGGGCATTGTCATTCATGGTTTAAAGGAATAATAACTGGAAATCAATTTGTACGCATATGTGTCATGTGTGGAGATGAACCCTCTAGCTAGCCAATCACCCATAATTTCCCCAATTTCGTGCCAACTTTGTCTAAGCCTTTAATCTACTTGTTTTTACTTTAAATTCGTCAAAAACCCATTCCCCTTTACTTTGTTGTGTCAAATTAGTTAGAATTTGTCCAAACTTGTGTTTTTAAGTGTTTTGAGTCAAGTTAAAAGTAATTTTCGTCCAAATCATCCTTTAGTGTCTAATTTGAGTCTATTTGATTATTTTGTGCTGTTTTGAGTCTTTTTAGTTTGTTTCAAGTTCTTTGAGTCTAATTAAGTATTTTTAAGCCTAGTTTTGTGTTTTTGAGTTAGTTTTAAATAGATTAGCAATCCCTCCTAATCCCCGACCTAGAACGATCCCTACTTATCCATACTGAATTGTCAACAAGAGGATTTAATTTGTGTGCTATTATATATGACATCAGTGAAGGACCCCAAACATCACTATGAACTTTGTGAAAAGGAACATCAACCCTATCTAGCCTTTCTGGAAAAGAAATTCTACTCATCTTCCCACTAAGACAATGTTTGCAAGTATGAGTGTTTACATCACTGGTTGTAGACACATTAGATCCTCTAAGCATTGCTACTAAAATCTCATTAGATGGAAGCCCCAATCTGAGATGCTACAATGATGATTTAACAGCCTTTCCCAATAGAGCAGTAGTAGAGGAAACACCTTGATTCAGCAACTTTGGAAACACATGTACAGGTATTCTAAACAGCTCATTATTGCTACTCTTTCCTTGATATAGTATCACCCCGGTTGCCTTGTCCTGCACAAAGAATTAACGATCATCACAGATAAACCAACTATTATTGTCCTTGCATAGTTGCTTCACAGAAAGAAGATTAACTTGTAACATTGGAACTTGCAAGATATTTTTGAGGAAAAAAAAAGTACTTGAATTATTATGTATTGTTCCAGTGCCAATATGTTTGACAAGCAAACCTTCACCATTGCCAACCATAATCTTGTTTTCTCCATCATAGGGCACTGCTGTGTTCAAGATAGTAGCATTAGGTCTCATATGATGAGAAGCTCCTGTGTCAACTATCCATGAATAACCACCAGAAGGGGATTGTGCAGCCAAAGCAGTCATAGAAGAGGACATACTGTTGCCTTGAATACCAGAAAAAGCATTAGAAGATTGGCCTTGATTAACCAAATCTGCAGGAGATGAATAACTTGGATGAGCAGTTGGAACATTGAAGATAGGACCTTGATAACCAAAATTTCCAGGGAAAGCAACTTGTGATTGAACAGAAGAATATGGTAGTGGCATAGAGAAATCTGGAGCAGCATAATTGGCATTGAGGGATGCCGGAGGTGGAGCACCTTGATAGGCATAGTTGCCTCTATGTCAACAATCAAGTGCTATATAGCCTCTCTTGCCACATATTTGACACTCCTGAGATACCTGACTGTTATCATTCCTGTATAAGCAAGTCACAGTAGTATGGCCCTTCCTAAAACAAATCAGACATTTTGGAATAAGCTCTTGTCTAGTCGACGTATTACCAGACCAAAAGTTATTAGACTTAGGACCATTAAATTTGGGCTTATAACCACCATTACCCTTGCCTTTCTAATTATTGGTACCATAAGATCTATTCCCTTGATTTCCACCATTACTGCCAGATGGTTGAAAACCATTAAAATGATTAGAAGAGGGCTGATTAAAACTAGTAGACTGATGAAAACCACCATTGGTAGAACTTGGAGCAACAAACCCATAGCCAAAATTATGTGGAATAGAAGAAACAGAATTGGATGCACTTGAAGATGGCTGATAAGATTGTCTTGTATTCCCATTAGGTGTAGAAAAACCCGCATTACTGTACATAGCAACCATACTATGAACAAGTGATTGCATCCTATTTTCAAGAGTTTTTTCTGCCCCTAAGAGTTGAGCTCTAAATTCCTTCAAAGTAATAGGTGATTCTCTAGCAAGTATAACAGTCCTAATCATATCAAAGTCAGCTGCAAGACCTGTCAAAGATGCGATAATAATATCATTGTCTGAAATCTTTTCACCAGCAGCATACAACTTATCCTTAATAGCTTTTAGCCGCAGCAAGTATTTGTCTACAGTATCACCACCCTTTTGAATGGTATGTAACTATGCTTTAAGATGATTAATACTAGCACTAGACACAGACATATACCCATCTTGCAAAGCAGTCCATGCCTCGTAAGAGGTTTTGCAACGCACAACATGTTCAATGGCATCATCACTGAGAGTAGCAAGAAGAAGACTTAACAGTGCCATGTCCGTTTTGATCCAAGATTTATATGCAGTGTTAAATTCCTTAGTGACTCCAAACTCAGCATTAAGTACATACTTTGGGGGACACACAGACTCTCCAGTAAAATAATCAAAGAGATCGTACCCACGAAGAACAGAACAAAAATGGAAATTCCATTTTAGGAAGTTGTCATCATTCAACTTAATAGTCAACATTCCCAAAAGATTCTCAAGCATAACAGAATCAGACATGATTACACAAAGATAGCTCAACAACGCAACAAGAATTCACAAAATACCCAAATGAGAAAAGTCACAAAATTATCAGAAAACTGAATCAACACACAACAGTTGCAGATCGTGATGAACAGACTGGTTATCGACCTTGGTTCATCAAGAATTCAAGAATAATGGCATCGGCCTTGCATATCAACATAGCAAGAATTAACAAGAAGAACAAAATACTGTTCTGGGCATCGGCCTTGTGTAGAACAAAAATCAAAAATTAAACCACAATCCTCAAAGATTCAGAATTCAAGAAAAGCCCCAAATCGGAATCGCAATCGAATTGGCGAAATGAAAAAGAATCAGAAGAACAACACCTTGATGAACGAAGCAGCGGAAATCCGGTCAGAACCAATTGCGCAAGCAAAAATTTGGATCGACGATACCATATTAACACTATAGAATGAAATCATGAAATAAATGCAGAAGGCGTAATGAAGAAGCTTTGCCAAGAAGAAAGCTATAGAGCTCTGTATTTGCTATATCTGAATTCTTACAAAGGTTTTTATTACAAGAGAGTGAAAGATCATTTGTACTATCCGCTTTTAAGATAAACCGACAAACCCTTTGCACTGAGCAATTGCTGATGTGTCAATTGCCTAGGTGTCATATATATCCAATAGGAGGGAGAGTGTGGCGCGAAGCTATGGCATTGGACGGCGCAAATCCTTTAGGTAAGAACATCAGACCTCCCAATCCAAAATGAAATCCACCCCAACTCACTTCCAATTCAAAAATCAAATCCCTTTAGGTATGAACTTAGGTTGAATTTTAATTTATAAAAAATAAAAACTAAGAAGATGCTGCGGGGAGACCTGTTTAGATTTTTGGATTATTTTTTAATTTTAAAATTTTTAAATTTTTAAAATTTTTAAAATTTTTAAAATTTTTTTTTTAGTTTTTTAATATTCACGTGGGTCAATAGTGACACATGACGTCATTCACTGTTCACGTGAGTGTCACGTTATCAATTAACGGAGGTTCTGACAAAAAACTTAACGGATATATGAAAATATCTTAGAATTATGACTTTAAGGGGGCGTTTGTTTGCCCTCGCTAAGTTGGACTGGATTGGACTGGACTAGCTATTAGTCCAATACTGTGTTTGTCCCATGCTGGGACTAACATTAATGAGACTAAAGGGGACTAGCATGGACAAAACCCTTCACTAAGAGGTCTTAGCGAGACCACCCAATAACCATGGGACTAGCTAAGACTATCCTCTCTTTCTCGTCTTCGTCATGCTCAATGACCATTCCCGACAGACTCCTCGTCATCTCCGGTCACCTAGATCAATCATTAACTTTTCGACTCTCTTTCAGATCAATTTCACAACCAACTTTCATATAAAATATACCAAATTGAAGCTGGGATTGACAAGATTACGATTTTACCTGAATCGAGGCCAAAATGTGGTCGAATGTGGCCGAAAAATGGCCTGGAAGTCTTGGCATGTTTGGGCTTCTTCAAATCCATGACAGATTCGAGCATTCAAAGCTAAGATCTCGGTCTAGGGATGATGATGAATTTTTTGGCGGTGCTAACTTCATCCAATTTAACGAGGGTTGGCCGGAAAACACATCGGGAAACCTGCAACTCGTCGGGAAAATTGGAGCCGTGAGGTTCCATTCGAACAACGCATAGCTAGAGAGGGAAGGAGGACAGAGAAATAGAGACTGGAATCAATAAGGAGTTTGGCCAGGAATGAGAAAGAGACATGAATTGAGAGGTCTAAGAGGAAAAAAAGAGGGAGAGGGCGGGATAATGAGAGAAGAGGAAAAGAGTGGGACGGAAATGGTAGGAAAAGATGAAGAAAAAGAGAAGATCATAATAAAATATTAATAATTTATATATTAAATAATATAATATTAGAATTTGTTATTATCCAGCTTCTTAGTCCAATACTGCACCAAACGCTTCATTAAGTTAGTCCAGTTTAGTCTAGTCTAAGCCAGTCCAACTTAGTCCTTGAAGCTAATCCAGTCCGAGATAGTCCGGCGCAACAAACACCCCCTAAGTACCTAACTGGAATGAAAAAAAAAATTTCATGTACCAAGTCTTAAAAACCAATAAATTTCAAGTAGTAAACTGAGATTAACCTAAAATAATGATACAATAATACATATTTAATATACAATAGACTATGACTACTATATTTATAGTAAGCTTTTTCAGTAGTTTAGCTTTAAAATCATCAAAATAATTATTTTCTTAATTTGCCAAGACGGGTTATCCGCATGTAAACACGTTACGCACGTTATTAACGGATTCTTATCCCGTGATCCTATAACGACCCGATTAGTTATCGTGTTGATCGAAACCCATTATTTTCGTTCATGTTAACAGATTGCGTTGGAAATTGCGAGGTCCATAATCACAAGACTTTTAATTAATTAAGCCAATTTTTTCATTACAAATACAATCACATACCTGCATTCTTTTTACAACTAAGAGTTTTTCTATTTAAGCATCATTTCTCATTTAAGTTTACCCCAATTTAAATCTACGTCCCATTAAAATTTAAAATTTAAACATTTTCCATGAGAAGAAAGAATGCTTTCCAATGTTTATTGTATTCTTCTCATTCAGAGGTATATATAATCATATACAATCCTATCATAATAGGGAAAGAATAATTACAAAAGATACACCCTAAACTAGGAAATCCAAGATTATAGGAATCTCAAAATTAAAAGAATTCTAATACAAATTCAACACTCTTCCTTAAGTTGGTGCAATATGCTACACATGGCCTAGTTGTCTAGAAACCTTGAGGACTTGTCACTCGAAACCAATTAGGGGACCTCAATTACTTTACCTTCCAACTTCACTTTAATAAGTAACTTGTCAACCTCCAGATGTTTGGTCCTATCATGTTCCACTGGATTATGAGAATTAATATCACGAGCAACTTTATTGTCACAAAATAACCTCATCGGCTAACTATGTTTGACACCCAAATCTTGTAACAAGAACTTAAGCCACAAAATTTCACAAAAAGCAAGTGGCATACCTCTATATTCATCTTTTGCACTTGACCTTGCCATTACATTTTGCTTCTTGCTTCTCCATGTCACTAGATTACCCCCAACAAAGGTAAAGCATCCAGATGTCGAGCACCTGCCATCTATTGAACCTATCCAGTCAACATCTATTTAACCTTCTATTCTGGAATGCACATTTTTTCTAAACAAAATTCCTTTTCCAAGACTTCCCTTCAAATAACTCAATATTCTCATAACTGCACTCATGTGTTGTTCTCTTAGATCATGTATATATATTGACTGACTACACTTAAGGCATGAGCAAGATCTAGTCTAGTACGGGCCAAATACATTAATCTCCCCACTTCCCTTTTATGTACTAGTACTTGATTCTAGTGGGAGTAATGGTAAAATCAGGGCAGAGCGTGAAGCAGGAGCCTGAAGCATTGCGCACGCTTGTGTTCCCAACAGCAAGGCTAGATTTTAGCCCTTTATTCCTTCACTTTTTTAATAATATGGGTGGTGTCCATCAGTATAATTGGGGGAAATTCTTACTTGACCGCAGGGGCGGAGGGAAGAAGAGAATAGCCTATCCTCACATTTTTACGCCAGCCTTCCCCTATAAACATCTTTCATTATTCTTCTTTACAACCCTTGTCCTATTAGTCAATAATACAAAACACATTATAAATTATCTCCTATTTAAAATTCCAACTCCCATAATTGATTCCATCCCAGCACTAATTTAATAGTTATTTATTGGACATAAAATAAAAAACCTTTAACATTTTGATAAAAAAAAAATTAAAAAAAAAAAAATCTCTTAACATTAAACCCGTTCATTTTTAATTAAAACAAAAAATTTCTCTAGTCTTTCTTTCACAGTCAACCCAAGAGCAAGAGTCCAAGACTAAAATGCTATTGTTCTTCTTATTTCTTGAAATTTCATATCTCCTTTCATATAAAATTCAAATTAATTCAACAAGAACAATACTATTTGTAAAATTTTACTTTCTATAAATTTTTTTATTGTTTCTAGTCTATCTTACATCTTACTTAGGTGTTAGAGTTTGGGCCCTTTGATTAATTCTTGTTATTTAATTTAACTAACACACTCCGACCCGAAAGGCCCACTTGGAATTCGAATGAAGCTGTGTTGGCCGACACCTGGAAAGTGACAAAGCCATAAATTGTAGTGTAGTAGAAAATGTGAATAAATTTAAACCTAAAAGTGCCTAATTTAAAGAGTGCGTTGTGAGCGGGAATGAACCCATTTCACACGTGATGATAGAGCATAAGTAAAGTACAGTAAAGTGGAATGAGAATTATACCATCTAAGGTAACCGCCTATACCAATATTTGCCAAAAATCCTCATCGATACGAAAGCTCAGCTACTAAAACCTGGTGGGGCAAAAAAACAAGGGTGAGTGGGCCTGAAAATAAAGTTTTATAAAATCCTTTCTGACAACATTGTAACCCCTTGCCGTAAAACAAGTATAGTTTCCAGAAAATCATACTACATATAAGTATGAAATCAAATGCATGCCAACAATAAATCCAGAAATATATGGCACAACACAATATCTCAACGACAATATAAATATAATCATGTGCACGCAAGTCGGAGTCGCCTAATGCGATCTGTACAACAGGGCTAGGTGTAATAATATAGTTCTAGTGCTACGATCACCTACGAGTTAGAGTCCCCTAATGTGGCATGTACAACAGGGCTAGCACCTACTTAGATCCAAGGTGAACGTGCGGTGCGGAGGTGAACATCACGTGAAGGACTGGCCCTGGCCCGCGTCAGGAGCACTAATGCCGGGGTGCAGCAATGATGAGTGAACTATATGAATATATGCATGCCATAATGATGCAATAATTCCAATCAGCATAATAAACTTACCTGAACTTACCAGCACATCCCGTAGGATCATTTTGGCATTTCACAATTTCACAACAATGCAACATTTCTTAATCATGGCATGAAATGCATAAATCAATTCAAAAGAATTTGTGGAAACTATAAAAGTTATACATGTATACTATAAAAAGGAAACGACCCACTCACCTGAAGTCCGCTCTACAACTCCCTAGCACGAATATCGAGGCGTCATGAACGGTTGTCGCCTAGAACAATTTATCAAATCACGTCTCAGAATTCTTATCAACAGATCATGTAACTTACATAAAACACATCCCCAAGGACGTTCTAGAATGATTTGAAACTCATTGACCAAAAGTCAACCGTCGGTCAAAGGTCGACAGTAGGGTCCACAACCCTACATAACTTGATCTGGAAGATCCGCACCTCGGATTTATGATCCATAATTCCCAAGAGTTTCAATAAGCTTCTAGAACAACATTCTAAAATTTTGCAATGATCCAACTGTCAGATCTCCGCCAATCGCTAAAATTAAGTGGCGGCCAACGTTTTATTTTACAAGCTTACAAATCCAATTCGGGAAGATCCGTACGTTGGATTCCTGATCCGTAAGTTTCTAATATCCTCAAATATTACGTACTATAACGTATTAAAGTTTGATGACGATCCAACAACCGGGTCGTTGATTTATATAATGTCCAAGTGGCGGACTTTAGCGAAATTATACCCAAACAATGGAGTTTCGTTAATCAGATGTCAATTATGGAATCGGGGCATCCAAATTAGCTTAGGAAAGTCAAGTGGGGTCTCGGCCCACGCGCCGCCACCACACGCCGCCGTACGCAGCGGCCAACCAACTCGACTCACTGGAAAATTCAACTATTTCTAAAAATTCTCAAATTTTACAGGAATGAAGATCTCAACGAGTAGAGTAAGTTTTATACCTGTAGCCAAATCCAATTTTACCGAAAAAGCGTCAAATTGCCAAGAACCCTAGAAATGGGTGCACTTCAGTTCACCTTCTCCGGTGCTCCACCGCCCTCAAGGTTGTTTGGCCTTTGTTCAAAGCCTCAAGAGGAGTCTAATGGTGGTGGAGATCGAAAGACTTCGCTTGACAAATGGTGGTTCAAAGTTGAGAACCTCCCGGACCCGTCGGTGGATTTCTAGCAACATCAAGCTAAAACTCGTCAGGTTTAGCTAGAATTAGGTGCTGGGGAGGTTATGATGAGGTTTGATGATGATGGGAGGTTGAAGAAAGCTGGAATTAGAACGGAAAAACCGTCGGATTTCCTGCCCAGAACGGGGTCGGTGTGCGGGTCCAAAACCAATCGGGTCGAGGGATCCGGACCCCCTCCCTCTCTTACTTCCCTGCTGTTTCTCCCTTCTCTCCTCCTGATTGGTCCATCTCCTCACCTCCTTTTTCTGGTTGGTCACCCTTCATTTTCTCCTTCCTTCTCATTAGCCGAGCCTCCTTCCTTTTCTCTCTTCTCTTCCATTCAACTTCCCCCTTCCCTTCTTTTCTTTCTTTTCTTTTTCTTGTTTTCTTTTTCTTTGTTTTTTTTTGCTTTTTTTATTTTCTCATCCGTCCCTCTAAACAATGGTCAACGAAAACCAAAATCCTTGCCTCTAGGGCATTTCCGTCAATTCACTCAAACAAAATTTATAAAAACGTAAAATTATGTTGTCACATTAACAGTATGGATAACGAGGTTATCATGCAATGGGTTCAAAATATGAAAATTCTAGAGAGACAATTATGATTATTGAAAATATAAAATATTATAGATGCATCTTTAATATTAGAAAGCCAAAAGAAGAGTTTGGTGTCTCAATGCTTCACCAAAAAAATTTGGACTAAAAAGCCCTTCAAACAAAAAAAGTCAAAGCTGACAAAAAAAATACATATAAAAACCCCAAGGGTAATTCTACCAGAAACAAAAACATTTATTTCATTTTATTAAAAAAAAAACGACACTAAAAAAATCTTTAATCTTTAATATTAGAAAGCCAAAAGGAGAGTTTGGTGTCTCAAAGCTTCACCAAAATTTTTTGGACTAAACAGCCCTTCAAACAAAAACAATCAAAGCTGACAAAAAAAATACATATAAAAACCCCAAGGGTAATCTTTAATATTAGAAAGCCAAAAGAAGAGTTTGGTGTCTCAATGCTTCACCAAAAAAATTTGGACTAAAAAGCCCTTCAAACAAAAAAAGTCAAAGCTGACAAAAAAAATACATATAAAAACCCCAAGGGTAATTCTGCCAGAAACAAAAACATTTATTTCATTTTATTAAAAAGAAAAAAAAACGACACTAAAAAAATCTTTAATCTTTAATCTTTAATCTTTAATATTAGAAAGCCAAAAGGAGAGTTTGGTGTCTCAAAGCTTCACCAAAAAATTTTAGACTAAAAAGCCCTTCAAACAAAAACAATCAAAGCTGACAAAAAAAATACATGTAAAAACCCCAAGGGTAATTCTGCCAGAAACAGAAATTTTTATTTCATTTTATTGAAAAAAAAAACGACATTAAAAAAATAAGAAAAAAGAACGTGGTAAACCCTCAAATAGAGGACGATAGATAAACTGCCAAAGTAAACAAAAAGGTAAATCATTGTCTCAGAATTATATGCATGTCAGCCTTGCAAACGACTTGCAATTATGACTTACAATTATCAATTGCACAAATTTCATTTTGTTTCTAATTAATTTTGAATGGGTGATAAGCTTCTTGCTCAAGCCTTCAGTGTTGGTCCTCTTGTAGAATGCAAGCTCATGAGAAAGGACAAGGTACATCACATGATTCAGGTTCTTCTGAATCACTGTATGTGATTTTGTCATTGTTCGCTTTTGAAGATTACGTTTTTTAAATCCTGAATATTTCTTGTATATAGATTCTCCAATATTTCTTCTTATTTAACGTTTGCTTTTACAGGTATGTTGCCTATTGGCATGCTTCCTTTGTTTCAGATGGGAGTCGACTCAATTAGTAAGCCATTTGTTTCGATCTTTTGTCTCTATGATTTGTCCTCACGAATTTACATAATTCTCTCAATAGGTTAGAATTAACCTGATATTTAAGTGTTCAATATTATTTGTTTAGGGAGCCTATTGAGAAATCTTATTTATGAGGAAGGTGTGTTCATTGAGTTTGTAGTTTTTAGAGAGCATATGTGTGGGACAAAGGAAGAAATTAGGAAGAGACTAACTAATTGTAAGGATGGTTGAAGGGCTTAAACTAAGATTTTCTAGAGGAGTCCAGAGGAATTCTAAAAGACCAAGAACAAGCTCTTCTCCATTTGGAGAGCATTCAATGTCACATCCCGGCCCGGGCGGGACCACTTCTCGGGCCCGCTCCACCACCGTAGCACGATATTGTCCGCTTTGGGCTTACCATTCCCTCACGGTTTTGTTTTTGGGAACTCACGAGCAACTTCCCAGTGGGTCACCCATCATGGGATTGCTCTAGCCCCTTTCTCGCTTAACTTCGGAGTTCCTACGGAACCCGAAGCCAGTGAGCTCCCAAAAGGCCTCGTGCTAGGTAGGGATGTGAATATACATTTAAGGATCACCCCTGGGCGATGTGGGATGTCACAATCCATCCCCCTTAGGGGTCCGACGTCCTCGTCGGCACATTTCCGGCCAGGGATTGGCTCTGATACCAAATTGTCACATCCCGGCCCGGGCGGGACCACTTCTCGGGCCCGCTCCACCACCGTAGCACGATATTGTCCGCTTTGGGCTTACCATTCCCTCACGGTTTTGTTTTTGGGAACTCACGAGCAACTTCCCAGTGGGTCACCCATCATGGGATTGCTCTGGCCCCTTTCTCGCTTAACTTCGGAGTTCCTACGGAACCCGAAGCCAGTGAGCTCCCAAAAGGCCTCGTGCTAGGTAGGGATGTGAATATACATTTAAGGATCACCCCTGGGCGATGTGGGATGTCACATTCAACTTCAAGGAAAAAATTTACTTATTCTGCTCTGAAATAGTAAGATGAGGTTTACCATGTGTTTGAGTTGAGTGTTCTATTGCGATGATAAAATTTCTTTTGTGAAGTTAACTAAGTTTTATTCCTCTTTTTTTTCAATAATTTTCGATTGGTCCTATTTTTTATGATACTTGTTTTCTTTTTCTCCTTACTGTTAAATGTTGCTTGACCTCTTTATTGAGACTAATTTTCATGATTTTTTATTCCTCTCAGTGAAATATCAAACCAACAAGGTTGTGGTGGTGGGAATAATCATTCTAAGGTATGTATTTGAGTTTGATAGTATGCATTTCATTTACTCTTTGTCACCAATGCTTATTTTCTTTTTGCTAAATACTTTGTCAACAAACAAAGTATAACAGAAGATAAATTTTACTAGAGATGCAAATCTACACTACTGCCAAATGTAAAGGAGAAAGAGTTTGGGTTTTAGCAAGGGGATTATGATAAAAACCACACATGACGGATTGACTAATGGATTCACCCATAAAATATTAGGGTATATGATTAAAACTTAAATTGTCTTTCTATGCTATTCCCTTGAATCGTCCAAAAAAGATTTCTCAATAATATATATTATTTTCATCATTTTTCTCCCAATGAGTTGCTCATAGTTTTAAATCAAAATTGGTGGAATTGTGCGTTCTTTAAGTTCCATAATCCATATGAAAATCCTTTTCTTCTTTTGCAGAGAGTTGGACATCAGTCACCCCAAGATTGTGTGGAACTATATATGGGGTTTTGCTTGCAAATAGTTGAAAAACAGTCACGTGCTAGCTTTTGGGGCTACAGACTACAGTGTAAATAAATACACCAGAATCATGACTTCGGTGACTTAAGCAGTGGGGCAGATGTGTATCCTTGGAGGGTGAAAAATAATTTTGAATTCATGTAAGTTGGAAAAAATTTAATAGCCTTATATGGTAAAAAGTTCTATGATCAATTTGTGAAAACATCCAACATCATACATTCATGAAAAAAAAATGAACAATTTGCATCTCTAAATAATATACAAAGTACGACGCAAATGTTATTTCTAAACTTTCTAAGCAATTTTGTTACTTATTTAATTAGGACCCTTATTTTATATTACTGTTTTCAATGATTATTTTGAACAACAATATACAAACCACGATGTCTATCTTAAAGGATTCTTAAACGTATTTAGGTTAAATTGCTTACAACCTTTATATTTGGGATTATGCATTATAGTTAGAACTTCTTATTTTATCATCATTGCTTGCAAATTAACCATGAAAATCTAAAGCATCAAGTGCAAGCAAATGGGTGGCAAGCATGGCTTTGATTTCACACGTAGACGCTATGTTCACATATGTACATGTTGTCCATATTTTGCTTGTGATGCGTTACGAATGTGACACATAAATTAAACCCTATTTGTGACAATTGTAGTGATGATGTAAATAGGGATCGTTCTAACCGGGGATTAACTAGGGGTGCTAAACACTTGACTCAAATAAATAAAACTAATCTTTAAACACTTAATTCACTTAACGAAAACTCAAAATAAGTCCACAAGACTCCAAATACTTAAAAATACAAAATAAGATAGATTAAGACTAAACAAAATATGGGGGGGGGGAATTGAGGTTTTGACGAAATTAAACTAAAATGCACAAATTGTAATTAAGAGCAAAATGTAAATATGAATGTGATGAAAATATGGATGAATGCTAGCTAGAAGGTTCTTCTCCACACATGTTACCCTTGCATACAAGATGATTTTCAGTTGGTCTTTCGATGAATTATGAAACTCAACACCCCGGGTTAATTAGGTCCGCTTAAATTAACCGTCAAGTTTTCCTTAAGTTAATGAATTGGATGATTGCATACGACAACCCAAAGCATTCCCCACAAGTTCCCTACATGAATTGCATAATAGAGATACAAGCAAGAATCATTAAGTTCTTTGAAAACTATAAGTGTTGACGAGGCATTCGTTACTATGAATTGCATGAAACTTATGCCAAGAATTTACTTAATGCGATTGTTTATAAGCAACCTCCACTACTTGTGAATATAAGTTCATAACTATTAGGTGAAACTCACTTATATTCTAGCGTCATATTCATGCATGAAAATTAAGCGTGCACTCTCAATAAACATACATAAATAGGTTATCAATCAAACAGTTAAACAAATTGAATCCACAACTCATGAAATTCCAATCAAAGGTAATCAATTCATATTGCAAGCATAAACATGGTTTCGAATCACCCCCTAGCTAATGGGGGGTTTAGTTCCTCATACGTACAAAACAAAGATAAGTGAATTTAATCATTGAAATCAAGGAAAAGAAAACACCTAAAAATTCCAACAACTCAAACTTGAATTGTATGAACGTTTAGGCCCTTCTCCTCCTCTTTGTTGCGGCACAAGGTCTAACGATAGGTTTTGGGATGTGTTTGTATGTGGAATGGATTGGGGAATGGTTGGGTAGTGTTTTGGAAGGATGGGGAGTGGTGGAAATGGAAGGGGAGAATGCTGGAAATGAAGATGAAAGGCACGGCAATGAATTTCAGGATGTGTGTTTGTGTTGTGGTAATGGGAATGAATCCCCCTTTGTGGCTGCAATGGATGCTTATTTATAGATGGATGAATGATTAAAAGAGGGAATATGACAGCTAGGAGGGAATGATTAAAGAGGGAATGCATGTGGAATGGCAGCTAGGTTGGTTGGTTGAAAGCTGGAATTGCAAAGGGGGGTGCAAGGCTTTGAAAGGGAAAATGTGGCTGATTGTGAATGTGTTTGCATGTGAATTAAAGCTAGGGTGAATGATGATGAATGCATGTGGATTAAAGAGTGAATGGTGGCTGCAATAATGAAGTGGGAAGGCTGGAAATGCAAGGGGGAGTGCACGGCTAAGGACTTGTTGTGTTGCTAGAATTGGTAGGTTATGCATGGCTTGGTTGGTTGAATGATTATGGGTGCATGTGGCTGAATGATTTCTTGGTGAGGGGATGTATGGGTTGATGAATGGGAAAAGTTGTTGAATGATGAAAGGGGAATGGAAGAATGTGGCTGCAATGATGGTGTGGAATGCTGGAAATGCAAGGGGATGCACGGCTAGGATGTTGTTTGTGTGAAGTGTGTGTGAATGGTGGTTTTGCATGGCTTTGATGGATTGTTTGATTGGGCTAGAGGTTTTGCATGGCTCAAAGGATTGTTTGATTGGGCTAGGCCCTTTGTTTTATGTCCTAAAGTGCATACAAGGCCAAAAGTGCTCCAAGCATAAGCTATCCATTCTTAGCCCAAAAGTGCTCCAAAAGGCTCCAAAATGCACTTCTTTGCTCCTTTAGCCCTTAGAACCTGAAAACATACGCAAATAACTTAAAAGACTTAAAGAACTAAGAAATAACAACGTAAATGCACAAGAACAAGCCAACTAAGTTGCCTAAATATGCTTCTATCAGCTTGCTTCATATATTAGGAGTTCATCCCTAGCTAGCCTATAACTTTGATTGAAAACTTATGTATCTGAAAATTTTCATCTAAGGACTTGGATAGATATTTGACATTTTGCATGAGAGAGAGAGAGGAAGAGAGATTTATTATGTTCACCATTTTGTGTTTTTCCAGTCTTGAATTCCAGGAAAGTAAGATTAGGGACGAAGCCCAACAAATTAAGCTTTAGAAGAAGTATAAGGCCGAGGTCCCCTACTCCTGTCATCAAAGCTTCACATTACAACACCCTTTATGCATTGATGTTCACGTCCTCAAAAAAAATGACACCACAATTTTTTGTTTTGTTTTTTTTGTACAATGGGCGGGTGCAGAAAGACTAAGTTGGATGATTGAAAATAATAGGAAATTGTAAATAATAAGAAATTGTTGTGATGGACACACAACCATAATTTATAAAATAATCACTTCAGAAATATAAAAATATCTAAAACAACACATCTTTAGGGCGCGTAGTATCCGTGATGCAAAAATGCCTCTCGCATGCACATTAGTGTGTGCGGAGAGGCTAGTGTGTTATTATGGTGTTTTGATTAGTAGTTTTGTAACTATTATTCGTCATATTTTTTTGCATTTGTGAAAGGCCCCTCCTCACATGCATTTGTGAAAGGCCCCTCCTCACATGAAATTTTGACTCTGCCACTGCCAGGGACGAAAGGAAGAAGAGAATAGGATAGGCCTAGGCCTATCCTCACATTTTTTTTGCAAGCCTTCCCCTATAAACAACCTTCATTATTGTTCTTTACAACCTTCTCCTATTAGTCAATAATACAAAACACATTATAAATTATCTCCTATTTAAAATTCCAACTTCCATATTTGATTCCATCCCAACACTAATTTAATATTTATTTATTGGACATAAAATCAACAACCTTTAACATTTTGATAAAAAAATTTAAAAAAAATCTCTTAACATTAACCCGTTCACTTTTAATTAAAACAAAAAACTTCTCTGGTTTTCTTTCACAGTCAGTGGCAGAACCAGGATTTCATGTGAGAAGGGGCCTTTCACAAATGCAAAAAAAATATCACGAATAACAGTTACAAAACTACTAATCAAAACACCATAATAACACATGCATCTATAATATTTTATATTTTCAATAATCATAATTGTTTCTTAAGAATTTTCATATTTTGAACCCATTGCATGACAACCTCATTATCTATACTGTTAAATTAAATAAGAAGAATTAATCAAAAGGCCCAAACTCTAACACCTAAGTAAGATGTAAGATAGACGAGAAACAATAAAAATAAAAATTATAGAAAGTAAGATAGATTTTACAAATAGTATTGTTTTTGTTGAATTAATTTGAATTTTATATGAAAAGAGATGAAATTTCAAGAAATGAGAAGAACAATAGCATTTTTGTCTTGGACTCTTGCTCCTTGGTTGACTGTGAAAGAAAGACGAGAGGAATTTTTTGTTTTAATTAAAAGTGAACGGGTTTAATGTTAAGAGATTTTTTTTTTATCAAAATGTTAAAGGTTTTTTATTTTATGTCCAATAAATAAATATTAAATTAGTGTTGGGATAGAATCAATTATGGGAGTTAGAATTTTAAATAGGAGATAATTTATAATGTGTTTTGTATTATTGACTAATAGGAGAAGGGTTGTAAAGAAGCTATTATTCTTCTTATCTTGAAATTTCATATTTTCATATAAAATTCAAATTAATTCAACAAAAACAATAATATTTGTAAAATCTATCTCACTTTCTATAATTTTTTTTATTGTTTCTTGTCTATCTTACATCTTACTTAAGTTGTCACGCCCCGATCTCGAGATACGCTCGGAATCGACACGTGACGAAAGGACAGTAGTGGTACAATATAAAATACATGGAGTCGCTAAGACTCATACGTATAATATACATCAGAGCATCAACAGAAAAACTTACAACAAAGGATGGAAATACCTAGTCTCAAGTGCACTACCGTCACAGCTACACCACCTGAAATCTTCTCCTCTATTTGCTACCATTTACTCTGTAAAATAACCATACGCCGTGGGAATGGCGCACCGATTAAAGCAAAAAATGGATAAGCTATGAAGCTCATGTGAGTGACAATAATACCATATATGTGAATATAAATAAAATCAAAAGATTAAATGTAAAAGTAGTGCTACGTCCACACAGGACACTTCTTCTGTATGCCGTATCAACCGTCAATGTGATCACATCAATATTATTCTATCATTCTCTTTTGATTGTGACTCACCACTCGCCTTTCATCATTTCTGAGTAATCACAAGGGTCCAATTGCCACATATTTCATAATTTAACCACCATACACCTCATTATTACATATATGAATGGTTATTCAATTATGAATCTCACCACACGTCTATCGAGATAACATTCAATCATCACACAACCAGAAGTTGTGTAGGAATGACACACCATCATAAACACAATTACGTGTAGGAATGAGATTGGTATCTTTTTCATTATTTCATATCTTCGTTACGAGAAGGAATAAGTCACATCCAAATCCGTTATCTTTCAGGCAACACCATCATGTAAACTATTTGATTCAACCACCACTTTTTAGATTGAGCCACACAAGCTTTCAATCTCAACTTTCATATATGTAACAAACAATAGTCTAGGGCTATAGAGAGACACAGTTCGGCCGAAGCCCACATTAGGCAACCGATCAGGATGTGGTCCTCCATTGCGTATTAACCAAGCAGAATCACTCCTGAGAACATCATGTAGGTAGTGACCCCCATAGAGGATTAACCAAGCAGAGTCACTCCTATGAATACTATAGGTAGTGATCACCCATCGCGGATTAACCAAGCATGATCACCCCTAAACACAGTATGGTCATACCTAAGTAATAAGGTTCACCCATCGCGAATTAACCAAGAACGATCCCCAAAGTAGTATGGTCCCTTATTACGGATTAACCAAGCAAGACCATCTATGTACCATTGCTACATGGTGCAGATTCTGATTATATCCCACATTACCCCATGTACTGGATTAACGATTCTCTACTAGCCCTCACATATCACAATCATTTCAAGGATAGCATATATATGTATTTCCGATAGCACCATCAAGTAAACAAAGCATAGTAGCACACATTTCCATATAATCATTTGGAAATCCATGTCATATCCACAAAGGAATTTCATGGGTAATGACCATATCACATAATATTAATGCCACTCACCTGGGTTATTTGCACTTCTAGATTCACCAACTCCGACTCCAAGAACCTAACACAACAAACAAAACCCCACTTAGGTAACTTAATAAGACCGACACGTAAAACAAGACCAGGTGCCACTTGCACTTAAATCAAGACGCACATCAACCGGGAAAAACATGTCATCATGATGAGCCAACTAAGCTCCATCAAGCCTCAACAACATTCTAAAAATAACGACACACTAGAATATGGTACATTGACTAAAAAGCCCAACGTTGATCAAAGGTCCTCTAAGGTCAACAAAACAAGGTTACTCAATTCAGAAGATCTGCTCACTGGATTCCTGATCCGTAAGTTCTCAAAGGTCCAACAACTAATAACTAGGGTGCTCACAAAATTGTACAACGAACCAATGGTCAAATTGTCGTCAATTAGAAAAATCGTACAAGGGTACAATTATCCGAAAAATTGAATAATTGAACCATTGTATCGAATTCAACGAACAGATTTTAGATATGGACTCAGGATATTGGGAACATCTCTCTTTCCAAAATCCATAAAACAGATTCTCCCCCATGCGCTACCACATGCGCTACCGCACGTGATGGTTCCCGGCGACTAGAAACCCACTTTTTTTACTAACTCCAAATTCTACCAAAATTTACAGGAAGATATAGTTCAACAAAACGAACAAGTTTTATACCTGCCACAAAGTCTAAAAGTGGACGAAAGAGAGTCAATTTTGCCAATAAAGCCGACAGGTGCCTAAAGATTCCCGGCATTGATTCATCACATACGATAATCCAACAGTATCAAGTCTGGTCAGGATTTACTCCTAGGATGATAGGCTACAAGTTCCAAGTGGTGGCATCGGTCATCACTTTGCCAATTCACCGAAAAAATGAAAAAGAGTGGCCGGAGCACTGTTGGTTTTTGTCGATCTTTATGGCCTCGCACCGCCACATACAGTGGTTAATCAAGGTGGTTCTTGTGTGGGTTTTGTAGAAGGAAGTGAGAGCATTAATTTGGTGGTGGTGGCGTCAAAAAATTCCATCGGAGTTGACCGGAATCGTCGTCGGAAGTTCATAGGTTTCGGTGGGTCGAATTAGGGTTTGTGGGGCGTCGGCTTTCACAAAATGGAAAGTTGGGTTTGCTGACTTCTAAAGTCAAACCTCCACTTCTAGCAACTCTTGCTCAACTGACCAAAATACCCTCCAACAACAAACATTTCTAATTTCTTCGTTTTAATTCGGAATTGAGATCTTTTTGCTCCTACGCACTCGTGGGTTTATGCTCAACCTAAACAACTCAAGAGTTGACCGAAAATGTTGAGTAATATTTAAAATGGCAGAAATACCCTTCACTTCCTGGGAATTGGTCTTAGAGAAACAAATGGCTTGGCTCCACTAGGAGATGAATGGAATTGGTACGGCTCTAACTATTTGGTTAGGAGGGCTGCTTCTTAGCTTATTCCATTCCTGATAACGGGTTCCTGTGTGTTCAAGATGTGATCGGGCGGGCGCATTTGTCGTAAATACAACTCAAGATGGGTGGGATTACCTACTTATATCTCCTCGCCGCAACACGAAGGAAGAGCTCCTCAATCTGGGCATATACTTCTGGCTAGAGCTGCTAAAAAAAAAAATCTCTATCTGATCTGATCTCAATTCTATCATCACACAAAGGTGATATGCGACCGAGGGATGCGCTAACCACGTAGGAACGAGGCTCTCCTTTTAAGAGTACTAATTTTAGGGACGGGATATCACAAGAGATTATCAAGTATTAGAACATATTGAAAACATAAGGAAAAAAACATATAATGAGTGTTTATCTAAGTATTCAAAAAAATCTTACATTTTATTCAAAAAAATAAAATAAAAAATGAGAGTTATTGATTTTCTGCCTAAGTTAAAGTCAAAGGCTAGACGGGTTTAGGGGGGTTAGGCAGGTGCCTAGGCGGATGCCTAAGCAGATCGAGGCGTACTTTCTTAATTTTCAAATGCCTAGATACTAAATATTTGCACACAAATAAATTAAATCACAACAACTATGTCACCTGAACTCAAGGTCAGTATAAAAAACTCGAACCTAAATCTGAAACGTGTGTTAAAAACTCAATAAATAAAATAAAATTGAAAATAGGTTGGGTTGGAAAATGAATTTCTCTTATAAAAATAACTCATGATTCTTAAAAAAATCAAGACTTTTTTACAATTTACAGTAAATAGATGAAATAACTTTCAATTCTCACATCTAATCCCATCTCATCATGCTTATACTTTTGGATGTCTAATTCGTAAATCTGCATAACAATAGAGGGATGAGCTTCTATAGCTCAGTAGAGACATAACCTTACTACAGTAAATTGACAATATTAAATTCAGTGTCATGGCATCATCTATAATCAAACAACAAATCATTATTGATAATAATGCATGAATGCAACGCAAACTCTTCGACTACACTTGTTAATTTATATAATAAAACACGCGGACCTACACGTCCCATATCGTGCAGTTTACCATTTGGAGTAGTGGTTCGAATATTCTATCATGCAAACTAACTCCCATAAGGTATCCCAAGTTCATATACCTCTTTTGTTAGTCACATTTCCTAATTCATTGATCTCCAGCCCAAATCACCCACATCAACAATTTATCTCGCCGATACCGTATTCTAATGTGCACACTGGCTCACCTAGAACTGGTTTCACTATGAATAGATTCAACAACACAAAAGATCTTTTCCAACTACCCTCATTTCCAGAATTGCAATCTTAACACTAAAGTTCCAACCACATCTCACAACACGAGTGGTGCACAAATAATATCATTTCATCTTTCACATGTATCATAGCATATTCTCAACGAATAGTATTTCAACAATAATTTCATAACCAATAACAAGTAAACACACAAGAGAAGCATTATCCAATTAGGCATCAGATCATATGAATCAACCAATAAGATCAATAATAATAATATAAATATTTAATAAAATCAATTTTTGCAAAGTCTGTTGTACTTCCCCTACCTGAATTACAAAGCCAAATCGAAGATGCATGTCACTACCATAATAGCTAAGTTCCACATACTTGAGCAAGGTCTTTGATCACTCCTAAGTACCATGTATTTCTTCCACTCTTATCTTTTCTATATGGACATAAATATTTATACATACACACACACACACACATATTTTTGCATGGCTTCCTGCATTGCACAGCCACCAGTTGCAGAGCCAAGATTTCATGTGAGGAGGGGCCCTTCACAAATGCAAAAAAAATATGACGTATAATAGTTACAAAACTATTAATCAAACCATCGTAATAACACATGCATCTATAATATTTTATATTTTCAATAATCATAATTGTTTTTCAAGAATTTTCATATTTTGAAACCGTTGCATGATAACCTCATTATCTATACTATTAAATTAATTAGAAGAATTAATCAAAAGGTCCAAACTCTAACACTTATGTGATATCCCGCCCCTAAAATTAGTGTTTTATTTTATTTTTGACGTATTTTGGATATTTAATTGAAATTAGTCCGTTAATTCTTCGGTTTTGAGAAAAGTGAAGTGAAGGGTATTTCTACCATTTCAAATTTTACTCGACATTTTCGGTCAACTTTTGAGTCATTTAGGTTGAGTTTGAACCCACTAGCGAGCGCGTAGTAGCAAACGGATCTCAATTCCGAATTAAAACGAAGAAGTTAGAGACATTTGTTGTTGGAGGGTATTTTGGTCATTTGACCAAGAGTTGCTATAAGTGGAGGTCTGACTTTAGAAGTCAGCAAACCCAACTTTCCATTTTGGAAAAGTCGAGCCCAGAACCCACCAAGACCCACAAACCCAAATTCGGCCCACCACGACCTATGAACTTCCGACGACGATTCCGGCCAACTTCAGTGGAATTTTTCAACGCCACCACCACCAAATTAATGTTCTCACTTTCCTCTACAAAAGCCACCCAAGAACCACCTTGATTAACACCGTATGTGGCAGTGCAAGGCCATAAAAACCGTCGAAAACCAGTAATGCTCCGGCCACCCTTTTCATTTTTCCGGTGAATCGGCAAAGCAATGGCCGATGCCACCACTTGGAACTTGTAGCCCATCATCCCAGGAGTAAATCTTGACCAGAATTGACCACCGTAGGCGATGAATCAAAGTCAAGAAGCTTAGGCACCTACTGACTTTATTGGCAAAATTGACTCTCTTTCGTCCACTTTTGGACTTCGTGGCAGGTATAAAACTTGTTCCTTTTGTTGAGCTTTATCTTTCGGTAAATGTTGGTAGAATTTGGAGTTAGTAAAAAAGGTGGGTTTCCAGTCGCCGAAAACCACCACGCGCGTGATAACACAATATTTATACATTTATATTGCTCATATTTTCTAAGTTTTATGCTATTTTTTCTTGTGAAATTGGTTGTTTAATGTGTTTAGTGCATATTTTGTAGATAATGGACCGAAGAGAAGACTTTGGAGTCTTTTGGTGATTTCAAGACTAAAAAGGATCAAAACTGAGAAGAATTGAAGTCAAGAAGTATTCCAACGATCATCAAATGTTAAATTGTTTAATCCACAATTTAATGGTTGTTGTGTGAAAATTATAACTAGAGCTGGAAGATGCTGTGCAAAACTGTCATTTTCGTTGGGACGTCAAAAATTCATCCAGACAAACTGGGTGTTTTGCCACATATGCATGGAAAGCTCTGGATATCTAGTTTCGACAGAATTTTACAGATCATGATTCGGATGCTTCCAGAAGAAGTTATACTTGTGTTAGTGCGAGAAGGTCAGTTCAGGAATTCTACGCGGAAGTGGAGTCCAGTTTGGATCAGGAAACCGAAGTCTGATAATGTTGGGATTCCTGTTTGGGCTAGGATTCAACAATTGCGGCAAAGCAAAGCCTAACCAAAAACCTACCTATATATTCTTGAGATGTTTATTTAAGACTGAGGAACGGAAAAACGGAGCAGCAACGTGGAAAGGGGGACGAATGAACTTCATCATACGATTTTAGCGAATTGACCTAAGGAAGACACCAACGCTGAGGGGGTTCTCCATTGTTTTGTTTTACATCTTTTCAAACTTGGTGATCATGATTGTGATAATTATGTTTCGCTATAATTTGATGGTCGTGATGAACTAATTTCTTTATTAGGGATCTGATGTAGCCTTCATGATAATTCTATGTCTTAGTTAACTTTACTCTTTTATCAATTCAAGGGTTTCTAGTTTCATTCATTGTGCTTAAATCATTCTTTATGCTCATGTTATTGATTAGCTAACTTTAATATGAATTTTTAGATGTATGAGACAAGGTTATAGTAGACGCCATATGCTTAGCCTTGAGATAGCTCTCTTGAATGAATGAATTGTTGTTAATGCAAATGCCATGCTAAGACACTTTTCGGTTTTCTTTGTTCTTCTTGACTTAATGGATTTTTTATTATTGACTTAGACTAGACGTCATGGTTAAGTTGATGATTAAGAATACTTGGTTACACCCGGACGCCTAACGGATAACCATAATAAAGAGAGAACGAACCCTAGAACCTAAAATGAATTGTTCTTACTAAGTTATCTAATGACATAGAATTGGATTGCTATGGTGAAGTCTGATACCTAGTGTTTCAACCATTGTTTTCAGAAATTATTTACATAAATTCTCTTTAATTTACTGCACTTGAGATTACTTGATCAACTTCTCTTTGGTTAATTATTTGAATTTCGTAGTTTAGTTGTTTTCATTATTTTAATTCTAGTGGGTACTACAAAATTGGATTTAGTTAGGTGACCTTGCAAATCCATGTGGGTACAACACTCGTATTTACTTGCTATACTACCATATCGATTCGTGCACTTGCGAGAAATATAATTTGTTCATCAATGCGGCGGCGCATGTGGTGGTGCGTGTGGGAGAATCTGTTTTTATTGATTTTGGAGAACGAGATGTTACTGATGTCCTGAGCCCATATCTAAAGTCCTTTCGTTGAAATTTGATACAATGGTTCGATTATTCAATTTTTTGGATAATTGTACCGCTGTACAATTTTTGTAATTGAAGACAATTCGACCGTTGGATCGTTGTGCAATTTTGTGAGCACCTAGCTATTAGTTGTTGGACCTTTGAGAACTTACAGATCGGGAATCCAGTGAGCGGGCCATCTGAATTGAAAAACCTAGGTTTGTTGACCTTAGAGGACCTTGCTCGACATTTGGTTTTTTAGTCAATGTACCCTATAAGCGTGTCGTTATTTTTAGAATGTTGTTGAGGCTCGATGAAGCTTAGTTGGCTCATCATGATGATGTGTCGTTCCCTGTTGATATGCATCTCAATTTACAGGCAAGTGGCACTTAGCCTCGTTTTATGTGTCGATCTTATCAAGTTACTTAAATGGGGTTTTGTTTGTTGTATTAGGTTATTGGAGACAGAGTTGGTGAACCTAGAAGTGCAAATAACCCAGGTGAGTAACATTAATATTATGTGATATGGTTATTACCCATGAAATTCCTTGTTATATACTATATGGATATGACATGGATTTCCAAATGATTATATGGAAATGTGAACTATTATCCTATGTTTACTTGATGGTGCTATCAGAAATATATATATGCTATGTTTGAAATGATTGTATTATGTGAGGGCTAGTAGAGGACCACTAACCCAGTACATGGGGTAATGTGGGATAAAATTGGAATCTGCACCATGTAGTAATCGTACATGGATGGTCATGCTTGGTTAATCTGCAATGGGGGACCATACTTTGGGATCATGCTTGGTTAATCCATGATGGGCGATCCTTATTACTTAGGTATGGTCATACGTGTTTAGGGGTGATCATGCTTGGTTAATCCGCAATGGGTGATCACTACCTATAGTATTCGTAGGAATGACCCTGCTTGGTTAATCCTTTATGGGGGGTCACTACCTACATGATGTTCTCAGGAGTGGTCCTGCTTGGTTAATCCACAATAGAGGACTACATCTTGATCAGTTGCCTAATGTAGGCTTCAGCCGAATTGTGTCTCTCTATAGCTCTAGACTATTGTTTGTTACATATATGAAAGTTGAGATTGAAAGCCTATGTGGCTCAATCTAGAAAGTGGTGATTGAATCAAATAGTTTCCATGATGGTGTTGCCTGAAAGATACCGGATTCGAATGTGACTCATTCCTACACATGATTATATTAATGATGGTGTGTCATTCCTACACAACTTCAAGTTGTGTGATGATTGAATGTTATCTTGATAGACGTGTAGTGAGATTCAGAATTGAATAACCATTCCTATATGTAATAATGAGGCTTATGGTGGTAAATTATGAAATATGTGGCAATTGGACCCTCGTGATTACTCAAAAATGATGAAAGGCGAGTGGTGAGTCACAATCTGAAGAGAATGATGGAATAATATTGACGGTTGATACGGTATACAAAAGAATGTCCTGTGTGGACGTAGCACCACTTTGACATTTAATCATTTGATGCTATTTATATTCACATATATGGTATTATTGTCAATCACATGAGCTTCATAGTTTATCCGGGATTTGTTTTGCCCGGTGTGCCATTCCCACGGCGTATGGTTATTTTGCAAAGTAACGGGTAGCAAATAGAGGAGAAGATTTCAGGTGGTGTAGGGTTTATGGCACATCATAGGGTTATTTTGCGGAGTAACTGGTATCGGATAAAGGAGAAGCTTTCAGGTGGTGTAGCTGTGAGGGCAGTGCACTTAAGAGTAGGTATTGCCATCCTTTGTTTTAAGTTTTTCTGCTGATGCTCAGATGTATATTATATGTATGAGTCTTAGCGACTCTATGTATTTTATATTGTACCATTAATGTCCATCCATCATGTGTCGATTTAAGGCGTACCTCAGGATCGGGGCGTGACATCTCTAATCAATTTATTTTGCAATTTATGTATCCAAATACAGTTATATGTTCCTTTAAGTATAGATGTTCACTTATTTATACAATATATTATAGAGATACTTAATTCGCTAGTCCACCTAAGCACCCGCCTAGTCATCTAGGTGCTTAACTCCAACTCACCGCCTGACTAGCGCCTAACATTTTTAGAACCTTGGTTGTACAGAGCTGATAATGCTTAACTTCGTACGCTTTTGTTAAAAATAAAAAAAAAACAAAAAAAAAAAGCTTAGTTTCCTATTAGAATTAGTTGAATTTC
The DNA here is from genome assembly GCF_019419815.1 of Pyrus x bretschneideri. Classification (NCBI taxonomy): domain Eukaryota; kingdom Viridiplantae; phylum Streptophyta; class Magnoliopsida; order Rosales; family Rosaceae; genus Pyrus; species Pyrus x bretschneideri. Next base: position 39,010 of record NW_025999577.1, on the reverse strand, counting down.
ATGCATGGAAGCTAAAGTGACACACCCCGACCGAAATCAAGGCGTGTTGGCCGTCATACCTTGATTTCGGTAGGGGTGTGTCAGTTTGGTATCAGAGCCTAGGTGTGGCAGTTCTGACAGAGCACCCTCTATCTAGAATTTTCTAGTTATCACTTGCGTAGTATTGTTTATTCTGGACTACACCTAGGATACGTGAACTTTTACTTTGCATTTCTCCTTCCATGTTTGTCACTATCACTCACTAATTTTTTTTTATTGTCAATTATCCCATCGACTTTATTTCCTCGTATTTTCACTATATTACTTCCGCATTGAGCACTTGGCTACGTAACTTTCATGTGACGGCCAGCACGCCCCAATATTTGGATCGGGGTGTGTCATAAAGCATGACTACAATCCAATTGATTCTTGAGTTGTCCCATTCTTTTGGTAGTTTGGCAATGCATAGTTATGTGTTGTAATTTGTAGTTCATAGATTAGGTTTCAATCGTGGGAAGTTCGGTAACATCTTTCTCGTTCTTCGAGTGTAAGATAGGTATTTATAAATCTATGTCATGCACTTGAAGAACTGCAAGGAGATGTTGCTAGAACTTTCCCACGTTGATATCTAATTTGATAAAGCCATAAATTACGTCACATAATTGTGCATTCCCGAATGGAATAAACCTCTTCTAGGAGACATAAGATGACAAGATCTTGTTGAAGTTGTTGTAAACATTGTATTTTTATTGTGGTTGTAGACATAATGGATGGGCAGTGGATATAGAATTTGAACAGATGTGCAGAGGAATACTTGGATAGAATAAAAGAGTTTATCTTTGTGCGACGAAATTTGTCTTTGTGCGACAAACTTCTTCGCAAAAATTGTTAAATGTAGTAGTGTTGTGAGGTATCACGTTTTTGTAAAGTTTGATTTAACCAAGCTCAGATACATGACAACTTTTGGTAGGTATCGAACAATATGAGTCCGAATCCTTGCCGGATCCTCTTTGTGAGGATCCCGGGAATCCGTGAATCGTGTTCGTTCATCGTACATCATACATCGTGCGGTCATAAATCATTTTAAGTATTTTTGTTTAAAAATAAACATAAATGGTACTTGACAAAAACTAACCGTATGATGTACGATGAACGGACACGATTCACGGATCCCCAAGATCCTTACCATAAGGATCCGGAGAGGATCCTATTGGGAACAATATACACTCTCTCATGATACTATGTGCTTAATTGTGATAACTAAAACGATCTTTTGGCATTCACAAGCTTTTCAGTCAAATGGTCTGTTTAGTCAAATAGTCCTGGGATTGACATATCTCCACTTTAGTCCTTGATAATGAAAATCTATAGAAGTAGTCCTAAATTTGTCCACCATAACTCATTTTAGTTCTTCCATGAAAAATCTTTCAATATTCTCGTTAAATGGAGGAGTTGATTTGACAAAAATACCCTTAGAAAGGTAGTCACGTGGTCGTTCACGTGATAATTTAACGAAGATATTGATAGATTTTTCACAAATTTATTTCCATCAAATCTAGATTCTTATAATTTTTACTATTATATTGACGAGAGGTTACGAATATAGTTAGTAAATTCGCGTATCATAGAAGTATTTGTGTGTAAATACTTCTATTTTCATACACGTTTTAATGATTCGTTAAATTGCATGTTTTTTTATAAGTCCAAGGTAGAATACATGTTTTAAACATATATGTACATACTTTCATGTTTAATACATGCTATTGGTACCCATTTTTCAATAATACATGTAAAATTCACGTATCCAGCATATTTTCAACATAAAATAATTAATTAATTTAAATAAATAGATATTAAAATTAAAAAAAAAAAAAAGTGATTGAATTTTTCAAATTAAAGTTTTAGCAAAGTTGTCGACTAATTCACGTACGTATTTTTCACATACTATATTTGTTTCGTATTTTACGAACTATGGTTAGGGGTTATAAGGCTATAAATATTCTTTGTTGCGTAAATTTTTTTAGCACCCCTACAGTAGAAGGTTTAACTTGATTATGTTAAATGAGTAAATATTTATTAGATTTTTAAGAAGGAAAGTATGATAGGGAAAAAAAAAAAAAACAAACATAAGAGAATTGTTATCATTAGTTACTCTAAAGAAAATTAGTTAGCATAAACTTTCAAATAGAATCACATTGCAAAATGTGGAATGCACAAAAACTAAAGGCATCCCATGATAAGCAAACATACTACAAAGGACACAAAGCAAATTAAATTAAAAGATGCAAACTCAAGCCTTATATCATGCATACAAATTAAACAGGAGAAAATGAACTTAACTTTGCCCTCAACTCACTTGACTGGAACAATACTTTCTACATAAATAAGAGCTTGAGAATCTATAACCCTATCGATAATCGGAGGAATATGAAGATAGCTGAGATATCCAATACTAGAATTATAAGAGATGACTCTTCCATTGGTGTCAAGCATAAGAAGCTCGTCGCATTTCCAAAGTGTCAATGGCTTCTCAATGCCTTTAAAGGGTCCAGCGACTAGGAGTTTTGTCCATGAACTCTTAACTCCATCATATTCATTCATTACCCATATTTCACATGATTTAGAATCTTCACTTCGATCGTAAAGAGAGCAAAAAGAAGCAATGGATTCATTACACAGAAAAATATAATAAAACTCCAAACTGGATTCTCTCCTAGAAGGCAATTGTATTCTATGAAATCTCTCATTGCCTAAATCAAATGAAAGTATGAATTCCTCACCATCCCTTGTAAACCAATAACAAAATCCCTTCAAGTACACTGAACAAGAACAGGGATAAGTTTTACTTGATATATCAATGTTGATCTCTTTCCAAGAGTTAGTAGCCATGGTGTATACCTCAGCCGTGTGAGGCAGAGGAATACGATGATAATATGTTCGCTCATCATCTGAATACTTACAATTTTCTATAATTCGCACAACCTTGTAATCTTTAGCTCTGCAATCATAGCCAAATCCCAATCCCCCAAAATCGGTCTCCAATTCGAATTTTCCACCGAGAGGGGAAGGTAGGAGAAGGAATGAATCAGGAAGTTGCCTGAATTCCCTCGTTGCAGGATTGCATAAAAGAATATTTTTCCCTGATATTACACAGACAATTCCATTGCAATAACCATGAATCAGTACATGTTGATGGTCATCCCTTGGAAACGGTATATTTAGGTCCTCAACATCATAATAAAGCGTGCGTGCAACTCTCTCAGTAAAAAAATTAATCATGGACCATAAAACTTCATGTTTCCAACTCTTGTCCGGGAAAACGTGAACCTGAGAACGGTTGAGGAGGACACAAGTGGAGGATGAGAATTTGTTGTCCACAGAATTGCTGAGGTGTTTAGCCACAAAACTTGGACTATTGATGAGAGTGCACCAAGACTTGCGTATGCATTTGAATCGCATCAGAGACTTGGGCGGCAACTTGGACATGATTGCGACCACCCTATCTTCAGAAGTTTCAGTTTCACGCACCTGGGACATTTTGACAGTTTTTTTTTTTTCCTACAGGAATTCTTCACATTTATGTATACACAAGAAAGAACATCACCAGTTTGAGAGACAAACTAAATCAAACTCCAAGTCCCTAAGGCCTGATAGATTGAGGTTCGATTGCTAAACTTAATAATTACCACACAAGATGCCAAAATCCAACAATACTAAATAAATTTGGAGTTCTATTACTGCAACATATATAGCTATCAAAGAAAATAGGGGTGATCCATATTTGGCTTTTTCTGTTCGAATAAAAACAAGGGCGAGCCAGTCAGTTTCGAGTGTTATGGAGGATCATACGTTCAAATTTAACTATTTTAACATTTGTATTGATCCAGACCCCACTTTCTATTAAAAAAAATTAATTAAATATTAAAAAAACTAAAAAAAAATCATTTAATATTTTTTAAATATTAAAATAATAAATAAATGTTAAAAAACAAAACCTTTCGTCCCTTCCACCCCCCTCCCCCTTGTCTCTCTCCCCATCTTCATCTTCTTCCCTACTTAATTTTCAACCAAAAAATAATAATAATAATTTGAAAACCCATCACCACCCCCCCCCCGGCGTGAAGAAGAAGAAGAAGAAGGAAGGAAGGAAGGAGGAGAAGAAGAAGAAAAAAATAAAAAAAAAACCCCAACCCAGTTCGTTCCCCCCCCCCCCCCCCCCCCCCCCAAAAAAAAACAAATCCAACCCCCTGCAACCCAAAAAGAAGAAGAAGAGGGAGGAGGAAGAAGAAGAAGAAGAAGAAGAAGAAAAAAAAAAAAAACCCAGATCCCGTTCGCTAGGCCGATTCCGTGGGGGGTGGGTGCGAGGTTGGATGGGTGCAAGGTCGGGTGTGGAGGGTGGATGCGAGGGGAAGACGAATTGGGATTTTTAAGGGCTTGGGTGGGGGGGGAAAGGGGGTTGGGGGGTGAAGATGGGGGAGAAGAGAGAAGGACGCCCGGGGGGGGGGGGGGGGGGGCAAGGGATGAAGTTTTGTTTTTTTTTTTTTTTTCTGGGTTGCAGCAGGTAAAGGGGGAGGGGGGAAAGGGATGAAAGGTTTTGTTTCGTTTTTTTTTTTATTTTTATGTTTTGATTTTTTACTTTTCTTTATTATTTTAATATTAAAAAAATATTAAATGATTTTTTTTTAGTTTTTTTTTTTTAATAGAAAGTGGGGCTGGATCAAGCCACGTCAGCATTTAACTGACAAATTAACGGTCAGGCTAACGGAAGGTATAACATTGGACCAAATTCTAAAGATAAGGTATGACATTGTCAATTTTAAAAGATGAGGTATGAAAGTGTCATGACACCAATAATTGAGGTAGTTTTATGTAATTTACCCAAAAAATTAATGAAGGGAACCTAGTTTCTCCTTTTAGATATTGGTAGTAGACAAATTTTCAATATTTTTCTTTCTCAAAAATCATTTTGAGACTAAATATCCAAAAGCATTATTAAATTATAAAAATGAAAAATTATGTTTATGTTGTGACTTAAATTTAACGAGAGAAAGAGAAGCTACAGCATAGAAAAGAGATGAAGAAAAGGCTTGAAGAATTATGTATGTTATTTCTCATGCCTTTTGCCTTTATTTCTAATAATAAGGAGGACAAAATAACTTTCTATCCAAGTAATACAAGTATAATAGGAAAGATTTTCTAGATGTTGAAGGATTCCTAATTGATCTCTACTTAAGATTTACAAAATCACATATGTGCTAATAATGTTCTCAACTCCTTTTGAGTGTGTAGTACTCAAGCAGTAGACACATCAGATCTTCAAAAAAAATATGTAATTAGTATTGTCTCATAGGCCCAATGAGTGAATGCGAATCTCAAAATAAATGAAAGAATGCATAGGTAATAAAATTCACAAAACCTTGTTATGGTAAAACGTAAGTAGAATGCTCACAAGAGTATGACCAAGGCAAGATGGGTGCGCCTTGTTATAACCTAGCCAAGTAACAATAACCTAGTGAAGAAAATGCTCATAATTATAGGGAAAAAGAGTACATTATGGTCAAATGAGTACACTTTTGGATACTCCGTTGAGTTTGAGAAAACTTCCAAATGAAAACTACAAGCATTGCAAATGAGATAGTTACGTATACTAATTCCTCGGACAAGCTTTTGGAAGGTGAACATCGGCAGCGACTTCGTGAAGAGGCTGGCAAAGCTGTCTTTGGATCGAATTTGCTTGATTTCAATCTTCTGGTGCTCATGTTGATGTAGAAGCAATATGCTTGGCATTTGCTTCTTGGATGCATCATGTTATGATCTGGTTGATACATGTGGCATTGTCTTCAAAGATCATTTTTGGGACTCAATGATGTATGAAAAATAGGTACTTCAAATATGCTCAACAAGAACTCTTAACCATGTTTCTCTCGTGTGGCGTAGGAGGTCTGATTTAGCAACTAAGGACTATTCGGTTGACCTCCAAGATATTGCAGTGTCCCTAACAGTAAAGACATAACCCATTTGGAAATGTGCCTTGTGTGGATTAGATAGATCGTCTGTGTCAGCGTATCACACAAGGTAGGCATCTTTCTAAGAAATAATAGGTGTGATTCATTCTATGACGTATTTCATAGAATAAGTCCAAATTCGTAGTAATGGAACAACGTCTTTAACACCAATTTGATAGTAGCGTGTAGGCAGTGTTGCTTTATGCCAAAATATTATTAGTAATTGGATGTCTGATCTAGTGCTTTTAGTTAAGTACAATAAACTCCAGTCGCACTAAGATATGGGACTTTAGGCTTTGTTACCTTCTCAAATGTCTCAGTTGCATCCAGTGTATAGATATACGGGGTATACTCAGAGACAACACCTTCTTTATGAAGTTCGACTCATGGACCAAGAATACCGCACAACTATGGTCAAACTCGTCGAAAAAGATTCCACCGACAACTCAAACTCGAGTTCTCCCTTCCCCGCCACCAAAACACACATGCAAGGACATATTTGAGTTCCCCAGGTTACACTGATTCTAAATTTGGTGGTTTTGAGGTGAGATTCAAGACGGATTGTTGTGGTCTGGGGTGGTGGTGCACGGTGGTGATAAAGAGAGGATGCGAGAGACCGAGAGATAGAAGGGGAGAATGTTTCAGAAAATGTGAAGGAAGAAAGCAGGAGTGGGTTAAGTCCCACTAAAATTCCTCCCACACGAAATTACTATTGTGCCCTTCCCTAATTTAATTTCATAACTTAACTCTCGTAATCTGAATTCAATTCCGTTTTCACCCATACATTCGAAAAATAATTTAAATAAATAGAAAAAAAATATGAGAATTAGAAATCTAACTCAAAGGTCCATAATTATTCAAGACACTCAATAGAGGTATTTTGGTCATTATACATACATACATACATACATACATATATATATATATATATGTTGACCGGAAAATTAACCAGCTACCTGCGATTATGTATATATATATATATATATATATATATATATGTATGTATGTATGTATGTATGTATGTATGTATGTATGTATGTATGTATATGCATATATAAACAAAACAGGTCCACATGCTGCATATAATATAGGTACAAAAACAAATTTGCAGTATACATTTTGACTGGAAAGAATACACATGACCAACACGAATTATGTGAATTGGAGTATGTGTAGCCGTTAGCTTTACATATGGGTCAACTTGGTATGATACTAAAAATAAAGTTGAGGTTTCACCATGAAACCAATTGGTAATATAGGAAAGTAGCCAAACCTCTTGTAAAGTTTTTCCTTTCACCAAGATGTAATTCTTTTACCTTCACATGCTCACACATATAACCTAACCCCTCTAAACCTGAAAGCAAGCTTTGAAACACCAAAACACAAAGTGGGAAATAAAATAAAATCACACAGCATGAGATAAAGATTGACTTATAACCCAAGATGCACACTGTTTTGAAAATCAAAAGCCAGGTAAGCCAGGACAATTTGGATGCAGTGAAGCTAAAACTGCCGAAGCTAGCAAAATGAAATTAATTACCCGTATCATTACTTCATTCCACTTTTCAAATGGGGATTAAAGTTAAGTTGTTAACAAAAGTCTCATTTGGTGTCTATGATTGGATTATAATTGATAATTAATTATGCTTTTTTTTTTTTTTTGGGTAAACGATAGATTTTGTTAGATTAGTCATCGACGAGATTCGAATATACGCCATCATGTAAAGACTCAATACCTTTTTACCGCTGTAATAAATAGCCACTTGCAACTAATTATGTTCTTAAAATAACGGAAGTTATAGTTTAGCGAAAATATTAAAGATCGCCTAATAATAGTTATGTAACACCAGAAGTTTGAGAAGAACCTCTCGTATCGAAAAGAAAGCAAAACATGATATTCTGAAAATTGCAAAAATAACCTTAAAACTTGAAAGCTATTAGGTTTTTAAGAAGGGAATTTTGAAGAACAAAGGAAAGCATAAGGGAACTGTTAGTGTTCATTAACTGTAGAAAAATAGTAAAATACTTTCAAATAGAATAAAATTACAAAATTTGGAAAACCCAAAAACTGAAGGCAGCCCATGATCAGCAAATATATTCCAAACGCCGCAAACCAAAACTAAAAAATGCAAACTCAAGCATTATATCATGCACACAAATTACATAGGAGAAAATGAAACTTTGCCCTCAACTCACTTCATTGAAACAATACTTTCCACATAAATAAGAACTTCAAAATCTGTAACCTTATTGATAATAGGAGGAATATGAATATACTTGAGATTTCTGGTACTAGAATTATAAGAGATGACTCTTTTATCGAAAGTAACCATAAGAAGCTCGTCACTTTTCCAAAATGTCAATAAATTCTTATTGTCTTTAAAGGGTCCAAGGATTAGCAGTTTTGTCCATGAACTCTTGACTCCATCACAGTCGTCCATTACCCATATTTCAAGTATTTCCAATATTCCAGAATTGTTACTTTTATCATAATGAGAGCAAAAAGAAGCGATGGATTCATTATACAAAAAAAGATTATAAAACAAAACACTGGATTCTTTCCTATAAGGCAATTGTATTCTACGAAATATCTCATCACCTAAATCAAATGAAAGTATGTATTCCTCGTCATCGCTTGCAAACCAATAACAAAATCCCTTCAAGTATATTGAACAAGAACAGTTATAGGTATCACTTGATATTTCAACCTCGATCACTCTCCAAGAGTTAGTAGTCGTGACATATACCTCAGCCGTGTGAGGAAGAGCAATACGATGAGAAAATGTTCGCATATCATCTGAATACTCACAATTTTCTATAATTTTGACAACCTTGTATTCTTTAGCTTTGCTATCATAGCCAAATCCCATTCCTTGAAAGGTCGATTCCAATTCGAATTTTCCCTCCGGAGCGGAAGGTAGAAGAAGGCATGAATCAGGTAGTTGCTTCAGTTCCCTCGTTGCAGGATTGTATAAAACAGCATTTTTCCCTACTATTAGATAGACAATCCCATTGCAATAGCCATGAATCGATACATGATCATGATCTTCCAATGGAAATTGTATATTTAGGTCCTCAACATCATAATAAAGGTTGTGCTCATCACTATCATGGGAAAGATTAATCATGGACCAGAAATATTCTCTTTTCCAACTTCTGTCCGGGAAAACGGGCATCTGAGAACGGTGGAGAAGGATACAAGTGGAGGATGAGAATTTGTTGTCAACGGAATTGCTGAGGTGTTTGGCCATAAAACTTGGATTGTTGATGACCGTGCACAAAGACTTGCTTATACATTTGAACCGCATCAGAGACTTTGGCGGCAACCTAGAAAGGATTTCGGCCACCCTATCTTCAGGAGTTTCACTTTCACGTACCTGGGTCATTTCAATCACCCTATCTTTAAGAGTTTCACTTTTACGCATCTGGGGCATTTCAGCAATTTTGTTCCACATGAAATCTTCTCATGTATATGTACACAGGAAACACCACCAGTATGAGAGACTATTTAAACCAAAACTCCAAGTCCCTAGGGCTTGGTAGATCGAGGTTCAATTATAAACATATTACCACATATGATGCCAAAATTCAACAACCACAACCAGAACATATTTAGCTATCAAAGAAAACAAGGGCGATCCAGAGTTGGCGAGTTTTCCAAAGAAAAAAAAGGGGTGATCCAGTCAATTTAGAATTTTATGGAGGATCGTACTTTCAAGTTTTTCTTTTTATTATTTTTTAATTGATACAATATAACAGTTCAAATTTTACCTTTTAAGTTCTACATTAAATTGAAAATAAGGTGAGCGTTGACATGCCTGACCCTAGGCCTGGCAAACGGGTCGTGTTTGTCGTGTTCGTGTAACACATGTTATCTTAACGGGTCGTATCGTGCCACACCCGTTATCTTAACGGGTCCTTAACAGGTCAAGTCGTTTTAGACCTGACCCGTTATGATCCGTTAAGAAAAAAAAATTACTTAAATTTGCACATACCACACATTGCCACATAAATATTAGTTCAAAACATTAAAACACAGTTGTCGTTTAAGTACTATATCTACACTCGAAAATAAGAGTTTAATAAACAAACATCCATACACTACTAGTCTATTACTAAATATTAAATGTGCAAGGATATGCAAAATGAAAGAGTTTTTGTTTTCAAGGTTGTGAAGCCTTTCTCAAAAGTTTAAACCTTGCCAATGGAACTCAAAGCTTGCATGTTATTCCTTGTACAAAATCCTCAATTTTCATCGATCATCATAACATAAGATTTTGTGGTATCCACTAGTGTAAATATTTTAAATTGAAGATCGAATTCATTCATATTATTCATATAGGGTCAAGGAGTGTAGCTGTAAAAAATCATCAAAATCGAAGTTAAAATAACTGTTAAATCGTGATTTTTCGTTGATAACGGTCGAAAAGTTTTGTCCTGTTACTTGATCTCTGAATGTTTGTTTTTTGTAATTTTTGGCGTATGCGATCTCGAAGTATATACAAACATGTTTTGGATCTTTGAAACTAATTTCATAGAATGTGTATCCCATCAAAACAATAGATTCACTAACACTTAAGAGTTTATTCATATTTTCATTAAGTATAACATAAGATTTTGTGGTATCCACTACTATAAATATTTTAAATTGAAGATCGAGTTCATTCATTGTATTCATATAGGGTCAAAGAGTGTAGTTGTAAAAAAATCATCAAAATCAGACTTTAAATAATCGTTAAATCGTGATTTTTCATTGATAACCGTCGAAAAGTTTTATACCGTTACTTAATCTCTAAATGTTTGTTTTTTGCGATTTTTAGCATATGTAATCTCGAAGCATATACAAACAAGTTTGATGCTTGGATTGTTGAAAGTAATTTCGTAGAATGTGTATCCTATCAAAACGATAGATTCACTAACATTTAAGAGTTTTATTCATACTTTCATTAAGTATAACATAAGATTTTGTGGTATTCACTAGTGTAAATATTTTAAATTGAAGATCGAGTTTATTCATTGTATTCATATAAGGTCAAGGAGTATAGCTGTAAAAAATCATCAAACTCGAAGTTAAAATAACCGTTAAATCGTGAATTTTCGTTTATAATCATCGAAAAGTTTTGTCTTGTTACTTGATCTCTGAATGTCTATTTTTTGCAATTTTTGGCGTATGCGATCTCGAAGTATATACAAACATGTTTGACAGTTGGATCGTTGAAACTAGTTTCGTATAATGCGTATCCCATCAAAACAATAAATTCACTAACACTTAAGAGAGTATTCATACTTTAATTAAGTATAACATAAGATTTTATGGTATCCACTACTGTAAATATTTTAAATTGAATATCGAGTTCATTGATTGTATTCGTATAGGGTCAAGTAATGTAGCTGTAAAAAATCATCAAAATCGGAGTTAAATCGTGATTTTTTGTTGATAACCGTCGAAAAGTTTTGTCCCATTACTTGATCTCTGAATGTTTATTTTTTTGCGATTTTGGCACATGCAATCTTGAAGCATATACAAACAAGTTTGACGATTGAATCATTGAAATTAGTTTCGTAGAATGCGTATCCCATCAAAACGATAGATTCATTGACACTTAAAGAGTATTCATACTTTCATTAAGTATAACATAAGATTTTATGGTATCCACTAGTGTAAATATTTTAAATTGAAAATCAACATTCATTGTATTCGTATAGGGTCAAGGAGTGTAGCTATAAAAAATCATCCAAATCCAAGTTCAAATAACCGCTAAATCATGATTTTTCGTTGATAACTGTCGAAAAGTTTTGTCCTGTTACTTGATCTCTGAATGTTTGTTTTTTGCGATTTTTGGCATATGCAATCTTGAAGTATATACAAACAAGTTTGATGGTTGGATCGTTGAAATTAGTTTCGTAGAATGTGTATTGCATCAAAATGATAGATTCACTAATACTTAGAGTTTATTTATACTTTCATTAAGTATAACATATGATTTTGATGTATCCACTAGTATAAATAGTTTAAATTGAAGATCGAATTCGTTCATTGTATTCATATAGGGTCAAGGATTGTAAATGTAAAAAATCATCAAAATCGGAGTTACAATAACCGTTAAATTGTGATTTTTCGTTTATAACTGTAAAAAAGTTTTGTCCCGTTACTTGATCTCTGAATGTTTGTTTTTTGTAATTTTTGGCGTATGCGATCTCAAAGTATATACAAACATATTTGACGGTTGGATCGTTGAAATTAGTTTCGTAGAATGCATATCCCATCAAAACGATAGATTCACTAACACTTAGAGTTTATTTATACTTTCATTAAATATAACATAAGATTTTGCGGTATCCACTAATATAAATATTTTAAATTAAAGATCGAATTCATTCATTGTATTCATATAGGGTCAAAGAGTGTAGCTGTAAAAAATCATCAAAATCGGAGTTAAAATAACTGTTAAATCATGATTTTTCGTTGATAACCGTCGAAAAGTTTTGTCCCATTACTTGATCTTTGAATGTTTATTTCTTGCAATTTTTGGTGTATGCGATCTCGAAGTATATACAAATATGTTTGACGGTTGGATCGTTGAAATTAGTTTCGTAAAATGTGTATCCCATTAAAATAATAGATACACTAACACTTAAGGTTTTATTCATACTTTTATTATGTATAACTATCCACTAGTGTTAATATTTTAAATTGAAGATCGAGTTTGTTCATCGTATTCATATAGGGTCAAAGAGTGTAGCTATAAAAAATCATCAAAATCAGAGTTAAAATAACCGTTAAATCGTGATTTTTCATTGATAACCGTCGAAAAGTTTTGTCCCGTTACTTGATCTTTGAATGTTTGTTTTTTGCAATTTTTTGCTGATGCAATCTTGAAGCATATACAAACAAGTTTGACGGTTGGATCATTGAAATTAGTTTCGTAGAATTCGTATCCCATCAAGTTTAATGGTGTGTGTATATGTGTGTGTGTGTGTGTGTGTGTGTATTTATTAAGTAGATTTAAATTTATTTATTTTGTACGTATAACACTTAAGAAATTGAATGGTATGTATAATTAAGCCAATCCAATGGTCACCAATTTTTAATATTTAATTTAATATATATATATATTTATTTATTTTTTTAATATATATATATATATATTATTTATTAAGTAGATTTAAATTTATTATAGTTTTTAGGGGTATAAAATTGTAAATTAATATATATAATTATTATAGTATTTTTTTTAGGGTTATAAAATCATAAAATTAATATTTTGCTTATCGTGTATCGTGTTACCCACGTGTATGCCTGAACCAACTCGTTATCCTAGCAGGTGCTTATCAGGTTACCCGATAATGACTAGATTCGTTATCGTGTCGACCCGAACACATGTTAATTTCGTATCGTGTCGTGTCTGGTTATTGGGTCGTGTCAGGAATTGTCAGGCCTGACCCTGATATTCCTTGAACACCAAGGTAAGAACGTGTTGGCCGACACTCGAAGATGACGAAGCCATATCAAAATGCATGAGAACAAGAAATAAATAAGACTTATAAATTGAAATATAATTAATATGCAAATGAGGAACGTGTTCAGAGTATACAACTAACTAGAAAACTAAAAAGAAATAATATAAAATTGAATGAATTAAAGGAATGGATCCTACACTGAGAGGACTCGAAGATGCTGGTGCGAAAGTGCATTGACGTTGGGATTGTACGCATCAATTCTAAGTCTTGAGGGGGCACAAAACAAATATGAGTGGACCAAGTTGATATATATATAGACACACACACACTATTGAAACAGTTGTCAACATACTAACCCCAAAGTTTAATGAAAACTCATAACATAATATGTAATAGGTTTTCCAAAAACCCTAGCATGCCATAAAACCTGTATAAAACATATCTCGTATATATGTGCTAACTAATGGTATCAGTATCTCTCGGCTCGAAGCCAGTAACATACACCTCCTGCTAACCATATATCTCCCTCAGCCTTATTTCTCCCTCGCCAATAGGTAGAACAGTGACCACTAGATACACACAAAACCATTAAACATAGTCTTTCCAAACATAGGTACATATATCTCAAAAACATCTTCATAGTATTAAAGTCATTCATCATCTATACTATAAAGAAGTGTGTAAAAGCTTGTTCATAAGCAGTATAAAGTCATCCGTCTTCTATACTACAAAGAACATGAGTTCAATAAAATATGGTAATTCAAAATATTCTAAGTAAGCATAATATCTCATAAAACGTAGTCATTAAATCATGTTTCTCATGTATGCATTTCTACTATTAAAACATGCATTTTAGAAGGAGTTCACTGACAGATACTTCACCGCTAAAGAGCCATGCAAACTAGTGAAGACAGAAACGCCACAATAAATGCATATAAGCACATAAAGGGTCCAATCAATAAAACTCTATTTAAACGATTGAATTTGGGAAAACGGTGTCAAAAACGGATTCAAGAAGTCAAATTACCCTAAGAAGGGTCCCAGATAAATTTTGTAACAGTGAACACAAAGAATATTTCCCTGATAGAATATTCCCTAATGGAATATTCCTCATAAAGGGTTTGGGCCGGTTAGGGTTTAGGGTTTTAGACTTGGGTTAGGTTTTGGGCCTAAGCTAAAAGGGTTGGGCCTCTGAGTTGGGCCTAGAGCATGACCCAAAGACCTGAGTTCTTTGATGAATTGGGCTTCAGTTCTAACGGGCTGGGTGACCCGGCCCAAAGGCCTAGGTTCTAGTGTGGTTTTCAGGCTAGAAGTGGATGGTTTCTGGGCACCATTTCAAACGCTCATAACTTATTTGTTACTCAACCAAATCAAGTGCTCCAAAAATGAAAGTTGTAGTACACGACGAGACAAAGAGATTGGTACCTTTCATGATAGCTAACTCACCGTGGTTTTACCGGAAAACGCCTCGAAAGGTGACTATCCTCAAAAAACTGTTAACTTGCCGGAATTTCTGGGTAAACTTTAAACGTCTATAACTTTGTCAACACTCAGCGAAATTGAGTATTTAAAAAGCCAAAATGTAGTTAGGAATGTGGAGAAAAGATTCATACCAAGTGGGGACCAAGTGGTGGTCGGAGTTAGCCGGAGTTGGCAGGAAAATTGCCTGAAAGATGGCCACCATAACCACCCCAAAACTTACTAACCTTGAACCTAGACATGATCTACAATGATAGGGACTAATTTCGAGGCTTACCCTCGTCGGAAATCGAGAAACTCGTCGAGGAAAGTGATGAATAGTGTCGACTGAGAGGGAGAGAAAGGTTTGGGGGGTTCTTTCTTCGTTTCTAAAAGCATAGGGGAGGATGGTGGTGCCTGCCTTTGTGTGTGTTTTCAAAGAATAGAGGAAGAGTTGTAGAGAGGGTACGGGAGTGAGAAGGAAGAGGTCGAGTGAAAGAGAGAAATTGAGGGAAAGAGATGAGAGAATTGAGAAAGAGAGTGAGGACTCACGATCCAAAAGGAAAAAGGGAAAAAGGGGGGGGAACCAATAAGGGAAATGGGCCCCTTGTGACACAATTTAAGAGTCAAAAGGTTTCCCAAAGTAAAATATCTCATTTTTTGTGAAATTACAAAAATGGTCCTTCGTTCTGTAAAATTCCTAAATAAATCTGGAATGGATTGTTACAAGCGTAATATTTGTATATGGCCAGCTTGTAACATCACATGATTTTAATTAACTAAGAAAAGGAAAATTTCCATATTCACACAATTTTTAATTAATTAATCAAATTTTTTTAATTAGAAATACAATAACATCATTGCATCCTTATTACAACTAAGGCCGTGTTTACCAACCTGTAATCGGAATGAGAATAAGGAATCCAATTCCGATTACTGATTATACCTGTGTTTACTAAAATTAGAAGGAATCAAAGATGCATGGGAACCACACAAAAAATGGAATTTAATTCCTATGATTGGAGGAATTGGACTCCCTCTATGGATGTGGTAATTGAATTCCGGGAGGGTGAGGGAATTGGGAATACATTTTCTCTTCCTATTATGCCATCTTATCAATCTGCCATTTAACCCAACAAATTAATCTCACGAGCTTGAATTCCAGTTAGGTAAGGGAATTGGAAAACCGATAGGTTCAGGAGATCTACTGGTCGTATACGAGATCTCATCCCTGAACACTGGATCGCCGTTGTTCAGGAGGCAATGGATCAACCGCTTCGACACCACCGACAAGCACGCACAAACATAGCTCCGGGACGATGACGGCAACATTAGTATCTCACGGACGTGCTTCTCGCTCACCGGCCCTTCCTCTTGCGACATCACTTTGACGATTGCGACCTCAAGGTCTAGGGCTAAATTGCTCGCGTGTCTGGTCTTGACAACTCAGTGCTTTCTGTTTTTGGATTTTTTCTTCTACGGGGAGGGAGATGAACGTGGTTGGGTTATTTTTTTGCCTTTTATACAATTGTGGACATTTAACTCTTTAATTTAACTAAATAACTAAAAATAAGTAGTTAAATGCTTTTAAAAATAAATATAGAATAAATAAAACAAAAAGGATATTTTAGTAATCATATCGATATTTATTCCGATTCAGCTGAATTAGTAAACAAATTCTATGAATTCAGTTTCATTTCTGTTCTAATTCTTGAACATTTAAGTAAACAGCTTCAACAAGAATCCAATTCTGATTCCTCTTCATTTAAATTCCTCTTCAATCCAATTCCTCCTATTTTGATTATGGCTACGTAAACGAGCCCTAAGAGTTTTTCTATTTAGACACCACTTCTCATTCAATTTTACCCCTATTTCTATCTACGCCCATTAAAAATTAAAACCTTTTCTTGTTCACCGCATTTCTTCGAAAAATACCAACAAATACCCTAATGCAACCAATCACTAATACCATCAAATACCCTAATGCGCCCTTAATTTCTAAACTTGAGTAGAACAGTTCTAGCGGTGGAAGGCAAGGGCCAATCAGTAGGCCCTACAACACCCAACTTAGTTCCAAGGCAAGTCTTGCGGGCAATTATTATTATTATTATTATTATTATTTTTGGATGTATGTAGAATAAGGTTAAGACATGAATCATAATTTATCAGGACACGAAACCACTTTACTTGTATAACGAATATAGGACAAAAACTCACCTGCAGAAGTTCCAGAACTTGAAGCCATATCACCAAAACTCTCAGTGAACGTTCTCCTCTCTTAAACCAACTTCAATGGTTGGGCTAAAAGTTAAATTTTTTTAATCATGAAAATTTAGCTTTTAATCCAGAAACAGTTTTTCTACTCCAACCCTTCTGGCCTAAAATTTTAGCCCTGGATTATTAAACAATGAACTTAGGCTATTTTTTTTTTCTTAAATTAATTTTTTTTTAAATGTAGACTATCGTAAATTAATTTTATGAACATTTTAATCTAAAAATATTTAAATTCCGATAAATATTGAAAAACCACTAAATTTTTCACAAAGTAAGGTTTCAACTTAATACAACCAATAATTCATAAACCACATAATTAATAAACTACATAAACTTAATACAAACGACAATTAATAAACTTAATTAATAAAGCACATAATTCATACACTAGATAAACTTAATAATCATATCCACCATCTTCACTTGGTGATGGACTTCGTGATTGAATTGGGATATAGGGTTCAGAGGATTCATCATCTTGAAACATACTCCTTGAGGCAGACTTTCGCAAAATTTCCTTTTGCTTACCACGTAAGAACTTCTTCCTCTCTGGAGTGTATTTGTTGAGGTCCTCTATCATCAAATTAACTTCAAACCTCTCTTGCTCCCTATCTGAGATTTCCTTCATTTGCAAACGCATTCGGGTTGTTTCTTCTTAGCGAGCGCTATGGGTTTCGTTCAATTTTGCAATTCCGGTAGCAAAGTTTCCACTCATCAGATCTTGAGACTTCCCTTTTCTCTTTGTTTCCTTTTGCTTATCTCTTCCCGGGGGCCTTGCAAAAGAAGGAGATGGGGTCATTTCATCGACACCTTCATCTTCGGCATTTGTCTGTGTGGCTTCATGTTGAAATAATCTTCCCCATTGTTGGTCCGCATCGGTTCCCCACCTTGGACAATCCTTGAGGATGTCCCAAGCATGTTGCAACTTAAAAACTTGATTTTTTGGTGTTACTCTTGTCTTGTAAATTTCCATTGCTTTGTCATCCTATGCAAAAAATACATAAAAATAATTATTTACAAACTAATATTATGTACATGACAAATAAAATATCAAGAACAAAACTCACAATTTCTATGGCGCTCCTTCCACTAGGCATGCCAACCACGGCTTTCTCCAAACTTCTCTTCCATAAAGTGTATGCTTTGTTGATAGTACCGATCATAAACACCACCACCGTCCTGCCTGCCGCTGTTGCAGTTTTCTTTGAAACTTTGCAATGATTTTATCCCACAAAACTTTTTTATTTTGATTTGTGCCAACTGCACCATCTTCACGAACAGAAACCCATGCCAAGCATAAAACAACATCTTCCTTAGAGGTCCAATTACGACCTCTAATATGCTCTCTTACCATGTTGAACAATTTGGAAATTGAAAGAAATGGTAGAAAGATATATTGGAAGAATTGTAGGAGAAAATTGAGTTTTGTATGGATGTTTGAACAAATACATAGGTATTTATAGAGTTTTTTGGTGAATTTTGAGTTAAATAATTTTTTTTAATTATTTTAGCCATTGGATTTAAATTTGGGCCATTAGATCTTTTTTTTTTTTTACTGTTAGATTTGATTATATTTTATCTCAGCAGTTGGATTCAATGTATTTTAAAATTACATATTATAAAAAAATGAAATTTGAATATGGACCGTTGGATCAACCAACGGCCCTTAAATCACAACCCTTGGATGTAATTATAGTCGTTGGGAGCCCAAGTGAGTGGTCAACACACGGCCTGATAGAAGGGCCCATCCTGTCGAGAAACCCTTGTAGGTGCACGCGTGGGGCACGTTGGAGCGTGGACGGGCCAAGACTGGCCCAATTGCCAGCGAGTCCACTCGCACAGGGGGGAATTTGGCATTTAGCCCACTATTAGAGTTGGTCTAGACCCACTTCAACCCTGGGCTAAAACCTATAATTCCCGTCTCCACCCCCCCTCCCCCCCCCCCCCCCCCCCCCAAAAAAATCCAACCCAACCTAACCCATGGCCTAAACAAAACCTAAAACCTAAAACTCATCCAGGGGCCAAATACCAGCCCAAGTTTAGGCCACAAGTGGGCCCCGCTGGGTGCCAGTGAAACCCGGGCTGTGAAGCCCAAACGCCACAGTTGACATGCCCAATGCGCCAGACGGAAGCCGAGGCGGACCCCACCAGCGTGGGAGTGTCCCCTGGCTGTCAGTGGGTGTCGGTAACCCAACAGCTACTTTTTTGAATACAACGGCTGGATTTAATTGGACCATTGGTTAATCCAACAGTCCACGTTCAATTTTTTTTTTTGTCTTATATTTATATATTTATTGAATCCAACGGCTTAGATCGAATATAATTAAATCTAACGGTAAAAAAAAAAAGATTTAACAATCCAAATTTACATCCAACGGCTAAAATAATTTAAAAAAAATATTTAACTCAAAATTCACCCAAAAACTCTATAAATACCTATGTATTTGTTCAAACATCCACACAAAAGTCACTTTTCTCCTACAATTCTTCCAATTTTTCTTTCTACCATTTCTTCTCATTTCCAAAATTTTCAAGATGGCAAAAGAGCATGTTAGAGGTCATAATTGGACCTTTGACGAAGATATTGTTTTATGTTTGGCATGGATTTCTATTAGCGAATATGGTGTCGTTGGTACAAATCAAAATAGAAAGGTTTTATGAAAGTTGAACAATTGGTGAAAGTTGAAAGTTTGGCGAGTTTCATGTGTTGATTTAGTGATTTTTCAATATTTATTGGAATTTAAATATTTTTAGATTAAAATGTTCATAAAATTAAATTACGATAGTCTACATAATTTTTTTTTAAAAAAAGTTAATTTTAAGAAAAAAAATTAGTCTAAGTTCATTCTTTAATAATCCTGGGCTAAAATTTTAGGCCAGAAGGGTTAGAGAAGAAAAAATTGTTTCTGGGCTAAAACCTAAATTTTCTGGGCTAAATATTTTTAGGTTTTAGGCCAGGGTTGGATATGGTCTTACAAAAAATAGAATGCTCGACTCACAATAAGTTTGAAGTCCAAGAATGAGCATAATCTCCATGAGAGTAGAAGCTACTATATATAGATAACAATCTTTGCCAAAACCAACTAGGATTCCCTATTAAAATCCACATAGGAAACTAAATGTGTTTCCTTGTTCAATAAGAAATCCATTTCAATGCCAATAAATAATACAACTGTAATGAGGATTGGTATTCCACTTTCAATGACTTTCCTATACAAGATCGAATACAATATAGCCCACCTAAAATTCATGAATCACACATATTGTTATTCTAACATTCTCCCACTTGAGTATGAGAACAATCTATAAAGAAAGTTGAGGTTCCACCATGAAACTAATTGGCAATATAAGGAGTAGCCCAACTACTAATAAGCACATGCAAGGTCCCTCCTCATCAATGTGAGATTCATTCTCAACATGCCCTCACACGTGC
Organism: Pyrus x bretschneideri; assembly: GCF_019419815.1. NCBI lineage: Eukaryota > Viridiplantae > Streptophyta > Magnoliopsida > Rosales > Rosaceae > Pyrus > Pyrus x bretschneideri. The sequence continues at coordinate 18,400 of NW_025999577.1, read as the reverse complement.
CTAACACGTGGATAACATAACTTGTATGACGTGGAGTACGTGTGGCTGTTGGGCTTCACACGTGGGACAATATGCTCTGATACCATGAAGAGAGTTAAGGTTCCACCATAAAACCAATTGGCAATATGAGGAGTAACCCAACTACTTATAAGCACATGCAAGGTCCTTCCTCATCAATGTAGGATTCATTCTCAACACGCCCCCACATGTGTCAAACATACAAACAACATAACTCGTGTGATGTGGAACATGTGTGGTCATTGGGCATTACACGTGGGATAACCTGCTCTAATACCATGAAGAAATGTGAGGTTCCACTATAAAACCAATTGGCAATATAGGGAGTAGCCCAACTACTTATAAGCACATGCAAGGTCTCTTTTCATCAATGTGGGATTCATTCTCAATGATCCTCTAAACGTGCCTAACACGTAGACAACATAACTCGTGTGATGTGGAGCATGTGTGGCCATTGTGTTTTACACATAAGACAACTTGCTCTAATACCATGAAGAAAGTTGAGGTTCCACCATAAGACCAATTGGCAATATGGAGAGTAGCCCAACTATATAAGCACATGCAAGGTCCATCCTTATCAATGTGGGATTCATTCTCAATATGTCCTTACACATGCCTAAAACGTGGACAACATAACTTGTGTGACGTGGAGAACATGGGACAACATGCCATGATACCACGAAGAAAGATGAGGTTTCACTATAAAACCAATTGACAATATGGGGAGTAGCCCAACTTCTTATAAGCACGTACAAGGTCCCTCTTCATCAATGTGGAATTCATTCTCAACACGCGCCCACACGTGCCTAACATGTAGACAACATAACTCGTATGATGTGGAGCACGTGTGGTCGTTAGGCTTCACACATAGGATAACCTACTATGATACCATGAAGAAAGTTGAGGTTCCATCATAAAACTAATTGGCAATATGAGGAGTAGCCTAACCACTTATAAGTACATGCAAGGTCCCTCCTCACCAATGTGGGATTTATTTCAACACGTCCCCACACATGCCTAACACGTGGACAACATAACTCGTGGGGCGTGGAGCACATCCTTTGTTAATTTCTATCATTTGATCTTCTTCAATTCATCCAGTCAGACGATTGAAAATTAAAAAGGTGTGTGAGAAATAAAAATAAGTGTGTGGATATCTTATCCCTTTCAGTAATGAGTTAATATAGGGTAATTTAATTTACCCACAGTCAAAATGTGTACTGCAAATTTGTTTGCCCATCTCAATTACCAAGTTGTTAATTAACCAATGAACAAGTAATTTGAAGGTCATTTGCTACCCATCCGTCTAAATCCTACAATTATACATGATCTTTTCACTAAAATAATGAGGGGTTATGGTGAATCAACCATCATTTATATCATCCAATATATTAGTTAGCACCATATTTCTCAAAGGTAAAATAAAACGGAGCACCTAACAACGTATCTTCACAAACCAATAACTACGAGATCGCTCCTTTTATTCTGGAGTGACGGAGGGATCGTATTATTCAACGACATGAGCTTACAATAATACTACACGTCCTACTGTTTTTGAAAAACAAAAGATATGCATGCTATGAATTTTAATTTATCCTTGATATAACAATATATCTACATTAGAAAATAGAGAAAAAATTTGGTATTAAACTCACAATTCTCGAGATTTGAATATAAGATATCTCATTTAAAAGTAAAAAAAATATCATTAAATCCGTAATACTATGTTTGCTACCAGAATCGTAATACATTATGAATTGTTGCTTAACAAGTGCTAGAATTTCTTTTCTTTTTTGAACAAACATTTGTTATCATGCGGTAAGGCCATCTCCAACTGAAGGCTGGCTAGAGGGCTCATTTTAGTCCTCTGGCCCTCCAAGATATTAATATTTTAATGAACAAAACAGGGCCATATTTGCCTCCATCTCTAACCGAGGGCCAAAAGGCCATAGGGCCAAACATAATTTATTATTTAAATTAAAAAACTACAACATGTTAAATTTAAAAAAAAAAAAACAACTTACATTTAAAAACTACGACTTATATTTAAAAACAACAATTTATATTTAAAAACTACAACTTAAATTTAATATCCATAATCAACATTATCTTCATCATCCGCCATTGTAGTAGTATAGTTAGAGGTAAACAACTGCCGCCGGGTCATAATATCTTTTTTTTTCCTATCAAAATAGGTCTTACTCATTGGAGTTAATTCGAAGTGGTCCTTTCCATATTCTTATCATCCATCTCTTCTTGTATTTGTTTGGCCCGTTCTTCATGCCTATGGTTCCTTTCTTCCGCAGCAATGGCATTTTGCCCTACCATTAATCGCAATGAGGCCTCCACTTCCTGTTGAGTGACGTAATCATCATTTGCCTTGCCATTTTCCTTCAACCTTCGGGCCTTGTTTTGTCCTGTAGCCCTTGGTATGGAGCCTTCACCCAAAGACGGATTTTCTGCCCTTGTTTGTTGAATGGTAGGAGATCCACCTTCATCCATATCTACAGTTGAGGATCTAGTTCCGAACACCAGCATAGGAGCTCAATGTTGAGGTGGATCTTCAAATAACACCCACCCTTTACAAATTTCCCAACAACCGTGAAACTGAAAAGGTTTCGAGCTGCCCTACATATACAATTCCTCTGCTTGGTGTACCTAGAAAATATAATTACAAAAATTAAAGGAAATTAATTTATGAAATTAAATGTAATATAATTAAATATATTTACAAAAATTAAAGGAAAGTAATTCATGAAATTAAATGTAATATAATTAAATATATTTACAAAAATTAAGGGAAAGTAATTCATGAAATTAAATGTAACATAATTAAATATTTAAAATAAATTATGAAAACACTTACTTCGTCGTAGTAGTTAGCGCCGCTTTCATGTCTACTTGCAGCTGCTAACAGTGCTTGATGCCATTTGTTCAAACTTCGGTGAAGATGTTTCTTCCATCTTGAAGAACAACTCTCGTGGTTTCGGATATTCAGTGGAGTGGTGCCTTCGTAGAACTCTAAGATTTTTTGGACACACGAGTCCAAACACCTTCACTTGTTTGAGAACTCCACCTCACACTATCTTCCGACACCCATCTATAAGCCCTGAAAAGAGCTTCATCTTCTTTTCGGATCCAAGCCCTACCTTTTATGTAGACGAGGCCATTTGAAAATTATTGAAAGAATTGAAGGAAATATTTTTGAAAGAGGTAATAAAATATGAGAATTGAAATGGTGAAAAATTTGTGAGCAATGGTGAATGAATGGTTTGGGTATTTATAGGAAAAAAATGAGAAATTTTAAGAATTTTTTAAAAAAATTTGGCCCAAAAAAAAAAAAAATGAATCCAACGGTAACTAACGACTAGCTGACGTCAGCTAACCGTTGCATTTGAAATGTGGTCTAGAATTCCTGTCGGTTATATCCGACAGAAATGCTCAATTTTTTGGCCCAACCTAGGGCTGGCTTATTTGGGCCAGCCGGTTGGCCCTTTGGCCGTTTTAGACTTCATGGGGCCTATGAGTCCTCTGGCCTAGCCTTCGGTTGGAAACGGTTTTCGAGTGTTTTTCGGCCTTCTGACCCTCTAAACCCTTCGGTTGGAGATGACCTAAAAATATTGCGCCAAAACCCGAGTATCGTACAATAAAATAAAATAATGGGCTAATAATATAGAGCCAACTTTTCAATGGTCAATGTTAATACCCATCCGAAAACATAATGCCAGAAGTCAGATCAAATTTGTTGTCTGTGGCCAAGTCTATAAAAAACGTAAGGTGATAGTCATGTAGCGTGGTGGGGTCTAGATGATATTAGGCAGAGATTTTTAAAACAGTTGGCCTTAATTCTATGATAATTTTGACCTCTCTACCTATGGGTGAAATAATACGAGTAAGAATGATTAAACAACATGCCTTAAAAATAAGTCTCAACTTGAAAAACAAACCCTAGCCGCTCTCCCTTTTTTCTCTCTTGCACATAGTAAGTCACAACTAGTCTTCAGCACCGCAAACTCCTTTCTTGGGTTCGGGTCGGCCGGCAACCCCTTCCCCCTTTTCTCTTTTCTTTTCTTTTCATTATGCTTGTGCACTTCGTAGTTTCCTGTGTCCTTTGCCATTTTTCGGCGTTCCTCGTTGTATTTCGATGTTTATTACCGTTTTTATGTCTTGACAAATCCAGTCCCCAGCTTTAAACCCCAGCCCCTCAACCCCAAACACAAATCATCTTCCATCTTGTTCATTTCCTCCCTCTTCCCACTTGCCATCCCTCCCACAACCTCTGTTCAAAGCCAACAACGACGCACCTAGTTTGGTCTACAGATCTCAACCCTCAGTTCACGTCTCTATACCCAACCAGTATGCCAGATATTCAGGGCCAATCATGCTGCGGTTTTGCCCAAAGCAAGGGTATTTTAGATGCCCCCTTAGCCCCCATCCCCTTCCCTTTTGTTTTGGTTATGGTTCTACTTGCAGGGGCTTGTTTTGGTGGTTCAGGTCTGTTGGCTCTTCTCCGGTATGGCTGTTTTGGTGAAATTTTGGTTGGGGGTTTTTCCTTGTTACTGATTGTTTTGTGGTGCGATTCCTTTGTCGAATTCAATGCGGAGTCTGTTTTCTTCATGTGATTACCTTTGTGGTCGTTGGCGAGGTGATGGCATCGGCAGTGGTCGGCATTTGCTGGTTGTGGCTCTGGATTTTTGTTATGTCTGTTTTATTTTTTGTTGAACTGGCTTTGGCTATTACCACTTTATTGGGCTAGTTTGTTGTATTTGTACTCAGCCTTTCTCATTCAATGAATTTGCTTGTCCTTCGTTCAAAAAAAATTAAAAAATAATCCTTAAAAAACTTGCCAAACGTTTCTCATGATCCCGCCGCACGTATACTTAATTAATTCACTTGTCATTGGAAATTTAGAACAGCCTAATCCAGCTAGAGCTGGCAACAACATAGTAATCTGTCGACGGGAAATTTAGAACAGCCTATATATGTACATGTATATATAAAGAAAACAGGTCCATATGCTGTATATAATATAGGGACAAAAACAAATTTGCAGTACACGTTTTGACTGTGGAAAGAGAAGGATGACATGAAACACGTGTGACTGTTAGGCTTTACACGTGGATCAACTTTTTCTGATACCATGAAAGTTGAGGTTTCACCATAAAACCAATTGACAATATGGAAGTAGTCCAACCTCTTATAAGTTCTTACAAGATTTTTCCTTTCACCAAGTTAAAACTTGTTCACCTTCACATTCTCACACATATAACCTAACTGATAGGAGCATATTCATGCAACTTAAATGGCTTGTTCTCGTGCATTTACATTATGTTTCTCTAGTTATTTTAGTCCTTTATGCTTCTTTTGTGTGTTTTCAGGTTCTAAGGGCTTAGGGAGCAAGAAAGTGCATTTTGAGGCTATTTGGGGCACTTTTGGGCATGGATTGAATAGCTTAATCATGGAGCAAAGAGGATGGACGAAATTGAAGCCTTGTATGCTCTTTGGGGACATCAAACAAAGGGCCTAGCCCAATCAAACATATTATGCCATGCAAACCAACCTATTTTAGGCCCATTCTATGTACTTAAACCCTAGCCCTTTAAACTAGCCCTATTATCACTTATCACTTCCATTCACTTATCACTCACCACATATCATTCATTTATCACTTAACATATCATTCACTTATCACAACAACAACCTAACACATGCATTCACATGCTTTCACAACCTAATCCACATGCACATTCATCCACCTTTCTTCCAAAACCACTCCATCTTGCCGTGCAAATGGTATTCTCTTCACATTCACCCACATGCACATTCAATCATTCACTCAAGCACCCTTGTGCCTTGTTTCCCCCTTTGTCCCCACCAATCACATGCATCATCATCATTCAACCAAGCCTACCCGTGCATTCCCCCTAATTCCAGCACTAAAACATGCACTCACATGCATTTTCACCACCATTTATCAATCACATGCATCCTAAAATCCTTGCCGTGCATTTCATACCCTTTCTAGCCATTTCATTTCATCATTACACCATCATTCACACCCCTTTAATCCACATGCAGCCATATATTCATTCACTTAATCATTAAGCCACACATTCACACACACACAACCAAAACACATCCATGCCGTGGCCTACCTCCCATTTCCAGCATACTCACAAGCATTTCCATGTGCTTCCCCCTTTGTTCTAGCCACACCCTTATATCATCCCCCCTTTAAGTTATGATTTTATTTCCTAACCCTACATGCATTATTTATTAACTCTTCATCATGCATCCACATTTTAAATCATCAAAAACTTCCCCCATTGCCGTGCATTCCTAATCCCTTTCCATCATTCAACACATGCATTTCCACCTTCCTACTTCATCATTTCAGCCACCATTCATTCTTTAATTCACATGCATTCACACACACTTCACACAAACAACATTCACATGCAAACACATGCTTCCCCAACAAACAAATCAGCAACACATGCACCAAAACATCCATGCCGTGGGTTCCCTTTGCTCCCCTTGTGCAATTCCAGCTTTCACATGTTGTCCTAGCTGTTTTTCCATCATTCCTCCACACTAACACCTTAAACAAACAACCATATGTTCCCTCCACTACTCCTATAAATACCCTAGCATTCATTCATTCATAAATCATCTCATTCACAACACAACACACTTCCATTCTATTGTAGATACCAAAACACAAACACTTCCCCCTTTGGCCGTGAGTTTCTCTTCATTTTCTGCACCATTTTCTCCACCACTCCTCACCTATTTCCATAATTCCCCACTCCATTCCACACTTCCATCCCCCCAAACCAATTATCTTTAGACCTTGTGCCACAATGAAGAGGAAGATAAGAGGGCCTAAACGTTCATACAATTCACGTTTGAGTTGTTGGAATGTTTAGGCGTTTCTTTGATTTCAATGTTTAATTTCAATTCTCTTTGTTTTGTATGAGGAACTAAACCCTTTTTGGCTAGGGGTGATTTCAATACCATGATTATTTATGTGATATGAATTGATGAATTCCGGTTATGAACTCTTGATTCGTGAATGCAATTGGCTTAACTATTTGATGATTAACTTATTTGTGTTTGTTGATTGAGGGTCGACACTTAATTAGCATGCATGAATATGTGGCTAAAGTTTAAGAAGGTTTCACATAATCGTTACTAACTTATACTTGAAAGTAGTGAAGGTCGCTTGTCACGATCGCGTTAAGTTTAATTCTTAGCATGAGTAACATGATGTCATAGTTGCAAATGCTTTGTCAATGCTTATGGTTTTCATTATTCTTAATGATCTTCGATTGTATCTCTATTATGATGACATGTAGGGAACTTTTGAGAATGTTTTGGGTTGTCGAATGATGCCATCCAATCCAATAATATAAGGAAAATCTGAGGGTTAACTAGTGATGTCACGGTTAATTTGGGGCATTGTCGTTCATAATTCAATGAAGGAATAACTGGAAATTGATTCATATGCATAAATATCATGTGTGGAGAAAGAACCTCTAGCTAATTCACCAACCATCTTGTTTCACAACACTTGTTTACAATCTGTCCATTTTTGCATTTTGTTTGTTTATTTCAACTTCGTCAAAACTAAAACCCCTTTTTTTTATTTCCTTGTTCCCAAGTGTCTTAAATCTGTTTTAATTTAGTTTTTATGTTTTTAAGTCAATTTAGAAGGTTTTAGCAAGCCCTCCTAATCCCCGGTCTAGAACGATCCCTCACTTATCCATTCTACTACAATTGTCAAACGAGGGTTTAATTTGAGTGTCAAGTAATTCTCACATCACTAACCTCTCCAAAACAAAGCCTAAAATATAAAAACCTGAAAACAAGTTTTGAAATACCAAAACACAAAATGTTTAGGAAAAAATAAAATCATACATCATGATCAAAAGATTGACTTATAAGCCGGGATGCACACTATTTTGAAAAGCAAAGGCCAGGTAAGCCAAGACAATTTAGATGCAGTGGAAGCTAAAACTGCCGGAGCTAGCAAAATGAAATTAATTACCCGTATCATTACTTTATTCCACTATTCACATGGGGATTTAAGTTAAGTTGTTAACAAAAGCCTTATTTGTTACCTATGATTGGATTATAATTGATAACTAATTATGTTTTCAAAATAACAGAAGTTAGAGTTTAGAGAAAATACGAACTATCACCTTATGATAGTATATGTAACACTAGAAGTTTGAGAAGAACCTCTCGAAAGGGAAGCAAAACATGAAATTATGAAATTTGCAAAAATAACCGTAAAACTTGAAAGCTATTTTTAGTTCATTATTTAGCTGCCTAAACGATATTAAAACGCTAAAAAATATCATGAAATAGGATAGACAACAAAAACTCAAAATCACCAGTAACTTGTAGAAACACTGTTCATGCTAGAATTCACTTTTTCTCATCTGCTCTTGAGCATTATGTCTATCGATTTTGCAGGTTGTTAAGAAAGAAAAAAAAAGATAATATTAGTGTAATTAATAGTGTAATTAATAATACACCGGTAACCTAGCTATGAAATCTTGAGATTTTATATCCCGGAAATTATTTTTATTTACTTGCTCTTCAAAAAAGTTTCATTTACTTGGGCCGTTAAATTGTGTTCCTCCACGTGTTGCCATAAGCTGAGAGTCTGAGTGTCGTAAAATCCCAAAGTGAACGCGCCAAAAGTTTCCATTTATGGTGGGAAAGAGCAGAAGGCGGCAATATTTCAATTAGAAAATCTTCCTAGTTCACTTAAACCTGAACTGGATCGGGATCCCGCAATTTCAATTCAACTCCATCTCTTTTCTGATTTCCGCAGCTTCAATGCCGTCTCTCAACTCGCCCAGCGGGTTCATTCTCTCAAACCCTAGCTTTCTATTCACTCTTTTTTTGTTCTCTTTCTATTTGGTGTTTGGTTGGCGAGAAAACAAAGGAATGTTAAAAGGAAATAGTGGTATGAATTGTGATGGGCACTTCAATTTATGATTTAATATTCTCGAAAATTGTATTGCAGAGATATTTGTGCACATGTTAGGTTTTTTCCATGATGTGAGTAATAATAAAACCATAGTTTAGAGTATGTCAAGCAAACAAATGGACTTATATTAATATTGGACTTGTAGTAATTTAATTATGATAAATTACAGAGGATGGAAACAATAGAACTCAAACTTTTGAATTAGAGTTGGTTTCAAACTCTAAAAACTGACATGTTACTAACTGTTGCCACGATAGGAGGGGCAATTATCATTTTAGACAATAAATATAGCTTGGTTCCTCTTCTCAGATTACCATGTTCATATAGCACTAGTCCTATTGAAAGTGTGAACTATTACGAATCTAAGAGAAGAGAAGAACCTTGCTGCTAGTTTTCATGGCGAATCCTGCAAGTAAGCTTATTGTCTTGTACACTTAAATGGAATACTTTTACTGAGTGATAATTTTGTGTTGATGTAGTTTATGGTTTGGTTGATAATGTTGATAAACAATGAATGTTTACATGTGGTATCAGAGTAGGTCAATCTGAACCATAAACTCATACTGACAATGATATATTTCATTTTAATTCATGATCTGCTGCAAGATTATTAAATCTTTCCTTGTGTTTTATACTATAACCAATATTACTGCAATCTGATGAATTAACTGCTACAATGAGCATTCTGTGTCATTATAATTTTTTCTCAATTGGTTGCTTCCAATCAAATGAGGAAATTGTTCATTTGAGGGCAATATATAAATATTTATACTATCTGTTGATGAATCTGCAAAACGACATGAATGAGTCACCAAAGTGATCTGCATACTATTAAGGTTTTACAATTTCAACGTAGTAAAGTGGTCATAATTTGTATGCCTTATCAAGTAGAGAACTTTCCAAAGAAATAATCTACTAGGACTAGCTATGAATTATTGTACAGTGAAACATAGAACTTGCAATGTCTGTAACCCTACTTGCCCAAAGGCATTGTATTTACATAACTTCCAGTGTTTATGTTTTGTTGTGCATGATTGGAAATTCATCTTTTGTATATACATAGACAGTTTCTTGCTCAAAAGTGTGACTGGTTCTATAGTTGTTGGATGACAAAGAATATTAAGTTTCTTTTCTTTGTCACAAAACTCATGAATTTCGAATCAAATTTCTATCAAAAATTGCCGGTTTCAATATGCTCAACTTGATGAACATTGAGAAACTTAACGGCAATAACTTTAAGACTTGGAAGCAACAAATTGAAATGCATCTAGGGATGCTTAAATTCAGCGTTGCTTTCTCCCAGCCTCAACCAACAGCCTTGGCTGAAGATAGTACTGCTGCAGAAAAGGAGACATTTGCCAAATGGGAAAGGGCTAATCAAATGTCACTGTTAATCATGCAAAATGCAATGGAGGAGCATATTCGGGGTGGTATTCCAAAGTGTGACTTGGCCAAGTCGTACATGGCCAAGATTGAGGAAAAGTTTAAAAGGTCTGTTAAGGCTGAGACTGGTGTTTATCTTTCAGAGTTAATCAATGCTAAGCATGATGGCGTTGGAAGTGTTAGAGAGCATTTGCTCAAACTTGTCAACCTCTCTAACAAACTAAATGCAATGGACATTGCCATAGCTGACCAATTCCTTGTTCATTTGGCTTTATTCTCACTGCCAAATGATTATGAGCAAATTAAGGTGAGCTATAATACTCAGAAGGAAACATAGAATATCAATGAACTGATTTCCATCTGCTGCCAAGAAGAAGAGAGAATGAAGAAGTCAAAAATTGACAGCGTTAATTTGATTCATGTTGGAAAAGGAAAGAATAAAGCTACTGGAACTTCTAAGTTTGATAAAGGGAAGTCGAATTACACAAGTTCCAAACCAAATGCTGCACAAGGGTCAAAGAAACATGGTTCAACTTCTGCAGGACCTAATAAAGGTGATACTCCTTCCACGAGTTCTAGTCTTAAGATAAATAAACCCTACTTCAAGAGGTGTCATCATTGCAATTCTTTTGAGCACTTAAGGAAGGATTGTGCAGGATTCAAAGCATGGCTCATTAAGAAAGGTATAAAACAAATAAATGTTTTTGTAACAGTAGAATCAAACATGGTTTTTATTCCTCAAAATTATTGGTGGTTTGATACCAGTTGTTCCGTGCATATAACCAATTCTTTACAGGGATTTCAAAGCCAGGAGAGCCAAAATAAGAAGCATTACAGTGTTTATGTTGGAGATGGTAGTCGTGTCAATGTTGGGTCTATTGGTCAAGTTATGTTAAAACTCTCTTCAGGTTATGTTTTGGTGTTAAATAATGTCCTTTATGTACCTTCAATGAGAAGGAATTTGTTGTCAACTACTAAGTTTGCACAAGATGGTTTTTCATATGTCGGTGATGACTTAAGTATTCATTTTTATTTAAAGGATCAGTTGGATAATCTGTTAGGTTATGCTTCTCTTAATTCTTATTTTTGGCAAAAAATAGTGTACAATGTCATAATGTTAGTCATTCAGCCCCAAAGAGAATGCTCACTAATGATAATTCTTCTATGTTATGGCATAGGAGACTTGGGCATATATCCAAGGAGAGAATGATGAGATTGGTGAAATTAGGTTCATTGCCAAATCTAAGTTTTCACGACTTAGAAAATTGTATTGACTGTTGTAAGGGTAAAACCACTTCATCAAATAACAAGTCAAATTCGAAGAGAAGCGGTGATCTTTTAGAAATTATTCATACTGACGTTTGTGGTCCATTTCCAACTAGAACGATTTGTGGCAACTCTTATTTTGTGCTCTTTATAGATGATTTCTCTCGGTATACATATCTTTATTTGATTTTTGAAAAAACACAGGTTTTGAATTGTTTTAAAATCTTTAAACTTGAACAATTGGAAAAACACATTAAGGTTGTAAGATCAGACCATGGAGGAGAATATTTTGGTAGGTTTACAGAAGTTGGAAAACAAAAAGGACCCTTTGCCATGTATTTACAACAAGAAGGCATAGTTGCTCAGTATACTACATCTGGTACACCCTCCCAAAATGGAGTTGCAGAACGTAGAAATCGAACCCTAAAGGAGATGGTTAGGAGCATGTTTTCCCATTCACAACTCCCTGAGTTTCTTTGGGGAGAGGCTATAAGAACAACTAATTACATACTAAATCGTGTACCAAGTAAAGCTGTTTGTTCAACTCCTTTTGAACTTTGGACAGGAAGGAAGCCCAGTTTTTCACATTTCTATACCTGGGGTTGTCGATGTGAAGCTTGTTTATACAATCCCCATGAGAAGAAATTGGATATGAGGACTACAAGTTGTTACTTTGTAGGGTATCCTGAGAAATCTAAGGGTTATCGTTTTTATTGCCCTAATGCACACACTCGTTTGGCAGAGAGCAACAATGCCAAGTTCATTGAAGATAGTGGAGCTTTGTACTCACATTCAAGGAATAGTTGTGTGTTTGAACAAATGGAAGAGAATAATCAGTCATCTACAAACGGTACAAGTGTTCTAACCTTGCCAACAACCATTCCACCAAATAGTGCACTTTCACAGGTCTGTGGGCAACTTACTCCAATGCATGAGCATCAAGATGTCGTTCACGACATTGACGAAATGTTGATCCCTCAAGCAATTTCAAGTCAACATGCAGCAGCACCACTAATATCAAGTGGACATGCAGAATCATCTAATCCAACAACACTGATGCAGGCAGCTGTTCCTCTTAGGAAATCACAAAGAACCAGAAAGTCAGCATTATCAAATGATTACGTGACCTATTTGAACGAAGTAGAGTATGATTTTGGTGATGTTGATGATCCCACCATGTATAATGCAACCATAGAAAGTCCACAAGCCTCCTTATGGCATGCTGCCATGCAAGATGAGTTGAATTCCATGAAAGCAAATGGTGTCTGGAGCTTGGTTGAAGGAACAAATGATATAAAGCCAATCGGGAACAAATGGGTGTTTAAGACCAAAAAAGACAGCAATGGGAATATTGAACGACATAAGGCTAGGTTGGTGGCTAAAGGTTTTACACAGAAAGAGGGATTGGACTACATAAACATTCTCACCTGTTTCCACCAAGGATTCCTTTAGAGTTATCATGGCTCTCACAGCTCACTTTGACCTTGAGTTGCATCAAATGGACGTCAAAACTGCTTTTTTGAATGGCAATCTTAATGAAACCATTTATATGAAACAACCACAGGGATTCGTTGAAAGGGGGAAGGAGAGTTATGTATGCAAGCTCAATAAGTCGATCTATGGACTTAAGCAAGCCTCCAGACAACGGTACAATAAATTTGATCAAGTAGTGACTTCACTTGGCTTTGCAGAAAATAAAATTGACAACTGTATTTTTCATGGTTTTATATGTTGATGACATACTTTTGGCTAGTTCAAGTGTTCAATTGCTTAATGAAACCAAAAGTATGTTATCCAACAGTTTTGACATGAAGGATTTGGGTGAAGCACACTTTGTTTTGGGCATTGAAATTGTGAGGAATAGGTCAAGGAGAACCATTGGTCTTTCTCAAAAGAACTATATTGACAAAGTTCTTAAGAGATTCAACATGGCAAATTGCAGCAATGGTAATGTACCTATAGGCAAAGAGATAAACTTTCCTTGGCTCAGTGTCCAGGTACAAACCTTGAGATTGAAGACATGAAAAGTAAGCCTTATGCTTCATTAGTGGGAAGTGTGATGTATGCACAAGTATGCACTAGACCAAACTTGGCTTTTGCATTGAGTGCCTTAGGGAGATTTCAATCGAATCCCAGTGTGGCACACTGGAATGCAGGAAAGAAAGTTCTAAGGTACTTGAAGAAGACCCGAGATTATGTTTTGGGGTTTCATGGAGAAGAAATTTGGAAGTGGTATGCTACACTGATGCCGACTTAGGTGGTTGTGTGGATGATAGGATGTCAACAAGTGGATATATTTTTATGATGTGTGGAGGAGCAGTCTCATGGAGGAGTAAGAAGCAAACTACAAGGGTTGTGTCAACAATGGAATCGGAATACATTGGTTGTTTCGAGGCAATGAAGCAAAGTAATTGGCTAAGAAACTTAATTCGTGAAATGGAGGTTGTAAGGAGCATTGAAAAGCCTTTGACGATCTATTGTGACAATGCTGCAATTGTTTTCTTTGCTAAAAACAATAGAAGATCAGAGGTGATGCGAGAATTATACGCGCACAAATTAAACCCTCTTTTTGTCAATTGTAGTAAGTACGTAAGTAGGGATCGTTCTGGACCGGGGATTAGGAGGGATTGTTAATCTCTTGGATTTGACTTCAAAAATGTAAAAACAAGTTTAAAACACTAACTAATGCGAAGAATGCAAAACTAAAAGTAAGAAAGATTAAGACTAAGACTTAAACAAAATATGGGGGGGGGGGATTTAGGTTTGGACGAGATTAAACTAAAATGGATAGAGTGCAAAGAAAACAAATTGTAAATACGGATTTGACGGAAATGAATGGATGGGAAGCTAGCTAAGGGGTTCATCTCCACACATGTTATACTTGCATACAAAATGATTTCTTAATTGTTTTTCAATAAACCATGAATTCTCAACGCCCCGGGTTAATTAGGTCCGCTTAAATTAACCGTCAAGTTTTCCTTAAGTTAATGAATTGGATGATTGCATACGACAACCCAAAGCATTCCTCAGAAGTTCCCTACATGAATTGCATAATAGAGATACAAGCAAGAATCATTAAGCAACATGAAAACTATAAGTGTTGACGAGGCATTTGTTACTATGATTGCATGAAACTTATGACAAGAATTTGTTTAACGCGATTGTTTATAAGCAACCTCCACTACTTGTGAATATAAGTTCATAACTATTACGTGAAACTCACTTATATTCTAGCGTCATATTCATGCATGAAAATTAAGCGTTCATTCTCAATAAACATACATAAATAGGTTATCAATCAAACAGTTAAACAAATTGGATTCACAACTTATGAAACGTAATTAGAAGTAATCAAATCATATTGCAAGCATAAACATATATTTCGAATCACCCCCTAGCTAAGGGGGGTTTAGTTCCTCATACTTACAAAACAAAGAGAATTGAAATTAAACATTGAAATCAAAGAAACACCTAAACATTCCAACAACTCAAACTTGAATTGTATGAACGTTTAGGCCCTCTTCTCTTCCTCTTTATTGTGGCACAAGGTCTAAGAACAGTTGGTTTGGGGTGGAATGGAAGTGTGGAATGGAGTGGAGAGGGATGGAAATGGAAGAGGATAGATAGAAAATGGAAAGAAACCCACGGCAAGGAAGGGAATTTGTTGTGTTGTGGTGTGTTGTGAATGGAATTAGATGATGTTCAATGAGTGGGAATGCAAGGGTTTTTATAGGGAGAGAATGGGTGAGAATGGCTGTTTGTTTAAGCATGCAAGTGGCTAGTTAATGATGGAAAAACAGCTAGGAAAGCATATGAAAGTTGGAATTGCATGTGAAGGTGTGTGTATGTGCTGGAAATGCAAAGAATGCCCACGGCAAGGATGTTCTCTTGCTTATTTTCTGGCTACATGATGAAAGGTTAATGAATAATGCATGTAGGTGGCTGCAATGATGAATAATGAGAGCTGGAAATGAAAGGGAAAGCTGGAAAGTGTGTGAAGATGCTGGAATTGCATTGAAAGCCCACGGCAAGGAGTTTGGATGAGCTGGAAATGCATGTGATTGCTGGAATTGGGAGTGAAAGGCACGGCATTGATTTGGGAATGAATGATTAAATATGCATGGCTGGAATGATGAAGAATAAAGGGTGCATGTGGGTTGGAAATGATGAAGGAAATGCATGTGAAGGGTTTGGGAATGCACGGCATAGGATGTGTTAGTGAATGATTGAATGTGCATGTGGGTGAATGCATGTGACTTGGCTGAAATGCAAAGGGAATGCACGGCATGGGATGTTGTTGGTGTGTGAATGCATGTGTTGAATTGTGGTGCAATGATGAATGCATGTGAATAGGTTGGAAAGTGGTGGATTATGCATGGCAAGGTGTGGAGAAAGAATGTGTGGCTGCATGGTTGTGCAATGATGGAGGAATAAATGCATGTGGTTGAATTGGTGGTGAATGTGCATGGCAAAGAATGGATTTGGCTGCAATGGTGTGTAATTGGGCTAGGGTTTAAGTGCATGAAATGGACCCAAATTGCTCCCCCTTGCATGGCAAGGAATGGTGTTTGTGTTAAGCCCACGGCAAGGTGAATGTAATTGGGTTAGGGCCATTGTTTTGTGTCCTCAAGTGCATACAAGGCCTTCAATTTCATCCAACACTTGGGCTCCAAGCATAAGCTATCCATCCTTAGCCCAATAGTGCTCCAAAAGGCCCCAAAACACTCCATAATGCATCCTTTCGTCAAACACGTCTTATGATCCTGAAAACACACAAAAGAAGCATAAAGGACTAAAATAACTAAAGAAACATAACGTAAATGTACGAGAACAAGCCATTTAAGTCGCATGAATATGCTCCTATCAAGAGGCATCAAGGCTCATGGACATCAAATATTTGAAAGTACAAGACAAGGTTAGGGAGAAAGTAATTGAGATAGAACATATTGGGACTTTCAACATGATTGCAGACCCATTGACAAAGGCCTTACATGTGACAGCTTTCCAACGACATGTAACTAATATGGGTTTGCAAGGATATCTTGATAATGTTTGAATGTGGGAGTAAGGTATGATAACTTTACTTATATTGATGATTTGATGTTTATAAAGCTATGTTGTTTGGTATAGCTTCAGACAGCATTTCTTATATGCAATCTGCATTTTTGGTTATTTCATGTGCTTCATGGAATGTTACGTAATGCAGAAATAATGAAGGATACATAAAGGTATCAAGAGGACCAATCGAATGTGGGAGCCATATTGGTACCATTTAGCTCTCTACTGAAGCTCTCCAATTTTGCGATGCTCTCACTTGATTTGATCAGTTTGTAATTCTGGAGTACTCATATGATGTATTATGTATGAAGTTTTCTTGAGTTCAACTGATGAGTTATTGTGGATGAGTGTAAAAGTCATTATGATTAATAAAAGTCAGTGATCACCTTCGTTTGCTTTAACATATATGTTGTGTATGGTTTAATTATACTCATGTGGAAGAATGTTAGATTTTTTCCATGATGTGAGTAATAATAAAACCATAGTTTAGAGTATGTCAAGAAAACAAATGGACTTATATTAATATTGGACTTGTAGTAATTTAATTATGATAAATTACAGAGGAGGGAAACAATAGAACTCAAACTTTTGAATTAGAGTTGGTTTCAAACTCTAAAAACTGACATGTTACTAACTGCTGCCACGATAGGAGGGGCAGTTATCATTTTAGACAATAAATATAGCTTGGTCCCTCTTTTCAGATTACCATGTTCATACAGCACTAGTCCTATTGAAGGTGTGAACTACTACGAATCTAAGAGAAGAGAAGAACCTTGCTGCTAGTTTTCATGGCGAATCCTGCAAGTAAGCTTATTGTCTTGTACACTTAAATGGAATACTTTTACTGAGTGATAATTTTGTGTTGATGTAGTTTATGGTTTGGTTGATGATGTTGATAAACAATGAATGTTTACTTGCACATTCTTTCAGTAATGCCAGAAATTATCCTCGAAATTTAGGACTTAATAGAAATTATTCTCAAAATTTGGAGTCATAGCGTACATCTAGCTTGTTTGAATATGATCTTACGGTACGTTGTTGTGCTTTTACCCTTACTCTGGTCTCTGAATGTTAAATCGTAGAACGATTATTCTTAGGGTGGAAGGTAACATCTTATCTGTTTCGGTTCTGTATTATCATAAACAAAATAAAAATAGAAAATGTGTTTGCTATGTGTTGTAGACGGTTGCATCACCTCTCTTCTATTGTCATTGATTTCTCTAGTTCTTGTTAGATTGCAACTTGCTTTTTTGTAGGTGGGTCTTTGTGACAGAATGTTTGTTGACAAGATTTAATTGATTTTGACAATACATGGATTCGGCTACAATACTTACATGTATTTAATACAATCACCATCTTGATAGTCAAGTGCTTGTATTAAACAGATATATTCGCATAAAATTTGACTGTAAGATGGTGTTTGTATTAAATACAGGTGAGTATCGTTGTCAATCCCCCTTATTTAGATATGTTCTGTTGATTCATGTTTTGACATCTTCTCCAGATGCTCTCTTGTCAATAATGTAGAAGCTTGAAAGGGTTTATTTTTCATCAGCAAACAATTATTGCAGGTAAGCATCATTTACAATGTTACTTGTTAAACGATTTGATTTCTCACCTCTTCATTCCTGTTTCTTTGTGGGGCCAAAAAATAAAAAATAAAAAATAAAC